>NC_141017.1:34220055-34692555 GCF_052327205.1 Somniosus microcephalus | reverse complement strand
CGCCAATAGTGGACCGATGGATATCGGGGGATGCTCAAGGGGCCTGAATTGGAGGAGCGTGGAGATCTCGGGGGGGTTGTGGGGCTGGAGGGCGTTGAAGAGATAGGGAGTGGGGGAGGCCATGGAGGGATACACACACGTCAATATACACTGACGCAGACAGTTACACGCGAGATATAGGCACACACGCTCACACACTGTAGCAGTCCAGATTGATCATAAAAAAGAAGACATGTTGATGCATTTAAACAGTGCAATCCAAAGCTTAACTATCGGCAGCCTAAAGGGAAAATTTGAAGAAGGTGCTTACTGATTTCTAAGTGTGGTTTTCTCTGCCGGTTTTGCCCAATATAATCCGCACTTTTCCATCTGCGGGAATGCCATCTCCTCCTCTGCCTATAGATAAGCAGCCAGAGCACAGACAGAGACTCAGCAACCAGCTACACACTGTCCAGATAGCAAAAGATATCGCAGCAATGCAGTTTTGTTTTGCCCAAGATTATAATTTTACTTTTCCCGCTGTGGACCTTCGGCCCAAAGAGTTGCCGACTCTCGGAATTGAAGATTAATCTTTGGGACATGGCGGCGAAAAAAAAACCTGGGAGTAAAATCACAGGGGCGTTAAAAAAAAAGTGTTTCTTTCCATTTTCTTTGAACACTTGTTTAATTGATATATAAAAATATTGCGGATGGGTTTAAAAGTAAAAAGGCTGTCCGACTGACAGCCAAGAGTCATCCAATCGCGTCGTGATGTTGGTTCGCTTTCCGATTGGTGCAGGGAGGCGGCGCCCTGTGAGGGCATGTCGGGTGACCAATGGCAGGAGAGTGGGGGCGGTGCCGTTGGAGGTGGGAGGTCGTGTGGTGAAATCTCCAGGAATATGCCCAACCGGGGTTGGCAACGCTCTGTCGGTGGGAAGTGCGGTACAGACCACTGCTGCCCCTTTGTAGCCGGACAAAAGGTGCGTTGGCTTAAGCCAGCCGGGGAGGGGGGCATCACCGAGCTCCTCGCCTCTCCAAGCCGTGTAGGTAGGCACTATGGAGCTCCAGAGGTCACACATCCGGTGCTTAAAATCCACGTACCCGTTAACTTTCCATTCATCTCGCATTGCTGATACTAACAGAATATCATGTTGTGATTTAGGACTGATCCACCAATGAGGAAACAGTGATAAAAACAGCCTTTTCCAACCCTCCTGGTGTATAACATTCAGACAGGGCAAACAAACAAAATCTCTAACTTATTAAAAAACATCTTTCATCTTTGGGCACTTCCTGCCTACAGAACTTTACTTCCTTTCGCCGCACTTTAGTCACACTTGTGTGCCAACTTTATTTTCATTAAAACTTTCTCTGTCCTCATTTACAGGAAACTCTTTGGTATCCGGCACCGATGGGACCGGGATGTTGCTGTTGATTAAAAATTCCGGATGACGGAGAGGGTTATCTACCGAGGCTACCTTTAACAAACAAAAATTAAAAAAATCAAGAAATGTGCAGTATACAGTAATTGGGTACTTTCTGGCAGCGCGGGAGAGTCAGACTCCTGTTGTTGAGGTGTTCGGACTTCCGACAGCGCCAAGAAGCTGAGTAGTGGCAGTTTGGAGAACTACCCCCACTGACTAACTCAGCCACCGCGGGAGACTCGGACTCGGACTCGGCAACATTTCCGGTTATTGAGGTGCTGTTTTTGGAGTATGAATTTTGCCGGTTAATAGAGCATTCCAGATATTTAGATGCCGTTTAAACGAGAGTTTCCTGTATTATGGAAACTGCTTATGTAAACAGGTCATGCTGTAATTACGCCATCCTGACAGAGGTGGTGCTGTAGCACCTCAGTTTCACATCTCCAGCTCCTCAGCCAGTCCTACAGCAAAACTCCTGCACTCCAAACAACTCTGCTTTGCTTCACAACTGCCCTAAGTTTTGTTATTTAACTATAAATAATAACAGGGTAGCCCCGTACAGAACAATAATGACAAAGTACTGAACTACCACTAAACCAGTAAAGCAATGGTCCAATTATCCCTCGCTCTCTAAAGCTCCTTTGCCACACCACAGGAAATCAACTAATAAGACATACAAGCACAAATTGGACCAGAGATGGCCCCTGAACTGTGATAACTCGGTCTTATTTATGCTCATATTTCTTCCTTCCAGCTTTGTGCTTATATTTCTTTCTTTCTCTGTTCTCCTTAGAGCTGAGAAAGGCAGAGTGAGATTTGATAAAGGTATTCAAAATCGTGAAGGGTTTTGAAAGAGTACAAAAGAAGAATCTGGCAGGAGGGTCAGTAATCAGAGGACACAGATTTAAGGTAATTGGCAAAAGAACCAGAGTGGGGCGAGGAGGAGAATCATTTTTAACGCAGCGAGTTGTTGTGATCTGGAACGCGCTGCCTGAAAGGGCGGTGGAAGCAGATTCAACAGTAACTTTCAAAAGGGAATTGGATAAATACTTGAAAAGGAAAAATTTGCAGGGCTGTGGGGAAAGAGCGGGAGAGTGGGACTAATTGGAGAGCTCGTTCAAAGAGCCGGCACAGGCACGATGGGCCGAATGGCCTCCTTCTGTGCTGTATCATTCTATATTTCTTTCTTTTCTTTGTACTGTTGATGTCCCAGGCTTAGGACAACATTGGTTTGCTGCCAGTCACGTCTCCAAACAGATTCTTAACTTATTACTGCGCGCTGCGGGTTTTCACTGGGGAGTTCTGAGGAAGGGTTACACTCACTATAGGAAGGATGTGATTGCTTTGGAGAGGGTGCAGAGAAGATTCACCAGGATGTTACCTGGGATGGAGCGCCTCAGCTATGAAGAAAGACTAAACAGGCTGGGGTTGTTTTCCTTGGAGCAAAGAAGGCTGAGGGGGGACCTGATTGAGGTGTACAAAATGATGAGGGGCATAGATAGGGTAGATAAAGAGGAACTTTTCCCCTTAGTAGGGGGGTCAATAACAAGGGGGCATAGATTCAGGGTAAGGGGCAGGAGATTTAGAGGGGATTTGAGGAGGAACTTTTTCACCCAGAGGGTGGTTGGAATGTGGAACTCAATGCCTAATAGGGTGGTAGAGGCAGGAACCCTCACAACATTCAAGAAGTATTTGGATGAGCACTTGAAATGCCATTGCATACAGGGCTATGGACCAAATGCTGGAAAATGGGATTAGACTGGACAGGGATGGATGGGCGGCGCAGACACGATGGGCCGAAGGGCCTCTTTCTGTGCTGTAAAACTCTATGACTCTATGACTCAACACCTTTAACCGATCTGAGCTCTGCACAGATACCATTAGATCTGCTGTGTATTTCCAGCAATCACTTTTCTTAATGTAGTTATTCCACTGATTTGTTTTTCCTGTAAGCTTCTAATTGCATTCATATATAAAATCATCAGGGAAAACACAGGGGTGAAATGAAACTGCGATATTAGTTTACTGCACCAGAATTTTAATGGATGTGTTAAGTTTCATGACAGGCAAATGAAATTCATAAGAATATTGTACATTAACACCACGCTTGTGCCCACACTGTATAAATTATGGGCACAGCCAATATTCCAGTCAAGAGATACATGTCCTAATCAGTCGGTGATATCCTGCTTAAGATACTGGGAGCACAAGGAAATCATTTTGAAACGACAGGAGCTTAAACCACACGGATGTTATGATTGGAATATTTTCATTAACCTGTCTTAACTCATTCCCTGTAGCGTACAGGAATCCCTGTTAATATGGGACCACTGCTCACGCCAATTAGTCTGAATATTGCTGAGTAGCAGCGAGGCTGACTGCAGCTCGCACTGACACTTGGAGGATCTCCTGGCTGGGCCAAAAAGACATATTTAACAAATGCTTCGTGCAGTCTTCACGCTTGTTACAGCTTTCAGCCACTCCCTTCTGCTGTGCGGCCTTAGTTCATTTGGCATGTAGGCGAGACCACTTGGAACAGAACCGCCCGGATCTGGGCCCGGGTCTGTCTGCCCTCAGCAAGCCGATCTCAATTTTATTCAATTGTCAGTATTTTTTTTTAAACCAAACAGATTCTTCTCAGCACTGGATATTTCACTGCGCCCTCCGATCTTCTCCAAATCCTCTCAAGACTCTCGGCTCATGCTGAGGTGGGACTCTATGGCCGCCGATCAGCCCCCGCCCCCCTCAAGCCCACCCACTGGAGACCATTCCTCATGAGTGAAGCTAATTAGTCGCAGAATCTCAATGCACAGCAAGAGACAATTCGGCCCATCCTGCCTGTGCCGGCTCTTTGAAAGAGCTCTCCAATTAGTCCCGCTCCCCCTGCTCTTTCCCCGGAGCCCTGCAAATTTTTCCTTTTCAAATATTTATCCAATTCCCTTTTGAAAGTTACTATTGAAACTGCTTCCACCGCCCTTTCAGGCAGCGCGTTCCAGATCACAACAACTCGCTGCGTAAATATATCGTCTCCTCATCTCCACCTCTGGCTCTGTTGCCAATTAAGTTAAATCAGTGACCTCTGGTTACTGACCCTCCTGCCACTGGAACCAATTTCTCCTTATTTATTCCATCAAAATCCCTCATGATTTTGAACATCTCTTACTAAATCTCCCCTCAACCTCCTCTGCTCTAAGAACACTCCCAGCTTCTCCAGTCTCGCCAGCCCAATGGGATTTAGCAGGAGATTCCAATGCTCAGGAGTGGGAGCTTGCTGCCCCAATTGGCCATATGGGGTATTACAGCCAAGCTCAATCCCGCCCTTACCTGACATCCACAGACTTGTGTTTTCCAGCGGAGCTCACAACTGTGATCAGCAAAAGTTGATTATTATCCTATCAAATAGGGTGTCCCAAGGGCAACTGTATTAGAAACATAGAAGATAGGAGCAGGAGTAGGCCATTCGGCCCCTTGAGCCTGCTCCGCCATTCAATGCGATCATGGCTGATCATCCAAATTCAGTACCCTGTCCCTAATGTCCCACTGCTTCAGGTTCAGCTAACTCAACAGAAGACCATGGATCAAATTTGGGATCTCCCTCTTCTGCCCCAATCAGCTACTCCCTGAATTTACCGTCGGAGTCACTGGGGGAGCTGGCCCTGGATTGTCCTCCAGCCCTACAAGCCTCCGCGATCTCTGCGCTCCTCCAATTCTGGCCACTTGCCCATCCCCGATTTCCAATCGCTCCACCATTGGCGGGCCGTTCCTTCAGCTGCCCGGGCCCCGAGCTCTGGAATTCCCTCCCTAAACCTCTCTCTCTCTCTCTCCTCCTTTAATACACGTCTTAAAACCTGCCTCTTTGACCGAGCTTTTGGTCACCTGGCCTAACATCTCATGTGGCTCGGTGTCAAATTTTGTCTGGTAGCTTTCCTGTGCAGCGCCTTGGGACGTTTTACTACATTAAAGGCGCTGTATAAATGCAAGTTGCTGTTGTTGTTGCAGACTTCCATGACAGCATCGTGCCGGACATTGCAAAAGTGTTTGGAAAGACAAACCTAGCTGCTGACAGCACAGGACACTAAAGTAGGCGAGAAGGTGAGCTAAACGAAGAGTGGGTGGGTTTTAAAAGCTTGGGCCAACAATGCCCCCCAATGCTAAGAACATGGGAGAGCATAGAACCAGAACAGACTCGTCAGTCCGAAAAATCCATATCCCACAATCGCCAACTCCAAGGGGGAAAAGTTCAGTATCGCCCCGTTTGGGGTGCCATTATCGGCCGTGCGCAAAGTTTAGCGCCTGGCGCTAATTATCGCCTCCGACAGCAAACTTGGCTTTTATCGCCCCTGGAGGTGATTGGAGCGCTAAATCAGGCGCTTCACACCTGTCTTAAGGCGCAAAGGCCGAGGAGCGAGGCGCTACCTCAGAGCGCTGGCGAAGCAAGGAAGGGCAAATCAAAATGAACCTGCAAAGTGCTGCTCAGTACTCAAAACTCCTTCACACAGTGTTGAATCTCTCCAGAAGTCTCTCTCTCTCTCTCTCAGAATGCGTGGTGCAAAAATGTCACCAACAAAAAAAGGTAGGAAGCGGTCGCCTTTAAATAGCGCTCCCCCAGTCCCTTTCTGACTGCAAAACGCTCCCCTCAACCTGTCGTTGCTAGCGGCAGGCGGTAAGGCAGGGGGCGCCACTCGATATCCGATCCGGGGCGCTACCGGGGCGTTGCGCACTCGACTGACGTCACGATCTGCCGGCGCAGGAGATCGTGGCGGTAGTGTTTAGCGCCGCCGCAAAATGTCTAGTTAATTTCACGAGTGGCACAAACATCGCCGCGCCCGGGCGCTAGTTGCTTTGCGCCCCATTAGCGCCCTCTTAAGTGCTAACGGGAGGCGCAAACAACTGAATTTTTTCCCCCCTAAGTATCTATCCAATTCTACCGTAAGTTTTGATAACACTGTCTGCATGCCTGGGCAGTCTGCGCCGGATATTGGTCCGGCACTCTCTGAGCAAAGTAGTTCAATCTACCTGTTTATGCGCTTTCCCTCTGCAAACCCTGAGCTGGTGTCCCCTGGTTTGAGAGTTTGTGGCAACCTCACACAGAGGGTCAAGGTTTAATTGATCTGTTCCCTGAAGGATCTTGAATGGCATCTCTCCCCTCGAGCCCCCAGCCCTCTCTGCTCCACGGCAGACAATCCCAGCTTGCCTCCTCTCATGGTTCATATGGCCCCAGGATTGGTTTCCCTTTTCCTGCACTGCTGCCAGGGCCTCAGGCAATGTCTAGCTCACCACTTTACTGCTGACAATAGCGAAAAATACTCGATGTCAGCTTCGCTCACTTGGTGCCACTTGCACCTCCGAGGTAGAAGGTCGTGGGTTCAAGCTTTGCTCGCTGGAACTCGGGGACACAACTTAGGCTGAAACTTGAGTGCACTGTCGGAGGTGTCGTCTTTCAGATCGGACGTTAAACCGAGGCCCCGTCTGCTCTCTCAGGTGGATGGAAAAGATCCCACGGCACTATTTTGAAGAAGAGCAAGGGAGAATATTATTTATCCCTCAATCATCACTAAAGAAACAGATTATCTGGACATTTATCTCATTGCTGTTAATGGCATCTTCCTGTTTTTAAATTGGCTGCCATGTTCCTTACAGAGCGATTTTTTTATTTATTAATTCACGGGATGTGGGCGTCGCTGGGAAGGCCCAGCATTTATTGCCCATCCCTAATTGCCCCTTGAGAAGGTGGTGGTGAGCCGCCTTCTTGAACTGCTGCAGTCCGTGTGGTGAAGGTGCTCCCACAGTGCTGTTAGGGAGGGAGTTCCAGGATTTTAACCCAGCGACGATGAAGGAACGGCTGATATATTTCCAAGTCAGGATGGTGTGTGACTTGGAGGGGAACTTGGAAGTGGTGGTGTTCCCATGTGCCTGCTGCCCTTGACCTTCTAGGTGGAAGAGGTCGCGGGTTTGGGAGGTGCTGCCGAAGAAGCCTTGGCGAGTTGCTGCAGTGCATCTTGTAGATGGTACACACTGCAGCCACGGTGCGCCGGTGGTGGAGGGAGTGAATGTTTAAGGTGGTGGATGGGGTGCCAATCAAGCGGGCTGCTTTGTCCTGGATGGTGTCGAGCTTCTTGAGTGTTGTTGGAGCTGCACTCATCCAGGCAAGTGGAGAGTATTCCATCACACTCCTGACTTCTGCCTTGTAGATGGTGGAAAGAGGACTACAATTCATTGGCTGGTAAATGTTAAAGATCCATTGGAAAGTATTCAAAGCAGAGCAGTGAGCTCTCCTGGTACCTTGGTCAACATTCATCTTTGAGCAAGTGTTGTCTAAGCAGATTATCTGGTCATTTATCTCCCTTGGTGCCTGTGGGTGCTATGCACAAATCGCCTGCCACACTGGCCTGCGGCAAAACAGTTACGCCGACAGCAATTCATTAGTTGCCAAGCTTTTTTGGCACACCCTGCCTCTCTTATTGATTGTTCACCTGATAACACTGAACAATTCCATTAAGAAAAAACTTCTCAATCAGTGAAAGCTATCAGCCCCAAGTATCAAAAGATGGCCGACTGCTGAATAATGACCGCACTCCAAAAGTACTTCATTGGCTGTAAAGCGCTTTGAGACGCCCGGCTATAGAAATGCAAGTCTTTCTTTAATGGGAAAAACTCCATCATTCCTTGTTCGCTGATAACTGGGCAGGAGAGAAAAGCAACACCAAAGGAAACATCTTATTAGAAGATTCTAACCGTATGCCAGCCAATCAATCAGAGGTCAGAAGCATCCAAGGTGGCTGAGGATTAAACAGACATCTGAATGGTCCTAGTTCTGTCGCTATTGATCGCAGAGCAAGCATGACTGTTGAATAACAAGGAACTTTCAAAATGTCTCAGAAAGATTTACTAAGTATTTTTTGACCCTAAAGTTGTTGCACCAACAGCAACTGCTAGATGTCAGCCGTGGCTCAAAGGGAAGCCCGCTCGCCTCCGAGCCCCATCCAGAGACTTGGAGCACAAAGTCTGAGCCGACACTTGCCAGTGCCAGTACTGAGGGAATGCTGCACTGCTGGAGGGGCAGGACTGAGGGAATGCCACACTGTCGGAGGGGCAGTACTGAGGGAGTGCCACACTGTCGGAGGGGCAGTACTGAGGGAGTGCCACACTGTCGGAGGGGCAGTACTGAGGGAGTGCCACACTGTCGGAGGGGCAGTACTGAGGGAGTGCCACACTGTCGGAGGGGCAGTACTGAGGAAGCGCCGCACTGTCGGAGGGGCAGTACTGAGGGAGTGCCGCACTGTCGGAGGGGCAGTACTGAGGGAGTGCTGCACTGTCGGAGGGGCAGTACTGAGGGAGTGCTGCACTGTCGGAGGGGCAGTACTGAGGGAGTGCCACACTGTCGGAGGGGCAGTACTGAGGGAGTGCCACACTGTCGGAGGGGCAGTACTGAGGGAGTGCCGCACTGTTGGTGGGGGCGGTACTGAGGGAGTGCTGCACTGTCGGAGGGACAGTACTGAGGGAGTGCTGCACTGCCGGAGGGGCGGTACTGAGGGAGCGCCACACTGTCGGAGGGGCAGTACTGAGGGAGTGCTGCACTGCCGGAGGGGCAGTACTGAGGGAGCGCCGCACTGTCGGAGGGGCAGTACTGAGGGAGCGCCGCACTGTCGGAGGGGCAGTACTGAGGGAGCGCCGCACTGCCGGAGGGGCAGTACTGAGGGAGCGCCGCACTGTCGGAGGGGCAGTACTGAGGGAGTGCTGCACTGCCGGAGGGGCAGTACTGAGGGGGCGCTACACTGTCAGAGGGGCAGTACTGAGGGAGCGCCGCACTGTCAGAGGGGCAGTACTGAGGGAGTGCCGCACTGTCGGAGGGGCAGTACTGAGGGAGCGCCACACTGTCGGAGGGGCAGTACTGAGGGAGTGCCGCACTGTCGGAGGGGCAGTACTGAGGGAGTGCTGCACTGTCGGAGAAGCAGTACTGAGGGAGTGCTGCACTGCCGGAGGTGCCGTCTTTCGGACGAGACGTTAAACCGAGGCCCCATCTGCCCTCTCAGGTGGATGTAACAGATCCCACGGCCACTATTTGAAGGGAGAGAGGGAGTTCTCCCCGGTGTCCTGGACCAATATTTGTCCCCCAACCACCCTCACTAAAACAGATCATCATGTTGTTATCATTACCAGGGACCTTGCTGTGCGCAAATTGGCTGCTGTGTTTCCTACATTGAAACAGCTCAAAAAGTGCTTGGCTCCAAAGCTCTTTGGGACTTCCTGAGGCGGTAAGAGACACGATACGAGTCTTTCTTACTCAGTGACTCTGCACCCGTGTTGCACATCCTTCTAATTTGAATAAAAGCGGGAAGTTCTCCCAGATTCCTGCCCAACATTCCCCCTCAACCAACAACATCAATAATATATCAGCAAGTCATTCGTCACGTTACTGTTCATTGGATCTTGCTGTGGGCAAAATGGCTGCCGCAATCACCTAGCAACAGCCACTGCAGTCCAAAGTAATTGGTTGGTTGAGAAGCACTTTGTGACATCTTGAAAGACATGTTACGGTACTATGGGGGCGAATTTCGGTTACGTCCCGGCTGGAGGCGGTAACCGAATTATCGCCGGAGATTTAGCGCTCGGCACAGGAAGTATCGCCCCAGCTGCTAAATTCGGCTTACTGCCTGATGTGCCAAATAACTGCCTGAATCCAAGAGGTTAAAGCTTAAAACTAAAGGCTTTATTAAGTAAGAACATGGCATCGAGTTAACACAAGGCAGCCATCATTCATCACCGACCCAGCCCTTATGAGTAAGACTCACACCAATCCGGAGGATCCAGAGGGGCGGGGCTAGGGAGGAGCATTAGTGGTTACATCTGTAGAACATTCCAGACATTAACAAATACAACAACAACAGACAATACAAATGCCAGAACACAGAGTTATTTCATCACACCGCCCCGAGGTGGAAACGGAGCGCTATCTCGGGCGCTTCACTTCCTCTTGGGGCGGTGTCGGGGGGGCGTAAAGAGTGGTAGCACCGGAGCGGTACGCGGCCGCTCCACATCGCGCTGATGCGTTTCAGCGCCCCTCCCCTTCTGTTAAACATTCTGGATCACTGTGTTCCAGCGAGTTTGGTTCCCGGGCCACGGCAAAGAACGAGTAGAGCTGGTTTAATGAGGGCCATCTCGCACTCAAGTTTCTGAAACCTGGAGTAGACCTCCCCCCGAGTGGCCTGGTGGACAGAGGCACCACCTGGTGTGGGACCAAGTTATGGGAGCCAGAAGATTCGATTCTTGCACAGGTTTGAGTTCTCCAATCCATGGAAGGGCAGTAATTGGGGTGCTGCGATGAGGGGGGGGATACTGCTAGAGCCCCTGCTCCTGATTGCTAGCAAGTGATTCCTGGTGAAAGAACTGAGCATGGGTAGGAATTGGGTGAGAAGAGGTGGAGATGCCCTGAAAGAGCCTGCTGATGCTCGGTGCGAGGTTATCTGATTGCAACCCAATCGTTTAATGGGTTACTAACGTCGTTACAATCAGAGAACCGAGGCCTGAGTGTCCGGGCTCCAAGGCGAATGCCAGCCCCTTCGATGAGGGTCGGCAAGGCCTGTGGAACCGTACCCCAGAAAAGAGGCAGCGACCTCAGGAGAGATGGGGAGAAAGACACACGAGGAAGAAGAAAGACTTGCCTTTCTATAGCGCCTTTCACGACCACTGGATGTCCCAAAGCGCTTTACAGCCAATGAAGTATTTTTTTTTTGAAGTGTTGTCACTGTTGTGATGTAGGAAAGCGCGGCAGCCAATTTGCGCACAGCAAGCTCCCACACACAGCAATGTGATAATGACCCAGATAATCAGTTTTAGTGATGTTGGTTGAGGGATAAATATTGGCCCAGGACACCGGGGAGAACTCCCCTGATCTTCTTCAAAATAGTGGCCGTGGGATCTTTTACATCCACCTGAGAGAGCAGACGGGGCCTCGGTTTAACGTCTCATCCGAAAGACGGCACCTCCCACAGTGCAGCACTCCCTCAGTACTGCCCCTCTGACAGTGCAGCACTCCCTCAGTACCTGCACTGGGAGTGTCAGCCTAGCTTTATGTGCTCAAGTCCCTGGAGTGGGACTGAACCCACAACCTCCTGACTCAGAGGCGGGGGTGCTGCCCACTGAGCCACAGCTGACACACTAAGAGAATCTGAAGTATTTCCACGCTCTCTCGCATCACGAATAAAGGCAAAAATTGCAGCTGGAAACTGTAATATTACCATCCTCACTGTGATTGACCTCATTTCAAGAGCATTATTGGCTCGGCATGACGCAGAGGACAACACGAAAGAGATGTGATCTCTTTATTCGATTTTAAATCCACCCTGGCCACTGCAAACATTGGGTATATAAAACAGATTGGTGCCTGAAGATGAATAATTTGAGGCCTCTGAAGGAGCTTCCTCTGGGACAGATGCAGTGGACTTAAAAATGAGTTTCTTGAAATCAGCTCTAACGCTATAAATATTTCTGCAGAAAATTATTCCAATTCCCCTCCCCCCCACCCCCTCCCCGATTTAATAGAGTTTCAATATATTTGAACAGGAATAATTACATTGGGGATGGAACTATCCCTAGATTCATATTTTACTCAGTTCTTCGCACAGCAGTGTTAGACTACAATCTCCTCTCTTTTGGGGGACTAGCCACGTTTCTGAGTTTCATTACAAGCGATGCATCATGATATTGATACAGAGATAGTGGGGGAATGCAAAACTAGGGGCCAACAATATAAGATAGCCACCAATAAACCCAATAGGGAATTCAGGAGAAACTTCTTAACCCAGAGAGTGGTGAGAATGTGGAACTCGCTGCCACAGGGAGTGGTTGAGGCGAATAGTATAGATGGTATTTAAGGGGCGGCTCGATAAACACATGAGGGAGAAAGGAATAGAGGGTTATCCTGATAGGGTGAGATGAAGAGGGGTGGGAGGAGGCTCGTGTGGAGCACAAACACCGGCACGGACCAGTTGGGCCGAATGGCCTGGTTCTGTGTTGCAGATTCGATATAAATCTATGTAATAATAAAGGCAGCTGTACATAAGAACATAAGAAATAAGAGCAGGAATCGGCCCTACGGCCCCTCGAGCCTGCTCCACCATTCAATAAGATCATGGCTGATCTTCAACCTCAACTCCACTCTCCCGCCCGAGCCCCATGTCCTTGGATTCCCCTAGAGTCCAAAAATCTATCGATCTCAGCCTTGAATATACTCAATGACTGAGCCTCCACAGCCCTCTGGGGCAGAGAATTCCAAAGATTCACCACCCTCTGAGTGAAGAAATTCCTCCTCATCTCGGTCTTAAATGGCCGACCCCTTATCCTGAGACTATGCCCCCTAGTTCTAGACTCTCCAGCCAGGGAGGAAACAGCCTCTCAGCATCTACCCGGTCAATCCCCCTCAGAATCTTGTATGTTTCAATGAGATCACCTCTCATTCTTCTAAACTCCAGAGAGTATCGGCCCAATCTACACAATCTCTCCTCATAGGACAACCCTCTCATCCCAGGAATCAATCTAGTGAACCTTCATTGCACCGCCTCCAAGGCAAGTATATCCTTCCTTAGATAAGGAGACCAAAACTGTGCACAGTACTCCAGGTGTGGTCTCACCAAGGCATCATGATAATTGTAATGTTATCTTAATAACGAGTCTCCCAAGCAGTTGTAGTGGAGTGCCATTTATTCAGTCCTGACTCTGTGTCCCCGAGTACAGTACCTGCAGCATGGCCAAGATGGCGTCGGATCCCGCCCCCGGATATGACGTCAGCCGTCAACCAGCTGTCAATCAAACCCCACTGTCTTTACGACAGCTACGGTTATCCGTACATCTTCCCCCTTCAATGAAGCCATAGCACAGTAACAACATAACATAACATACCACATAGAACACTTGTTAACATCATATAGAAACAGTCAGTGTAACTACACCGTTGAACTAATTGCAGGTAGGTATAAACCTTACCCACACCCAGGAGTCCATTAACTGTTTACAGTCTTATCAATCCCTGTCTGCAGGTCAAGTTTAACTACAGGCTTTCTGGTGCACTGTGACCTGCGTGGCTGAACGGGTGTTTGCTGAACCACCCCAGTTGTATCCCTTAAGTTCATGTCTGTACCACACAGGTCCCTTGTCACATTATCACTACTGCGTCCTTCGTCACTTTGTGGCATTTCACTCATCTCGTCTCTTTGTGGCATTTCCCTCATCTCATCATCCTCTCTGTCCTCCTGAGGCTGAAAGGTCTCTGTGGTTTTCAGTAGGTGCCTCCTGTTTCTGCGAAACACATTGCCGTTCTCTGTCATGACACTGTATGACCTGGGGGCGACCTGTTGTAGAACGGTGGCTCTTTTAGGCCATGACTCAGGCCCTTCAAAGCGAACGATATCCTTCTCCCTCTTTGGAATTTGGTAGTGCTCTTTTGATATTGGCGTTAAGGTCCTTGGGACCCATGCAGACACGCAATTTATCAGTTTTCTTTGAATTGACGCAGACCATGGAATTTACCCAGTCAGTCGGTTCCTCAATCTTCTTTATGACAGCTAGTCCCTCCATGCGGTCTAGCTCTTTCCTCAGTTTTTCACAGAGAGCCACTGGAACTGTGATGGCGCCGATGAAGATGGCTGCCGTCCTTGCAGGCTCCATGCGTACCAGGCAGCTAAGTGTCCTTTGCTGCTTGGTGCGCTCGGCTCGTTAAGAAAAAAGCATTTCACTGACTGGATTTCACTTCTTGTATTTAGTTATGTGACAAATAAAATTGAAATTGGAAATTGAATTGAATTGAACTCTCCTGGGTGCGTGAATCACAGGTTGTGCATCCTCTCTCAGTTTGATGGAGTATGTAAAGGGCAGTGCTCCGAAACCCTGAAATACATCTGCATATTTGTGTGCTATAGTCTCATGAGTCAGATTTGTTGGGGGGCACTCTGCACACTGTTCAGTTCATTGATAGTATAGACTCGTTTTACCAAGCCCAAATCCACACAGGCCTTATCCCCCAACAGTGACTCATGTCCTTCAGGCACTATAACAAAGGTCAAAGGGTGAATGTGATTTTTTACCTTAACATTCAGCCTACACGTTCCTTTTGTTTCAAAGCTTTGTCCATTGTATGCCTTCAAAGACACTGTCTTGTTCAGTATTTTAGGTCGCACTTTGAGATTCCGTGCATCACTCCAACTTATGAGGTTTGCCTTAGCACCTGTATCTAGCTTAAAGGGAACACTGGTGCCATTTACCAGCAAGGGAGCTATCCAAACTTCAGTCTTTGGTCCTACAGAGTGCACTTCATTTGCATTTTTGCCCTGTTTTGCCTCATTTTGCACCATTCCAACAAACAAAGTCTCTGCTCCTATCTCCTCAGTCTCAATAGCATGCACTGTCTTTTAACCTTCAGTTTTCTCTTCCCAAAAACACATCTTGGCAAAGTGATTCCTGCCTTTACATTTTGCACAGTTCTTCCCATAAGCAGGACACTGTCTGGCTACATGTTTATTACCGCACCGTCTGCATTCGTAAGGCGTCATCGTCTTGAACTCCATGGGCCCTCTAGTGTCCCTTTTGTGTACCACATCCACCGGCAGGTTTTTCAGCCCCAGGGCGCTCCCGCCCGCTGCTGTGCTGCTCCCTTCGAAAGTTTTCGTGTGCATGGCTGAGAGTTCACTAGCATGACATATTTTCACTGCTGCATCCAAATTTAGGTCATTGTCTCTAAGCATTCTCTCCCTCACCTTCTTGTCGAGCATTCCAAAAACGACTTGATCGCGTATCATCGATTCCTTCAGGTCCCTAAAGTTGCATGTTTGTGCTTTTATTTTCAAGTCCGGCAAAAAAAATCAAAGGATTCTCCTTGCTTTTGCACGCGGGAGCGAAACACGAATCTCTCATATGTTTCATTCTTTTTTGGAGTGCAGTATTCGTCGAACCGTACGATCACCTTGTCCAGATCATTTTTTATCATCTTTGGCTGCAAACATAAATGTATTAAACAGCTCGATTGCCTGCGAGCCAGCCACTGTTAGCAACAAAGTTACTTTACGTGTTCCAGAGCTGGTCGAAACGTCAATCGCTGTGAGGTAGAGAAGAAAGCGTTGCTTGAAGACACGCCAATTTTCATCCACATTTCCTTCTAGTTGCAGGCTAGCCGGAGGTTTTATTCCTTCCATTGTTGTAGTATGTCCTTATCGTGAGTTCTATAAATCCTGGTACCATGTAATGTTATCTTAATAACGTAATTACGAGTCTCCCAAGCAGTTGTAGTGGAGTGCCATTTATTCAGTCCTGACTCTGTGTCCCCGAGTGCAGTACCTGCAGCATGGCCAAGATGGCGTCGGATCCCGCCCCCGGATATGACGTCAGCCGTCAACCAGCTGTCAATCAAACCCCGCTGTCTTTACGACAGCTACGGTTATCCGTACAATAATGGCATTGTCATAGAAACCGCAGATCTTCCCGATCTCCAGGCCAACATTGATCCCTCAACCGACATCTAAAACAGATTATCCGGTTATTATCACATTGCTGTTTGTGGGAGCTTGCTGTGCGCAAATTGGCTGCTGTGTTTCCCACATTACAACAGTGACTACACTTCAAAATTACTTCATTGGCTGTAAAGAGCTTTGGGATGTCCTGAGGTTGTGAAAGGTGCTATATAAATGCAAGTCTGTCTTTTTTTAGTGGAACATGCAAGTGTGCATTGGGTGAGGACAGTGTCGATGCTAAGCTGTGATGACTACTGTAGCTGAATAGCCTCACAGCTTAGAATGGGCATTTTCTGCAAGTCGGGAGAAAATTTGAAACTAAAAAAAGTATCAATTCCTGTCAGAGGAGTAAAATACCAGCATGCTAATCGACTCCATGAACAAATGGGCGGAGTGTAAAAGAAAAGAAAGACTTGTGTTTCTCCAGCGCCTTTCATGACCACCGAACGTCCCAAAGCACTTCACAGCCAATGCAGTACTTTTTGAAGTGTAGTCACTGTTGTAATGTGGGAAACACGGCAGCCAATTTGTACACAGCAAGCTCCCACAAACAGCAATGTGATAATGATCAGATCATCTGTTTTAGTGATAAATATTGGCCCAGGACACTGGGGAGAACTCCCCTGCTCTTCTTTGAAATAGTGTCATAAGATCTGAGAGAACAGACGGGGCCTTGGTTTAACGTCTCATCTGAAAGGCGGCACCTCCAACAGTGTGGCGCTCCCTCAGTATGGCGCTCCCTCTGTACTGCCCCTCCGACAGTGCGGCGCTCCCTCAGTACTACCCCTCCGACTGTGCAGCGCTCCCGCAGTACTACCCCTCCGACAGTGCGGCGCTCCCTCAGTACTGCCCCTCCGACAGTGCGGCGCTCCCTCAGTACTGCCCCTCCGACAGTGCGGCGCTCCCTCAGTACTGCCCCTCCGACAGTGCGGCGCTCCCTCAGTACTGCCCCTCCGACTGTGCGTTGCTCCCTCAGTACTGCCCCTCCGACAGTGCGGCGCTCCCTCAGTACTGCCCCTCCGACAGTGCGGCGCTCCCTCAGTACTGCCCCTCCGACTGTGCGGCGCTCCCTCAGTACTGCCCCTCCGACAGTGCGGCGCTCCCTCAGTACTGCCCCTCCGACAGTGCGGCACTCCCTCAGTACTGCCCCTCCGACAGTGCGACGCTCCCTCAGTACTGCCCCTCCGACAGTGCGGCGCTCCCTCAGTACTGCCCCTCCGACAGTGCGGCGCTCCCTCAGCACTGCCCCTCCGACAGTGCGGCGCTCTCTCAGTACTGCCCCTCCGACAGTGCGGCGCTCCCTCAGCACTGCCCCTCCGACAGTGCGGCGCTCTCTCAGCACTGCCCCTCCGACAGTGCGGCGCTCCCTCAGCACTGCCCCTCCGACAGTGCGGCGCTCTCTCAGCACTGCCCCTCCGACAGTGCGGCACTCCCTCAGCACTGCACTGGGAGTGTCAGCCTATATTTTTGTACTCAAGTCCCTGGAGTGGGACCCACTGAGCCACAAGCTCTGCCCTTTCTAACTGGATTCGGCATTGCAGAGTAAAGTAGCCTGATGCTTGTTTCAGGTGGATGGGACATCTGCCCATTCGCATGCCCGCTTGAGTATGCCATCAGGCAGACCTTTTGCCGCGGCGGTCTCTTTCAGTTTGCAAGCATAAAAAAAATATTAAGCCCGACCTCAGGCCTTTGCTCCATTTCTCCCAAGCCGCACACAAGATAATGCATTTCACCAGCAAATCGCTCTGTAATAAATTGGCCACTTTTTGAAATGATTGCTGCTCCAATCCTTGATTACAGGGCGTCTCTGACTCTTCTACATGACTGACGCCACCAAGAGTTTCAACGAGGTTCACACAAGCTCAGCGAAGAGAAGAGGTGGACAGGAATACAGAGACAATTGGCAGAAGTAGCAGAGAAATAATTTGCTTCATAACAACATAAGAATTAGGAGCAGGAGTCGGCCATTCGGCCCCTCGAGCCTGCTCCGCCATTCAATAAGATCATGGCTGACCTTCTACCTCATCTCCACTTTCCTGCCTTATCCCCATATCCCTTGATTCCCTTAATATTCAAAAATCTATCGATCTCTGTCTCGAATATACTCAACGACTGAGCCTCCACAGCCCTCTGGGGTCGAGAATTCCAAAAATTCACAAGCCTCTGAGTGAAGACATTTCTCCTCATCTCAGTCCTAAATGGCCGACCCCTTATTCTGAGACTGTGACCCCTGGTTCTAGACTCCCCAGCCAGGGGAAACATCCTCCCTGCATCTACCCTGTCAAGCCCAGTAAGAATTTTACACTTCTCAATGAGATCACCTCTCATTCTTCTAAACTCTGGAGAATATAGGCCTAGTTTACTCAATCTCTCCTCATAGGGCAATCCCCCCATCCCAGGAATCCTTACTATCCAAGCAAAGGAAGCTCCCCATCAGGACTCATGGAAGGGGGGAGAAATTCACTCATGGGAGGGGGGTGGGGGGAGGTGATGGGGGTGGGGGATGGGCGTCTCAGCTGCCCCATTGATGCCCACGGCCTGCCCGATGCCATATTCAAGTCGAGAATGCAAACGGATGAAACAGGCATGAGGCTGTTACTTTACTCTGCAAGTCGGGGTCCTACCTGGCCATAGGACCCCAAATGCCAACTCCAGATAGAAATGGACGGCGCTTACACCGCCGAGTTGTAGCGGGGCCCCAGCGGCCTAACTGGCGGTCCTTAAAGGGACCGCTCAACAAAATAAAAATGGCCACCAAAACCTTTTCAAAGTTATATTTTTTGAGGAGTCAGAAGGAGCCAGGCTGATACCTGGGATGGCAGGAATGACGTATGAGGAGAGATTGGGTCGATTGGGCTTATACTTGTTGGAGTTTAGAAGAATGAGAGGGGATCTCATTGAAACTTATAAAATTCTAACAGGACTAGACAGACTAGATGCAGGAAGGATGTTCCTGATGGCGGGGGAGTCCAGAACCAGGGGTCACAGCCTAAGGATCAGGGGTAAGCCATTTAGGACTGAGATGAGGAGGAATTTCTTCACACAGAGAGTGGTGAACCTATGGAATTCTCTACCACAGAAGGCAGTTGAGGCCAATTCATTAAATATATTCAAGAAGGAGTTAGATATATTTCTTAAGGCTAAAGGGATCAAGGGATATGGGGAGAAAGCAGGGACAGGGTACTGAGTTTGGATGATCAGCCATGATCTCATTGAATGGCGGAGCAGGCTCGAGGGGCCGAACGGCCTACTCCTGCTCCTATCTTCTATGTTTCTATGAGCAGGATTAGTTGACCTCTGACCTGCTGCCCAGTTTAATTTCTCCCCTCCCCCCCCCCCCCGGTGAGGTTATCCAACAATATCTTGCACGGTGGCATAGTGGTTAGCACTGTTGCCTCACAGCGCCAGGGACCCGGGTTCGAATCCGGCCTCGGGCGACTGTCTGTGTGGAGTTTGCACATTCTCCCCGTGTTTGCGTGGGTTTTCTCCGGGTGCTCCGGTTTCCTCCCACACTCCAAAAATGTGCGGGTTAGGTTGATTGGCTATGATAAATTGACCCTTAGTGTTAGGGGGATTAAATACGTGGGGTTACAGGGATAGGGTGGGATATGTGTCGGTGCAGGCTCGATGGGCCGAAATGGCCTCTATCTGCACTGTGGGGTTTCTGTGATTCTGTGATTCCTATAGCGCCTTTGATGTCATAGAATATCCTGAGATGATTCGCAGAGGGCAAAAAAAAAATGGATGCTGAGAAGTAGCGGGAGAAGAGTTGGGGGAAGGGGGGCACCTCAGCTCGGAGAGAGAGGTAGGTGGGCGGAAGTAGCGAGGGGGCGGGGGAAGGGAGGTTTAGAGATGCAGTTCCAGAATGTGTGTCCTGGTCAATATTTACCCCTCATCCAACATCACTAAAATAGATTAATCTGGTCATCATCACATTGCTGTTTGTGGGAGCTTGCTGTGTGCAAATTGGCTGCCGCGTTTCCTACATTACAACAGTGACTCCACTTCAAAAGTACTTCATTGGCCATAAAGCACTTTGAGACGTCCGGTGGTCGTGAAAGGCACTATATACAGGAAACTCTTTTTTATCAGGCACCGATGGGGCCGGCGTGGTGCCGGTTGATCAAAAAATCCGGATTACAGAGAGGTATACTTACCAAGGTACGAGAGCCCCATACACGGCCACAGATCCAGGAGTCCCTGTTGCACGGCAACAGATCCAGGAACCCCGGTTACATGGCCACCGATCCAGGAACCCCGGTTCCACGGCCACAGATCCAGGAGTCCCTGTTGCACGGCAACAGATCCAGGAACCCCAGTTACATGGCCACAGATCCAGGAACCCCGGTTCCACGGCCACAGATCCAGGAGTCCCTGTTGATGGCCACAAGTGCAGGAACCCCGGTTACACGGCCACTAATATACAGTAAAACTTACCTGAACCTACTCCTGAATTTTGCCGGTTAAGAGAGATTTCTGGATATTTAGGTGCCAGTTAAAAGAGAGTTTCCTGTAAATGCAAATCTTCTTCTTCTTCTTCTTCTTCTTCTTCTCCTTCTTCTCCTTCTTCAGAATGTAGGCTAAGGTCCTGCCACTGAAGGTGGAGCAGAAAGAGGGGAGAAGAAATTGGAGACCAAAGTTAGTGGAACAGAGTCTGGTGTATTGGGCTGGAGGAGATTGTAGAGTCAGGTCGGGTGAGGTCATGGAGGGAGTAACAAAGACAAGAAATTTTAATTCATTGTTTTGGAGGATGGTGCCAATGGAAGTTGGTGAGGACCAAGGGTGCAAGTGGATCATGACCTAGTGCAGGGCAGGATCTAGGTGGCGGAGTTTTGGGTCAGTTGATGTTTCCGTAGGGTGACATGTTGGACTCTGGGCAGGTTAGCATCGGTGACGGTGAGGGAGGTGATGGAGGTGTGGATCAGGATTCCAGGGGGAGTGGGAGAGAGATGTGGTGATGTTGTGGCAGTGGGAACAGTCAGTCTTGGTGATGGGTAGTCCATAGGGTTTGAAGATCATCTCGGGGGCCAAGCAGGATGTTGAGGTGGCACATCAGCTGGTGAACTGCCAGACTGGGGGATGGAATCGGAGGCTAAGGTGCAGAGTTTTTTGCGAGAACCAAATAGAACGGCTTTGACCTTGGCAATGTTAAACTAGGAAAAACCCTAGCTCCTCCACGAATGGTTGTTGTTCAAGCAATCAGACCGCAGGTTGGTGATCGAGGAGCTGAGCCAGAGGTAGAGCTGAGTGTTGTCAGTTGACATAAGAAGGCTGACCCGATGAAAATGGACCAGTTGGCCAAGGATTTGGGGGGGAGGTGGCGGTCACAGCCACATGGATGAGGAAGATCCCTGGGTCAATCCCTGGTCTGCACTGAGCTAGCTGATCTCAGCGAGGAGGCAGTAGGGGCCGCTACAACTGGAGTCATAGAAAACATAGGAAAAAAAACACCGAAAAATAGGAGCAGGAGTCGGCCATTCGGCCCTTCGAGCCTGCTCCGCCATTCAATATGATCATGGTTGATCCTCTATCTCAATACCATATTCCCGCTCTCTCCCCATACCCCTTGATGCCTTTTGTGTCTAGAAATCTATCTATCTCCTTCTTAAATATATTCAGTGACTTGGCCTCCACAGCCTTCTGTGGTAGAGAATTCCACAGGTTCACCTCCCTCTGAGTGAAGAAATTTCTCCTCATCTCAGTCCTAAATGTCCTACCCCGTATCCTGAGACTGTGACCCCTCGTTCTAGACATCCCCCAGCCAGGGGAAACATCCTCCCTGCATCCCAGTCTGTCTAGCCCTGTCAGAATTTTATACGTTTCAATGAGATCCCCTCTCATTCTTCTAAACTCTAGTAAATACAGGCCTAGTCAACCCAATCTCTCCTCATATGACAGTCCTGCCATCCCAGGAATCAGTCTGGTGAACCTTCGCTGCACTCCCTCTATGGCAAGTATATCCTTTCTTAGGTAAGGAGACCAAAACGACACACAGTCAGCATCAACGGGCTAACGAGGGGGGAAGAATGGTCAGCCAGGGTTCCTGCTCCTGATCCCCCTCGAGCACCATTTGCTTAAAGTGCACACGAATGAATGGGTAAGGATAGAATGAGGTTTGGCTGCAATCACCTCTGGGCTCACATGAATAGAGTGGGGAGGGCAAATGGAGCCATTGAAAGCAGTACGTTTCACAGGGAAGTGGTAAGGAGAAAATTGACAAGAGAAAAGGGTTATTACAAAACATAGAGAGAAAAATGATATTAATTTGTATATCATTTCACAGATGATTGATTTCATTGCATAATATTTTGTTTTAGACTGTGAATGGATCAATTAAATGTTTTCTGGTTGTTCTGATATCAGGATAGGAATCAATGCAACTCCCAACCTCCCTAAATGATTGAAAGATATATTTGCACTTACATTTTGCCTCATTAGGTTGTCAAAGCACTTCATACAGGAAATTACTTCTCAGTGGAGTGATCATGCAGGCAAACTGAATGTATTCAAAGATTTTTTGTTTTGTTTTTATTTTCTAATTGACTGAGTTAAGTGTGTAGACCTTGCCTGCCCACACATGGCGTCCTTCCCTCAGGCTGGTCACACTCACACACAGCCTGGAGCGACTCTGTGAGCCCCAGCCTTTCCGTTCCCATTGCAACTCTTAGGGGAAAGAGGGGGAGGAAATATCGAAGAGAAATACCAGAGAGAGAGAGAGAGAGAGAGAGAGAGAGGGAGGAAACACTGGATAGAGAGAAGAAAGGAACGACCGAATAGAGAGAAAGGAAATGCTAAAGATAGAGAGGAAATACTGGAGAGAGAGATTGGAAAATACAGAATAAAGAGAGAGAGAGAAGAAAGAAAGGAAATATTAAACAGAGAGAGGAAAAGGCGTATACTGAATAGACGGAGAGGAAATACTGGAGAGATTGAGAGAAGGTAATACTGGAGAGGGTGCGGACATATTAGGGATAGCAAATATTGGAGGAGATGGGGTGGCGAGAATTGCGACATTCATCCTCATGGCAAAACCGTTTTTTTTTAATCCATTTTGATTATTGCCATATATCGCACCAGAGGAAATTTGCCCTCCCATGATCTTCAAAAACAGTATCATTTGGAAAACTTATGAACATTCCTGAGACTGTATCACGGCAGGAAGTGAGACTGCATACGTTTAGTATTTCTGTAAATCCGCACACAGTCGTGAGGTTAAGATATGAATCCCTAAATCTAAATACAAATGGATTGAAATCCTTGGTTTTAAATGACACCTGAATCAAAAGCATCAAACACCACTCATGCCAATGTTTGCTCTTCGCTTCAATGTCAAATGAGGGTTTAAGAACTTCTGTAGTTTTGTCAAAATATATAGTGATTTTTCTCGAGAAAAATCTATAATTTCTTACGGGTGCCTTGATTTTCAAATGCCACAATTTAAAATTTATGATCTGATTTTTTTTCTTGCACATCTGACCTGTGAATGCACAACCATTTAAAGTAACAGTTTGTTAAAAAGTAGTTTGTTGATGTGGAAGAGACCGGAGATTAGGAGGTAGAAAATACTGGAGAGAGAGAGAGAAATACTGGAGGGAGAGAGGATTAAATATTGGAAGGGAGGGAGGGAAATACTGGAGAGAGAGAGGGAGAGAGGAGATATTAGCAAGGGAAAGAAATAATTTAGGAGAGAAATACTGGAGAGAGGGGGAAATATCAGCAAGATGGAGGAAAGGAAATATTGGGAGAGAGAGAAGACATACTGGAGAAGAGAGAGAGAGCGAGAAAGAGCAGAGAGATGAGAAATACTGGAGAGAGAGAGAGAGAGAGCAGAGAGATAAGAAATACTGGAGAGAGAGAGAGAGAAAGAGCAGAGAGATGAGAAATACTGGAGAGAGAGCGCAGAGAGATAAGAAATACTGGAGAGAGAGAGAGAGAGAGCGGAGGGATGAGAAATACTGGAGAGAGAGAGAGAGAAAGAGCAGAGAGATAAGAAATACTGGAGAGAGAGAGAGAGAGCAGAGAGATGAGAAATACTGGAGCGAGAGAGAGAGCGCAGAGAGATAAGAAATACTGGAGAGAGAGAGAGAGAAAGCGGAGAGATAAGACATACTGGAGAGAGAGAGAGAGCGCAGAGAGATAAGACATACTGGAGAGAGAGAGAGAGAGCGGAGGGATGAGAAATACTGGAGAGAGAGAGAGCAGAGAGATGAGAAATACTGGAGAGAGAGAGAGAAAGAGCAGAGAGATGAGAAATATTGGAGAGAGAGAGAGAGAGAGAGAGAGCAGAGAGATGAGAAATACTGGAGAGAGTGAGAGAGAGAGAGCAGAGGGATGAGAAATACTGGAGAGAGAGAGAGAGAGAGAGCAGAGAGATGAGAAATACTGGAGAGAGAGAGAGAGAGAAAGAGCAGAGAGATGAGAAATACTGGAGAGAGTGAGAGAGAGAGAGCAGAGAGATGAGAAATACTGGAGAGGGAGAGAGAGAGAGAGAGCAGAGAGATGAGAAATACTGGAGAGAGAGAGAGAGAGAGAGCAGAGGGATGAGAAATACTGGAGAGAGAGAGAGAGAGAGCAGAGGGATGAGAAATACTGGAGAGAGAGAGAGAGAGAGAGCAGAGGGATGAGAAATACTGGAGAGAGAGCGAACTAGAGAAGAGAAAGAGAAGAGAAACACTGGAGAGAGGAAGTATTAGAGGTGGAGCAAAGACTGGAGAGATGGAGACAAGAAATTGAATTGAGAAGGACAGGAAGAAAGAAATGAGATATAGAGAGAGGGTGATTAGAGAAAGGCAGGGAAAAATAAAGGAGAAGAAAGGAAGGAAGAACTCGGTGGAAGAAACGAGAAAAAAGAAAACACGGGGAGAAAAAGGAGTAACAGAGGGAAAGAGAGAGAGAGAGAGAGAGAAATGAACTGCTGAGAGGCAGAGGCAGTAATATTGCCACAGATTACAGACAAATCCATCACAGAAACACATGCAGGTAGAAGCTGGGTTTTAAATGCACAAAATATTTTTTTTTTCCCCAAAGTTAAGCGATATTAATTTGATAATGAAAAGCCTGGCATTGCCTCATTACCCAGGATAGACCAGATGTCTTTCTGGATAGGCATTTCCAAGCCCTGGGATTTCACTTCCTGGATACTGCACGAAATACGCAACCAGGCAACTTTCAGATTTAAAAAAAAATATATATATATATCTTTCTGCTAGGCTGGTAATCATTAAAAAAAGCATTGAATAATTCTAACACGCGGAATCTTTATTTAAGATTACAGTGCTTTAAGAAATCTCTTCATAAGCATAAATTATTGGGAGAGCTTGCTAAAAATCCTGTTTTAAGCACGGATAGTTTTAATAATGCTACAGACTTCTGAAAGTCCAGCAATGCAATAAACTTTTAAAAAATATCTCTAGATTTTTAGGGTTCAGGAATTACACACTCACTATTTTCTGGGTGTTTCCCGACGAGCTGAGTTTGGTGCCGTTCAGTCCCACCAGAGTGGGCAAGGTCTGGGACATCCAGTTAGTCACCATGGCCATCGTGCTGAGCACAGCTCCAATTTTCAATAGGGGAACGCTCATCCTGATCCTTGCTTCATTCCCCCCAGCCTCGCCGCTGGTCTATATCGTTCCTGGACGGAGTGGCCCCTGGACCAGCCTGGCTGATCCGTCACATCGATGCAACCCTCAAGATTCTTTATACCATCCAAACAAAACCAGCCCTGAACACATCACATCTCTCTCTCTCTCTCTCGCACACACACACACACAGTCCTCACAGACCCTGACGTCAGCCTGAACAGGCAAGAGGCGAGAGAAAGCAAAGAGATCTGATCTGAAAGGGAGGAGGGAGGGGGTTAACACTTTGAGTTCTGGCCAGTATTACACAAATATCGTTGGGGTGATTCTCTGTTGAGTGATTAAGCCAGAAATATTCCCTGAGTGAAAAATTAGATGGAATCTTTGCCGCTGTACACTTCTAAATGATACCAGGGCTAAAAGGGTTAAATTATGAGGACAGGGTGCACAGACTAGGCTTGTATTCCCTCGAGTGTAGAAGGTTAAAGGGTGATCTAATTGAGGTGTTTAAGATGATTAAAGGAGTTAATAGGGTCAATAGAGAAAAACTATTTCCTCTGGTGGGGGGAGTCCAGAACAAAGGGGCATAACCTTAAAATTAGAGCCAGGCCGTTCAGGGGTTGATGTCAGGAAGCACTTCTTCACACAAAGGGTTAGTGGAAATCTGGAACTCTCTCCCCCTAAAAAGCTGTTGAGGCTGGGGGTCAATTGAAAATGTCAAAACGGTGATCGAGAGATTTTTGTTAGGCAAGGGTATTAAGGGTTACTGAACCAAAGCAGGTCGATGGAGTTAAGATACAGATCAGGCGTGATCTCATTGAATGACGGCGGAACAGGCCCGAGGGGCTGAATGGCCTCCTCCTGTTCCTATGGTAACAGGCTCAAGGGGCTGAATGGTCTCCTGTTCCTATGGTAACAGGCTTGAGGGGCTGAATGGCCTCCTCCTGTTCCTATGGTAACAAGCTCGAGGGGCTGAATGGCCTCCTCCTGTTCCTATGGTAACAGGCTCGAGGGGCTGAATGGCCTCCTCCTGTTCCTATGGTAACAAGCCCGAGGGGCTGAATGGCCTCCTCCAGTACCTATGGTAACAGGCTCGAGGGGCTGAATGGCCTCCTCCTGTTCCTATGGCAACAGGCTCGAGGGGCTGAATGGCCTCCTCCTGTTCCTATGGTAACAGGCTCGAGGGGCTACATGGCCTCCTCCTGTTCCTATGGCAACAGGCTCGAGGGGCTGAATGGCCTCCTCCTGTTCCTATGGTAACAGGCTCGAGGGGCTGAATGGGCCTCCTCCTGTTCCTATGGTAACAGGCTCGAGGGGCTGAATGGCCTCCTCCTGTTCCTATGTTCCTAAATTGCAGCTAGAGATTTCGTCGAACTTGAAGGCGCCACATTCTCCACCCCTCCTAAAGTGAGGAATCACACTGGGGGCTGACAGGAACCACCAGCTCTCCACTATCTCACTCAGTTCTACATGCGTGAGCCTAAACAGTGTTGGCTTGTTATTCCGCCGCAGAGTGCATCACAATGAAGAGCAATACTGTCACCCATGCGCGCGGATACACCTGTCCTGCACACACACACACCTAACATCTACCCACCCTACATCCACACACAGACAAACTCAACATTCTGGCCAATATCCCTCAATCAACGTCACTTAAAAAAACAGATTATCTGGTCATTATCACGTTGCTGTTTGCTGTGCGCAAATTGGCTGCCACGTTTCCCACATTACAACAGTGACTACACTTCAAAAAGTACTTCATTGGCTGTAAAGCGCTTTAGGATGTCCTGTGGTCGTGAAAGGCGCTATATAAATGCAAGTTCTTTCTTTCCTTGATTCGCACAGGCCCAACATCCACAATAGACACACAACTGGCATCCACACACGTACACCTAACCACCCCCCACACAAAAACATACACACCCCTAATGGCCACATACACACATAATAGGGATGCCACCTCCAGTTTGATGGATCCCTGGAGTTTGATCACGTGACATTCGATCTTGTGACATTTGACCACGTGACATCTGATCACATGACATTTAATCACGTGACATTTGATCACTGTTTGCAAATGTTATTGACCATAATTGAGTGCCTTAGTGTTACCAAGACTGATTAAAATATTTGACAATCTTGTTTTGTACTGAGCTAGATAACCTAATTTATAAATTAAAGCAAGTTCACAAAAGCATAGAAAGATTGAAGGATAAGTAATGTTCAAATAAAAACTTCTGCTGTGATGTTCCGACAGTATCGACAGCAGTGAGAAACACGGAGTGAATCCAACTGATTCAATAAAAACACAAGCAAGAAAAGTAACTTTGAAACAAACTTTTCGTACAATTTTATGACTTTTTACAATATATAGCAAGTTGTAAAAATAATCTGGCCCAGAAATTCGGGTCTCCACGGGTGAGTACGCACGGGGCACTCACCCGTGGGCCCGATGGAAGTGCCAGTTTCCTGCATGCACTGCGCATGCGCGGGAAACCGGCACTTCCGTTCCCCTGAAAGCAGGGGTTCAGAGGTCGAACGCATGCGCAGGAGAGGCAACGCGTGCGCATCGAACTTACGTTTTTTTTACAGGTTTTCCCGGCAGGGTAAGCCTGCAGAATTTACACATTTAAAAAGCAGGCGTAAGGGCTGCTTTTTACAAGGTAAGTGGTGAATTAATTAAAACTAAAACATTTTTTCCACAGGTTTATTCTTTTTAAATACTTTAAAGAAAGGTAAGTTTATTTTTAGCCCTGTTAGAATAAAATCTATTTTTTTCAAAAATTTAAATTATTGTTTAAATAGTTATTTAATGTAATTTATAGTTTATTTAAAAAGTGTGATTAAAAAAAAAATTATTTGAAGGTTTAGTGCTATTTTGGGGCCGTAGTATTTATAAGTCTTGACAGCACTTCCTATCAAGACTTATGAATGGAGCATTCCCTGCTCCGATTGGCTGCCTATGGCCCACGTGATCCCAGGGGACGCATCGAACTAACTGCGGCCCTGGGATACGCAAGCATTGCGCGCCGGCAGTTGGAGCAGGCCCAGGATCGGAATCCCACGCGGGCCCACAGCTCAACGGCCGGCGCACAAGGTAAGTGCAGGTCGGGGGCTTGCGCCCGCGGGAAGCGCCCGACCTGAATTTCTGGGCCATTAAATAAAACCAAAAACAAACCAAATTCAATTCACAGACTCCCGCACCCCACCACTGAAGGCCAGCTTCAGAGAAATGAGGTTCAGTCAACAGGGAGGCTGCCTGACCCCCATAATAAAACACATTAAACAACAGCTCACATCACAAGCCCACAGAAACAGCCCTCCCCAGTTTGTGTTTCTCTC
This sequence comes from Somniosus microcephalus, assembly GCF_052327205.1. Classification (NCBI taxonomy): domain Eukaryota; kingdom Metazoa; phylum Chordata; class Chondrichthyes; order Squaliformes; family Somniosidae; genus Somniosus; species Somniosus microcephalus. The sequence continues at coordinate 34,663,731 of NC_141017.1, read as the reverse complement.
TCTCTCTCCCAGTTTGTGTTTCTCTCTCCCTCTTCCCAGTTTGTGTTTCTCTCTCTCTCCCAGTTTGTGTTTCTCTCTCTCTCTCCCCAGTTTGTGTTTCTCTCTCTCTCTCCCAGTTTGTGTTTCTCTCTCTCTCTCCCAGTTTGTGTTTCTCTCTCTCTCTCCCCAGTTTGTGTTTCACTCTCTCTCCCAGTTTGTGTTTCTCTCTCTCTCCCCAGTTTGTGATTCTCTCTCTCTCTCCCAGTTTGTGTTTCTCTCTCCCTTTCCCCAGTTTGTGTTTCACTCTCTCTCCCAGTTTGTGTTTCTCTCTCTCTCTCCCCAGTTTGTGTTTCTCTCTCTCTCCCCCAGTTTGTGTTTCTCTCTCTCTCTCCCCAGTTTGTGTTTCTCTCTCTCTCTCTCCCAGTTTGTGTTTCTCTCTCTCTCTCCCAGTTTGTGTTTCACTCTCTCTCCCAGTTTGTGTTTCTCTCTCCCTCTCCCCAGTTTGTGTTTCACTCTCTCTCCCAGTTTGTGTTTCTCTCAAATCAAATCAAATTCAAATGCTTTATTGGCATGAAAGTTTACAGGGAACCATATTGCCAAAGCTTACATAACAAAAAGTACAGGTTTCCAACATTCTGTAGGTGTCAACCAATTTTGACCTTCGTTGGGGACAGACAGTATTAATTTAAACAGTCGTTGACCCTCGTTGGGTACATTCAGTATTAAATTAAACAGTCGTTGGGTACATTCGGTATTGATTTAAACATTTTTAGAGTATATATGCTATGGGTGTGCTCGTTAGTCACTCACTGTTCCTCAGGTTGTGACATGTTGTTACATATTGGGCACCAAGATATGGTCTGTCTCCTTCCCCGAGGACTATTCTTAATTTTGACAGGTCATCCAATTCTTTGAAATCTGGGGCTGTAAGGCTGAGCTTGTCAAAATATATGTTTCTTGTTTTGTTGAATTTCTCTCTCTCTCTCCCCAGTTTGTGTTTCTCTCTCTCTCCCCAGTTTGTGTTTCTCTCTCTCCCCAGTTTGTGTTTCTCTCTCTCTCTCCCAGTTTGTGTTTCTCTCTCTCTCTCCCAGTTTGTGTTTCTCTCTCTCTCCCAGTTTGTGTTTCTCTCTCTCTCCCAGTTTGTGTTTCTCTCTCTCTCTCACCAGTTTGTGTTTCTCTCTCTCTCTCTCACCAGTTTGTGTTTCTCTCTCTCCCCAGTTTGTGTTCCTCTCTCTCTCCCAGTTTGTGTTTCTCTCTCTCTCTCACCAGTTTGTGTTTCTCTCTCTCTCTCACCAGTTTGTGTTTCTCTCTCTCTCTCACCAGTTTGTGTTTCTCTCTCTCCCCAGTTTGTGTTTTTCTCTCTCTCTCCCCAGTTTGTGTTTCTCTCTCTCCCCAGTTTGTGTTTCTCTCTCTCTCCCCAGTTTGTGTTTCTCTCTCTCTCCCCAGTTTGTTTCTCTTGCGCTCCCCAGTTTGTGTTTCTCTCTCTCCCCCAGTTTATTTATCTCTCTCTCCCCCCAGTTTGTGTTTCTCTCTCTCTCTCCCAGTTTGTGATTCTCTCTCTCTCCCAGTTTGTGTTTTTCTCTCTTTCCCCCAGTTTGTGTTTCACTCTCTCTCATAGTTTGTGTTTCTCTCTCTCCCCAGTTTGTGTTTCTCTCTCTCTCTCCCAGTTTGTTTCTCTCTCTCTCTCCCCAGTTTGTGTTTCTCTCTCTCCCCCAGTTTGTTTCTCTCTCTCTCCCCAGTTTGTGTTTCTCTCTCTCTCTCCCAGTTTGTGTTTCTCTCTCTCTCCCAGTTTGTGTTTTTCTCTCTTTCCCCCAGTTTGTGTTTCACTCTCTCTCCCAGTTTGTGTTTCTCTCTCTCTCTCCCCAGTTTGTGTTTCACTCTCTCTCCCAGTTTGTGTTTCTCTCTCTCTCTCCCCAGTTTGTGTTTCTCTCTCTCCCCAGTTTGTGTTTCTCTCTCTCCCCAGTTTGTGTTTCTCTCTCTCTCTCCCAGTTTGTGTTTCTCTCTCTCTCTCCCAGTTTGTGTTTCTCTCTCTCTCCCAGTTTGTGTTTCTCTCTCTCTCCCAGTTTGTGTTTCTCTCTCTCTCTCCCCAGTTTGTGTTTCTCTCTCTCTCCCAGTTTGTGTTTCTCTCTCTCTCTCACCAGTTTGTGTTTCTCTCTCTGTCTCACCAGTTTGTGTTTCTCTCTCTCCCCAGTTTGTGTTTTCTCTCTCTCTCCCAGTTTGTGTTTCTCTCTCTCTCCCCAGTTTGTGTTTCTCTCTCTCCCCCAGTTTGTGTTTCTCTCTCTCCCCAGTTTGTGTTTCTCTCGCTCTCTCCCAGTTTGTGTTTCTCTCTCTCTGCCTCCCCAGTTTGTGTTTCTCTCTCTCTCCCCCAGTTTGTGTTTCTCTCTCTCTCTCCCCCAGTTTGTGTTTCTCTCTCTCCCCCAGTTTGTGTTTCTCTCTCTCTCCCCCAGTTTGTGTTTCTCTCTCTCTCTCTCTCTCCAGTTTGTGTTTCTCTCTCTCTCCCAGTTTGTGTTTCTCTCTCTCTCCCCAGTTTGTGTTTCTCTCTCTCCCCAGTTTGTGTTTCTCTCTCTCTCCCTCAGTTTGTGTTTCTCTCTCTCCCCCAGTTTGTGTTTCTCTCTCTCTCTCTCTCTCTCAGTTTGTGTTTCTCTCTCTCCCTCAGTTTGTGTTTCTCTCTCTCTCTCTCTTTCTCCCCAGTTTGTGTTTCTCTCTCTCTCTCTCCCTCAGTTTGTGTTTCTCTCTCTCCCCCAGTTTGTGTTTCTCTCTCTCTCTCTCCCAGTTTGTGTTTCTCTCTCTCTCTCCCCAGTTTGTGTTTCTCTATCTCTCCCTCAATTTGTGTTTCTCTCTCTCCCCCAGTTTGTGTTTCTCTCTCTCCCCAGTTTGTTTCTCGTTCTCTCTCTCCCCTGTTTGTGTTTCTCTCTCTCTCTCCCCCAGTGTGTGTTTCTCTCTCTCTCTCTCTCCAGTTTGTGTTTCTCTCTCTCTCTCCCAGTTTGTGTTTCTCTCTCTCTCTCTCTCTCCCTGTTTGTGTTTCTCTCTCTCTCTCGCAGTTTGTGTTTCTCTCTCTCTCCAGTTTGTGTTTCTCTCTCTCCCCAGTTTGTGTTTCGCTCTCTCCCCCAGTTTGTGTTTCTCTCAAATCAAATCAAATTCAAATGCTTTATTGGCATGAAAGTTTACAGGGAACCATATTGCCAAAGCTTACATAACAAAAAGTACAGGTTTCCAACATTCTGTAGGTGTCAACCAATTTTGACCTTCGTTGGGGACAGACAGTATTAATTTAAACAGTCGTTGACCCTCGTTGGGTACATTCAGTATTAAATTAAACAGTCGTTGGGTACATTCGGTATTGATTTAAACATTTTTAGAGTATATATGCTATGGGTGTGCTCGTTAGTCACTCACTGTTCCTCAGGTTGTGACATGTTGTTACATATTGGGCACCAAGATATGGTCTGTCTCCTTCCCCGAGGACTATTCTTAATTTTGACAGGTCATCCAATTCTTTGAAATCTGGGGCTGTAAGGCTGAGCTTGTCAAAATATATGTTTATTGTTTTGTTGAATTTCTCTCTCTCTCTCCCCAGTTTGTGTTTCTCTCTCTCTCCCCAGTTTGTGTTTCTCTCTCTCCCCAGTTTGTGTTTCTCTCTCTCTCTCCCAGTTTGTGTTTCTCTCTCTCTCTCCCAGTTTGTGTTTCTCTCTCTCTCCCAGTTTGTGTTTCTCTCTCTCTCCCAGTTTGTGTTTCTCTCTCTCTCTCACCAGTTTGTGTTTCTCTCTCTCTCTCTCACCAGTTTGTGTTTCTCTCTCTCCCCAGTTTGTGTTTCTCTCTCTCTCCCAGTTTGTGTTTCTCTCTCTCTCTCACCAGTTTGTGTTTCTCTCTCTCTCTCACCAGTTTGTGTTTCTCTCTCTCTCTCACCAGTTTGTGTTTCTCTCTCTCCCCAGTTTGTGTTTTTCTCTCTCTCTCCCCAGTTTGTGTTTCTCTCTCTCCCCAGTTTGTGTTTCTCTCTCTCTCCCCAGTTTGTTTCTCTTGCGCTCCCCAGTTTGTGTTTCTCTCTCTCCCCCAGTTTATTTATCTCTCTCTCCCCCCAGTTTGTGTTTCTCTCTCTCTCTCCCAGTTTGTGTTTCTCTCTCTCTCCCAGTTTGTGTTTTTCTCTCTTTCCCCCAGTTTGTGTTTCACTCTCTCTCATAGTTTGTGTTTCTCTCTCTCCCCAGTTTGTGTTTCTCTCTCTCTCTCCCAGTTTGTTTCTCTCTCTCTCTCCCCAGTTTGTGTTTCTCTCTCTCCCCCAGTTTGTTTCTCTCTCTCTCCCCAGTTTGTGTTTCTCTCTCTCTCTCCCAGTTTGTGTTTCTCTCTCTCTCCCAGTTTGTGTTTTTCTCTCTTTCCCCCAGTTTGTGTTTCACTCTCTCTCCCAGTTTGTGTTTCTCTCTCTCTCTCCCCAGTTTGTGTTTCACTCTCTCTCCCAGTTTGTGTTTCTCTCTCTCTCTCCCCAGTTTGTGTTTCTCTCTCTCCCCAGTTTGTGTTTCTCTCTCTCCCCAGTTTGTGTTTCTCTCTCTCTCTCCCAGTTTGTGTTTCTCTCTCTCTCTCCCAGTTTGTGTTTCTCTCTCTCTCCCAGTTTGTGTTTCTCTCTCTCTCCCAGTTTGTGTTTCTCTCTCTCTCTCCCCAGTTTGTGTTTCTCTCTCTCTCCCAGTTTGTGTTTCTCTCTCTCTCTCACCAGTTTGTGTTTCTCTCTCTGTCTCACCAGTTTGTGTTTCTCTCTCTCTCTCCCCCAGTTTGTGTTTCTCTCTCTCCCCCAGTTTGTGTTTCTCTCTCTCTCCCCCAGTTTGTGTTTCTCTCTCTCTCTCTCTCTCCAGTTTGTGTTTCTCTCTCTCTCCCAGTTTGTGTTTCTCTCTCTCTCCCCAGTTTGTGTTTCTCTCTCTCCCCAGTTTGTGTTTCTCTCTCTCTCCCTCAGTTTGTGTTTCTCTCTCTCCCCCAGTTTGTGTTTCTCTCTCTCTCTCTCTCTCTCAGTTTGTGTTTCTCTCTCTCCCTCAGTTTGTGTTTCTCTCTCTCTCTCTCTTTCTCCCCAGTTTGTGTTTCTCTCTCTCTCTCTCCCTCAGTTTGTGTTTCTCTCTCTCCCCCAGTTTGTGTTTCTCTCTCTCTCTCTCCCAGTTTGTGTTTCTCTCTCTCTCTCCCCAGTTTGTGTTTCTCTATCTCTCCCTCAATTTGTGTTTCTCTCTCTCCCCCAGTTTGTGTTTCTCTCTCTCCCCAGTTTGTTTCTCGTTCTCTCTCTCCCCTGTTTGTGTTTCTCTCTCTCCCCCAGTGTGTGTTTCTCTCTCTCTCTCTCTCCAGTTTGTGTTTCTCTCTCTCTCTCCCAGTTTGTGTTTCTCTCTCTCTCTCTCTCTCTCTCCCAGTTTGTGTTTCTCTCTCTCTCTCACCAGTTTGTGTTTCTCTCTCTCTCTCACCAGTTTGTGTTTCTCTCTCTCCCCAGTTTGTGTTTTTCTCTCTCTCTCCCCAGTTTGTGTTTCTCTCTCTCCCCAGTTTGTGTTTCTCTCTCTCTCCCCAGTTTGTTTCTCTTGCGCTCCCCAGTTTGTGTTTCTCTCTCTCCCCCAGTTTATTTATCTCTCTCTCCCCCCAGTTTGTGTTTCTCTCTCTCTCTCCCAGTTTGTGTTTCTCTCTCTCTCCCAGTTTGTGTTTTTCTCTCTTTCCCCCAGTTTGTGTTTCACTCTCTCTCATAGTTTGTGTTTCTCTCTCTCCCCAGTTTGTGTTTCTCTCTCTCTCTCCCAGTTTGTTTCTCTCTCTCTCTCCCCAGTTTGTGTTTCTCTCTCTCCCCCAGTTTGTTTCTCTCTCTCTCCCCAGTTTGTGTTTCTCTCTCTCTCTCCCAGTTTGTGTTTCTCTCTCTCTCCCAGTTTGTGTTTTTCTCTCTTTCCCCCAGTTTGTGTTTCACTCTCTCTCCCAGTTTGTGTTTCTCTCTCTCTCTCCCCAGTTTGTGTTTCACTCTCTCTCCCAGTTTGTGTTTCTCTCTCTCTCTCCCCAGTTTGTGTTTCTCTCTCTCCCCAGTTTGTGTTTCTCTCTCTCCCCAGTTTGTGTTTCTCTCTCTCTCTCCCAGTTTGTGTTTCTCTCTCTCTCTCCCAGTTTGTGTTTCTCTCTCTCTCCCAGTTTGTGTTTCTCTCTCTCTCCCAGTTTGTGTTTCTCTCTCTCTCTCCCCAGTTTGTGTTTCTCTCTCTCTCCCAGTTTGTGTTTCTCTCTCTCTCTCACCAGTTTGTGTTTCTCTCTCTGTCTCACCAGTTTGTGTTTCTCTCTCTCTCTCCCCCAGTTTGTGTTTCTCTCTCTCCCCCAGTTTGTGTTTCTCTCTCTCCCCCAGTTTGTGTTTCTCTCTCTCTCTCTCTCTCCAGTTTGTGTTTCTCTCTCTCTCCCAGTTTGTGTTTCTCTCTCTCTCCCCAGTTTGTGTTTCTCTCTCTCCCCAGTTTGTGTTTCTCTCTCTCTCCCTCAGTTTGTGTTTCTCTCTCTCCCCCAGTTTGTGTTTCTCTCTCTCTCTCTCTCTCTCAGTTTGTGTTTCTCTCTCTCCCTCAGTTTGTGTTTCTCTCTCTCTCTCTCTTTCTCCCCAGTTTGTGTTTCTCTCTCTCTCTCTCCCTCAGTTTGTGTTTCTCTCTCTCCCCCAGTTTGTGTTTCTCTCTCTCTCTCTCCCAGTTTGTGTTTCTCTCTCTCTCTCCCCAGTTTGTGTTTCTCTATCTCTCCCTCAATTTGTGTTTCTCTCTCTCCCCCAGTTTGTGTTTCTCTCTCTCCCCAGTTTGTTTCTCGTTCTCTCTCTCCCCTGTTTGTGTTTCTCTCTCTCTCTCCCAGTTTGTGTTTCTCTCTCTCTCTCTCTCTCTCTCCCTGTTTGTGTTTCTCTCTCTCTCCAGTTTGTGTTTCACTCTCTCCCCCAGTTTGTGTTTCTCTCTCCTTCCCTCAGTTTGTGTTTCTCTCTCTCTCTCCCAGTTTGTGTTTCTCTCTCTCCCCAGTTTGTGTTTCGCTCTCTCCCCCAGTTTGTGTTTCTCTCTCTCTCTCCGCAGTTTGTGTTTCTCTCTATCCCTTAGTTTGTGTTTCTCTCTCTCTCCCCCAGTTTGTGTTTGTCTCTCTCTCTCCCCAGTTTGTGTTTCTCTCTCTCCCCGTTTGTGTTTCTCTCTCTCTCCCCAGTTTGTGTTTCTCTCTCTCTCCCCCAGTTTGTGTTTCTCTCTGTCCCCAGTATGTGTTTCTCTCTCTCTCTCCCAGTTTGTTTTTCTCTCTCCCTCTCCCCAGTTTGTATTTCACTCTCTTTCCCATTTTGTGTTTCTCTCTCTCACTCCCCAGTTTGTTTCCCTCTCTCTCTCCCAGTTTGTGTTTCTCTCTCTCTCTCCCCCAGTTTGTGTTTCTCTCTCTCTCTCCCAGTTTGTGTTTCTCTCTCTCTCCCAGTTTGTGTTTTTCTCTCTTTCCCCCAGTTTGTGTTTCACTCTCTCTCCCAGTTTGTGTTTCTCTCTCTCCCCAGTTTGTGTTTTTCTCTCTCTCTCCCAGTTTGTGTTTCTCTCTCCCTCTCCCCAGTTTGTGTTTCACTCTCTCTCCCAGTTTGTGTTTCTCTCTCTCTCTCCCCAGTTTGTGTTTCTCTCTCCCCAGTTTGTGTTTCTCTCTCTCCCCAGTTTGTGTTTCTCTCTCTCCCCAGTTTGTGTTTCTCTCTCTCCCCAGTTTGTGTTTCTCTCTCTCTCTCCCAGTTTGTGTTTCTCTCTCTCTCTCCCAGTTTGTGTTTCTCTCTCTCTCCCAGTTTGTGTTTCTCTCTCTCTCCCAGTTTGTGTTTCTCTCTCTCTCTCCCCAGTTTGTGTTTCTCTCTCTCTCTCACCAGTTTGTGTTTCTCTCTCTCTCTCACCAGTTTGTGTTTCTCTCTCCCCAGTTTGTGTTTTTCTCTCTCTCTCCCAGTTTGTGTTTCTCTCTCTCGCCCCAGTTTGTGTTTCTCTCTCTCCCCAGTTTGTGTTTCTCTCTCTCTCCCCAGTTTGTTTCTCTCTCTCTCCCAAGTTTGTTTCTCTCTCTCTCCCAAGTTTGTTTCTCTCTCTCTCCCCAGTTTGTGTTTCTCTCTCTCTCTCCCAGTTTGTGTTTCTCTCTCTCTCCCAGTTTGTGTTTTTCTCTCTTTCCCCCAGTTTGTGTTTCACTCTCTCTCCCAGTTTGTGTTTCTCTCTCCCTCTCCCCAGTTTGTGTTTCACTCTGTCTCCCAGTTTGTGTTTCTCTCTCCAGTTTGTGTTTCTCTCTCCCCCCAGTTTGTGTTTCTCTCTCTCCCCCAGTTTGTTTCTCTCTCTCTCCCCAGTTTGTGTTTCTCTCTCTCTCTCACCAGTTTGTGTTTCTCTCTCTCCCCAGTTTGCGTTTTCTCTCTCTCTCCCAGTTTGTGTTTCTCTCTCTCTCCCCAGTTTGTGTTTCTCTCTCTCCCCCAGTTTGTGTTTCTCTCTCTCCCCAGTTTGTGTTTCTCTCTCTCTCTCCCAGTTTGTGTTTCTCTCTCTCTCTCCCTCCCCCAGTTTGTGTTTCTCTCTCTCTCTCCCCCAGTTTGTGTTTCTCTCTCTCTCTCTCTCCCAGTTTGTGTTTCTCTCTCTCCCCCAGTTTGTGTTTCTCTCTCTCTCGCCCAGTTTGTGTTTCTCTCTCTCTCTCCCCAGTTTGTCTTTCTCTCTCTCCCCCAGTTTGTGTTTCTCTCTCTCCCCCAGTTTGTGTTTTTCTCTCTCTCCCCAGTTTGTTTCTCTCCCCAGTTTGTTTCTCTCTCTCTCTCCCCAGTTTGTGTTTCTCTCTCTCTCTCCCCCAGTGTGTGTTTCTCTCTCTCTCTCCCCAGTTTGTGTTTCTCTCTCTCCCCAGCTTGTGTTTCTCTCTCTCTCTCCCTCAGTTTGTGTTTCTCTCTCTCCCCCAGTTTGTGTTTCTCTCTCTCCCCCAGTTTGTGTTTCTCTCTCTCTCTCCCTCAGTTTGTGTTTCTCTCTCTCCCTCTGTTTGTGTTTCTCTTTCTCTCTCTTTCTCCCCAGTTTGTGTTTCTCTCTCTCTCTCTCCCTCAGTTTGTGTTTCTCTCTCTCTCCCAGTTTGTGTTTCTCTCCCTCTCTCTCCCAGTTTGTGTTTCTCTCTCTCTCTCCCCAGTTTGTTTCTCTCTCTCTCCCCAGTTTGTGTTTCTCTCTCTCCCCCAGTTTGTTTCTCTCTCTCTCCCCAGTTTGTGTTTCTCTCTCTCCCCCAGTTTGTTTCTCTCTCTCTCCCCAGTTTGTGTTTCTCTCTCTCTCCCAGTTTGTGGTTCTCTCTCTCTCCCCCAGTTTGTGTTTCTCTCTCTCTCTCACCAGTTTGTGTTTCTCTCTCTCCCCAGTTTGTGTTTTTCTCTCTCTCTCCCAGTTTGTGTTTCTCTCTCTCTCTCCCCAGTTTGTGTTTCTCTCTCTCCCCAGTTTGTGTTTCTCTCTCTCTCTCCCAGTTTGTGTTTCTCTCTCTCTCTCTTTGTCGGAGGGGCAGTACTGAGGGAGCGCTGCACTGTCGGAGGGGCAGTACTGAGGGAGCGCCGCACTGTCGGAGGGGCAGTACTGAGGGAGTGCTGCACTATCGGAGGGGCAGTACTGAGGGAGTGCCGCACTGTTGGAGGGGCAGTACTGAGGGAGCGCAGCACTGTCGGAGGGGCAGTACCGAGGGAGTGCCGCACTGTCGGAGTGGCAGTACGGAGGGAGCGCAGCACTGTCGGAGGGGCAGTACGGAGGGAGCGCAGCACTGTCGGAGGGGCAGTACTGAGGGAGCACCGCATTGTCGGAGGGGCAGTACTGAGGGAGTGCCGCACTGTCGGAGTGGCAGTACTGAGGGAGTGCTGCACTGTCGGAGGTGCCGTCTTTCGGATGAGACGTTAAACCGAGGCCCCGTCTGCTCTTTCAGGTGGACGTAAAAGATCCCCTGCCACTATTTTGAAGAAGAGCAGGGGAGTTCACCCCGGTGTCCTGGGGCCAATATTTATTACTCAACTTACACCTAAAACAGATGATCTGGTCATCATCACATTGCTGTTTGTGGGAGCTTGCTGTGCACAAATTGGCTGCCGCATTTCCTACATTACAACAGTGACTCCACTTCAAAAGTATTTCATTGGCTGTAAAGCACTTTGGGACGTCCTGAGGTGGGGTAAGGTGCTATAGAAATGCAAGTCTTTCTTTCTTCTAAATACTTTATTAGCGCGGGTAACAGCGGAGCGAGATCTTAACAAGTAATGGCGTAGAGCATGTAATCATAATTTCCTGGGATTTCTGCGCCGTAAAATGGGCTTTATGGTGTAGATGCGCCACTGCAATGGCACGAGCTTCCAGCAATTCTGGGCCATCATAGAGTCATAGGGCTAAAAATTGAGCAGCGCCTCCTTTGGGGCGCTAACTTCACTGGGGCGCTAAAAGTAGCACACCCGCAACGGAAGTTGAGCGGGAGCGCCCCAAGCGGAAAGCAGGGTGCTACTGGACGCTCCCCACCTCCCTCTTGGGGCGCTGCGAGGGAATATCGTGGTGCTACGCTCCGCGGTATTGCTGGCCTTCCTCACCTTTTTAAAGGGAGGGGCCTGGCGCAACGCGTCCCTGGGCCCCCGGGGATCGGCAGTGCCGGCAAAAGAGCCCGGGGACGGCAACGGGGGCAGGTGCTAATTAAAGGCGAGGTACCGGCCAGCAACAAAAATGGCCGCCCGGCACCTCGCCTTTAATTAGCGCCGCCCCAGCCGCAGGTAGGCCCCCCTGAACCGGTCGGACATAGCGTCCGGTGGTAAGTCTGGGGGCGCTCCCGAAGATCGCGGCTGGGGCGCGAGCGGGGTGCTGTACACGGCGAGGACGTCATCGCCAGCAGCGCAGCGCCGTGGGGCGCTACCGGTTACCGCTGCTGCTAACTTCCCACTGAATTTCACGGGAGGCGTTGGTGGCGCCGCGCCCGGTGCTAGTTGCTTTGTGCCCCGTTAGCTAACCGGAGACGCAAAGCAACGGAATTTTTCCCCCATAGAGTCATAACAGCACAGAAGGAGGCCATTCGGCCCATCGAGTCCGTGCCAGCTCTCTGCAGAGCAATCCAGTCAATCCCATTCCCCTGCTCTATCCCCGTAGCCCTGCAAGTTTATTTCCCTCAAGTGCCTATCCAGTCTCCCCTTGAAAACATTATGGGGGTGATTTTCATTCAGAAGTCGGGAAGGAGGCGGGCCTACAACTTTCAGCGTTGTAGTCCCGCCTCCATTGAGCTGCGGCCAATCCACGCAATTTTAACTTGATTGACCTTGTTGAGCCTGCCCAGCGAGTTCCAGGTCCTCGCTACTCGCAGCGTAAAAAAGTTTTTCCTCATGTCCCCCCCTGTATCTCTTGCCCAAAACCTTAAATTTGTGTCCCCTAGTCCTTGTACCATCAACGAGTGGAACCTGTCGGACAAGGACACACCCAACGCCAGCAAAAACGTTCCAAAATGAATTAACGGGAAAATTAAAAGGGAGATTAGGGGAAAAAAATCTGAAAAGTTTGTAGGGAAGGGGGAAGTAGAAGATCAACCAGAAAGAGATTTTAACAGGCATAAGATTGGGCGCCAGGAGCAAATGGGGAAAGGACATCGGAGCAGATGCAAAATGGAGTGCCAATAGAATTCTTCTCCGATTGCAACAGCAAAGTAGTCAGGTAGGAAGAGAGGGAGTTAAGATCCTGAGGGACCCACAGGGAATTGAAGAGGAGTTAGTTGACATGCTAAATGACCCACTTACTCGAGCTTTTCACCAGGGAGGATATTGCCCTAGTTTAGAGGTTTTTAAGCTGGGAAACTGTTTGAGTTCAGTGTCAATGACAACGTGCTGAGCAGCGACTGTTGAAGTGATACAGTGAGTCGGAAAGAAACTATTTCCACTGGTCAGTGAGTTGGTAACGAGAGGGTATAAAATTCACATCATTACCCATAGAATGAAGGGAGAGGCGAGGAAATTGTCTTTAGACAGAGGGTTTGTTAGGACATAGAACATCCTACCAGAAACACTGGTGGAGGCAGAAACTCTGAGAGCTGTTAAAAGGCAAGTGGATCAATATTTGGAAAATTAATTTTTGCACAGGGTACAGAGGAAGGAGAGGGAACATTTATAACAGGGGGAGAGTGACGGGGAGAGTGACGAGGAGAGTAACAGGGGGAGAGTGACGGGGGAGAGTGACGGGGAGAGCGACGGGGGAGAGTGACGGGGGAGAGTGACGGGGAGAGTGACGGGGAGAGTGACGGGGGAGAGTGACGGGGAGAGTAACAGGGGGAGAGTGACGGGGGAGAGTGATGGGGAGAGTGACGGGGAGAGCGACGGGAGAGAGTGACGGGGGAGAGTGACGGGGAGAGTGACGGGGAGAGTGACGGGGAGAGTAACAGGGGGAGAGTGACGGGGAGAGTAACAGGGGGAGAGTGACGGGGGAGAGTGATGGGGGAGTGATGGGGAGAGTAACAGGGGGAGAGTGACGGGGGAGAGTGACGGGGGAGAGTGATGGGGAGAGTGACGGGGAGAGTGACGGGGAGAGTGACGGGGAGAGTGACGGGGAGAGTGACGGGGGAGAGTGACGGGGAGAGTGACGGGGGAGAGCGACGGGGAGAGTGATGGGGAGAGTGACGGGGAGAGTAACAGGGGGAGAGTGACGGAGAGAGTGATGGGGAGAGTGACGGGGAGAGTAACAGGGGGAGGGTGATGGGGAGAGTGATGGGGAGAGTGACGGGGAGAGTAACAGGGGGAGAGTGACGGGGGAGAGTGATGGGGAGAGTGATGGGGGAGAGTGATGGGGAGAGTAACAGGGGGAGAGTGACGGGGAGAGTGACGGGGGAGAGCGACGGGGGAGAGCGACAGGGGAGAGCGACGGGGAGAGTGACGGGGAGAGTGACGGGGAGAGTAACGGGGAGAGTGACTGGGAGAGTGATGGGGAGAGTGACGGGGAGAGTAACAGGGGGAGAGTGACGGGGGAGAGTGATGGGGAGAGCGACGGGGGAGTGACGGGGAGAGTGATGGGGAGAGTGACGGGGGAGAGTGATGGGGGAGAGTGACGGGGAGAGTGACGGGGAGAGTGATGGGGAGAGTGACGGGGAGAGTAACAGGGGGAGAGTGACGGGGAGAGCGACGGGGAGAGTGACGGGGGAGAGTGATGGGGAGAGTGATGGGGAGAGCGATGGGGGAGAGTGACAGGGAGAGTGACAGGGGAGAGTGACAGGGAGAGTGACAGGGAGAGTGACGGGGGAGAGTGACGGGGGAGAGTGACAGGGGAGAGTGACGGGGAGAGTGACGGGGAGAGTGACGGGGAGAGTGATGGGAGTGACGGGGGAGAGTGACGGGGAGAGTGACGGGGGAGAGTGACGGGGAGAGTGACGGGGAGAGTGACGGGGAGAGTGACGGGGGAGAGTGACGGGGAGAGTGACGGGGAGAGTGACGGGGAGAGTGACGGGGGAGAGTGACGGGGGGGAGTGACGGGGGAGAGTGACGGGGAGAGTCACAGGGGAGTGACGGGGAGAGTGACGGGGAGAGTGACGGGGGAGAGTGACGGGGGAGTGTGACGGGGAGAGTGACGGGGAGAGTGACGGGGGAGAGTGACGGGGGAGAGTGACGGGGAAGAGTGACAGGGAGAGTGACGGGGGAGAGTGACAGGGAGAGTGACGGGGAGAGTGACAGGGGAGAGTGACGGGGAGAGTGATGGGGAGAGTGACAGGGGAGAGTGACAGGGAGAGTGACAGGGGAGTGACAGGGAGAGTGACGGGGGAGAGTGACAGGGGAGAGTGACAGGGGGAGTGACGGGGAGAGTGACGGGGAGAGTGACGGGGAGAGTGACGGGGAGAGTGACGGGAGAGTGACGGGGGAGAGTGACGGGGGAGAGTGACAGGGGAGAGTGACAGGGGAGTGACGGGGAGAGTGACAGGGGAGAGTGACAGGGGGAGTGACGGGGGAGAGTGACAGGGGAGTGACAGGGGAGTGACGGGGAGAGTGACGGGGAGAGCGACGGGGGAGAGCGACGGGGAGAGTGACAGGGGAGAGTGACGGGGAGAGTGACAGGGAGAGTGACGGGGAGAGTGATGGGGGAGAGTGATGGGGAGAGTGACGGGGAGAGTGACAGGGGAGTGACGGGGAGAGTGAAGGGGAGAGTGATGGGGAGAGCGATGGGGGAGAGCGACGGGGAGAGTGACGGGGAGAGTGACAGGGGGAGAGTGACAGGGGGAGAGTGATGGGGAGAGTGATGGGGAGAGTGACGGGTGGGAGTGAGGGGGGAGTGACAGGGAGAGTGACGGGGAGAGTGACTGGGGAGAGCGATGGGGGAGAGTGAAGGGGGAGAGTGAAGGGGGAGAGTGATGGGGAGAGTGACAGGGGAGAGTGACGGGGAGAGTGAAGGGGGAGAGTGACGGGGGAGAGTGACGGGGGAGAGTGACGGGGAGAGTGACGGGGGAGAGTGACGGGGAGAGTGACGGGGAGAGTGACAGGGAGAGTGACAGGGGAGAGTGACGGGGGAGAGTGACAGGGGAGTGACGGGGAGAGTGAAGGGGAGAGTGATGGGGAGAGCGATGGGGGAGAGCGACGGGGAGAGCGACGGGGAGAGTGACAGGGGGAGAGTGATGGGGGAGAGTGACGGGGAGAGTGACGGGGAGAGTGACGGGTGGGAGTGAGGGGAGAGTGACAGGGAGAGTGACGGGGAGAGTGACTGGGGAGAGCGATGGGGGAGAGTGAAGGGGGAGAGTGAAGGGGGAGAGTGATGGGTAGAGTGACAGGGGAGAGTGACGGGGAGAGTGACGGGGAGAGTGACGGGGGAGAGTGACGGGGAGAGTGACGGTGAGAGTGACAGGGAGAGTGACAGGGGAGAGTGACGGGGGAGAGTGACAGGGAGAGTGACGGGGAGAGTGACGGGGAGAGTGACGGGGGAGAGTGACAGGGGAGAGTGACGGGGAGAGTGACGGGGGAGAGTGACAGGGGAGTGACGGGGAGAGTGACGGGGAGAGTGACGGGGGAGAGTGACGGGGAGAGTGACGGGGGAGAGTGACGGGGAGAGTGACGGGGGAGAGTGACGGGGGAGAGTGACGGGGGAGAGTGACGGGGGAGAGTGACGGGGGAGAGTGACGGGGAGAGTGACGGGGAGAGTGACGGGGGAGAGTGACAGGGAGAGTGACGGGGGAGAGTGACAGGGAGAGTGACGGGGGAGAGTGACGGGGAGAGTGACGGGGGAGAGTGACAGGGGAGAGTGACGGGGAGAGTGATGGGGGAGAGTGACAGGGGAGTGACGGGGAGAGTGACGGGGAGAGTGACGGGGGAGAGTGACGGGGAGAGTGACGGGGGAGAGTGACGGGGGAGAGTGACGGGGGAGAGTGATGGGGGAGAGTGACGGGGAGAGTGACGGGGAGAGTGACGGGGGAGAGTGACAGGGAGAGTGACGGGGGTGAGTGACAGGGAGAGTGACGGGCAGAGTGACAGGGGAGAGTGACGGGGAGAGTGACGGGGAGAGTGACAGGGGAGAGTGACGGGGGAGAGTGACGGGGGAGAGTGACAGGGGAGAGTGACGGGGAGAGTGACGGGGGAGAGTGACAGGGGAGAGTGACGGGGAGAGTGACGGGGAGAGTGACGGGGGAGAGTGACGGGGGAGAGTGACGGGGAGAGTGATGGGGAGAGTGACGGGGGAGAGTGACAGGGGAGAGTGACGGGGGAGTGACGGGGAGAGTGACGGGGGAGAGCGACGGGGGAGAGCAACGGGGAGAGTGACAGCGGAGAGTGACGGGGAGAGTGACGGGGAGAGTGACAGGGAGAGTGACGGGGGAGAGTGACGGGGGAGAGTGACGGGGGAGAGTGACGGGGAGAGTGACGGGGGAGAGTGACGGGGGAGAGTGACAGGGGAGTGACGGGGGAGAGTGAAGGGGGAGAGTGATGGGGAGAGCGACGGGGAGAGCGACGGGGAGAGCGACGGGGAGAGTGACGGGTGGGAGTGAGGGGGGAGTGACAGGGAGAGTGACGGGGAGAGTGACTGGGGAGAGCGATGGGGGAGAGTGAAGGGGGAGAGTGACGGGGAGAGTGACGGGGAGAGTGACGGGGAGAGTGACGGGGGAGAGCGACGGGGGGAGAGCGACGGGGAGAGTGACAGCGGAGAGTGACGGGGAGAGTGACGGGGAGAGTGACGGGGAGAGTGACGGGGGAGAGTGACGGGGAGAGTGACGGGGAGAGTGACGGGGAGAGGGACGGGGGAGAGTGACGGGGAGAGTGACAGGGGAGAGTGACGGGGAGAGTGACGGGGGAGAGTGACAGGGGAGAGTGACGGGGGAGTGATGGGGAGAGCGATGGGGGAGAGCGACGGGGAGAGTGACGGGGAGAGTGACAGGGAGAGTGACGGGTGGGAGTGAGGGGGGAGTGACAGGGAGAGTGACGGGGAGAGTGACTGGGGAGAGCGATGGGGGAGAGTGAAGGGGGGAGAGTGACGGGGAGAGTGACGGGAGAGTGACGGGGAGAGTGACGGGGGAGAGCGATGGGGGAGAGCGACGGGGAGAGTGACAGCGGAGAGTGACGGGGAGAGTGACGGGGAGAGTGACGGGGGAGAGTGACGGGGGAGAGTGACGGGGAGAGTGACGGGGGAGAGTGACGGAGGAGAGTGACATGGGAGAGTGACGGGGAGAGTGACGGGGGAGAGTGACAGGGGAGAGTGACGGGGGAGTGACGGGCAGAGTGACGGGGGAGAGCGACGGGGGAGAGCGACGGGGAGAGTGACAGCGGAGAGTGACGGGGAGAGTGACGGGGAGAGTGACGGGGAGAGTGACGGGGGAGAGTGACGGGGGAGAGTGACGGGGAGAGTGACGGGGGAGAGTGAAGGGGGAGAGTGATGGGGAGAGCGATGGGGGAGAGCGATGGGGGAGAGCGACGGGGAGAGTGACGGGGAGAGTGACGGGGAGAGTGACGGGTGGGAGTGAGGGGGTAGTGACAGGGAGAGTGACGGGGAGAGTGACTGGGGAGAGCGATGGGGGAGAGTGAAGGGGGAGAGTGACGGGGAGAGTGACGGGGAGAGTGACGGGGGAGAGCGACGGGGAGAGTGACGGGGGAGAGAGACGGGGGGAGAGCGACGGGGGAGAGCGACGGGGGAGAGCGACGGGGAGAGCGATGGGGGAGAGCGACGGGGAGAGTGACGGGGAGACTGATGGGGGAGAGTGACGGGGAGAGTGACGGGGAGAGCGATGGGGGAGAGTGATGGGGAGAGTGACGGGGAGAGCGATGGGGGGAGAGCGACGGGGGAGAGTGACGGGGAGAGTGATGGGGGAGAGTGCCGGGGAGAGTGACGGGGAGAGCGATGGGGGAGAGCGATGGGGGAGAGTGAAGGGGGAGAGTGAAGGGGGAGAGTGATGGGGAGAGTGACGGGGAGAGTGACGGGGAGAGTGAAGGGGGAGAGTGACGGGGAGAGTGACGGGGAGAGTGACGGGGGAGAGTGACGGGGGAGAGTGAAGGGGAGAGTGATGGGGAGAGTGACGGGGAGAGTGAAGGGGGAGAGTGACGGTGAGAGCGATGGGGGAGAGTGACGGGGAGAGCGATGGGGAGAGTGAAGGGGAGAGTGAAGGGGGAGAGTGACGGGGAGAGTGACGGGGCGAGTGAAGGGGGAGAGTGACGGGGAGAGTGACGGGTGAGAGCGACGGGGGAGAGCGACGGGGAGAGCGACGGGGAGAGTGATGGGGAGAGTGACAGGGGAGAGTGAAGGGGGAGAGTGACGGGGGAGTGACGGGGGAGAGTGACAGGGGAGAGTGACGGGGGAGTGACAGGGGAGAGCGACGGGGGAGAGCGACGGGGAGAGTGAAGGGGAGAGTGACGGGGGAGAGTGACAGGGGAGAGTGACGGGGAGAGTGACAGGTGAGAGAGACGGGGAGAGTGACAGGGGAGAGTAATGGGGAGAGTGACAGGGGAGTGACGGGGGAGAGCGAAGGGGAGAGTGACGGGGGAGAGTGACGGGGAGAGTGACAGGGGAGAGTGATGGGGAGAGCGACGGGGGAGAGTGACAGGGGAGAGCGACGGGGGAGAGCGACGGGGAGAGTGACGGTGAGAGCAATGGGAGAGAGCGACGGGGGAGAGTGACAGGGGAGAGTGATGGGGAGAGTGACAGGGGAGAGCGACGGGGGAGAGTGATGGGGAGAGTGAAGGGGAGAGTGATGGGGGAGAGTGACAGGGGAGAGCGACGGGGAGAGTGATGGGGGAGAGTGACGGGGGAGAGTGACGGGGAGAGTGACGGGGAGAGTGATGGGGAGAGTGATGGGGAGAGCGATGGGGGAGAGCGATGGGGGGAGAGTGAAGGGGGAGAGTGATGGGGAGAGTGATGGGGAGAGTGATGGGGAGAGCGACGGGGAGAGCGATGGGGGTGAGCGATGGGGGAGAGCGATGGGGGAAAGCGACGGGGGAGAGTGACGGGGGAGAGTGACGGGGGAGAGTGACGGGGAGAGTGAAGGGGGAGAGTGATGGGGGAAAGTGACGGGGAGAGTGACGGGGCGAGTGAAGGGGGAGAGTGACGGGGGAGAGTGACGGGGGAGAGTGACAGGGGAGTGACGGGGGAGAGTGACAGGGGAGAGTGACGGGGAGAGTGATGGGGGAGAGTGCCGGGGAGAGTGACGGGGAGAGCGATGGGGGAGAGCGATGGGGGAGAGTGAAGGGGGAGAGTGAAGGGGGAGAGTGATGGGGAGAGTGACGGGGAGAGTGACGGGGAGAGTGAAGGGGGAGAGTGACGGGGAGAGTGACGGGGAGAGTGACGGGGGAGAGTGACGGGGGAGAGTGAAGGGGAGAGTGATGGGGAGAGTGACGGGGAGAGTGAAGGGGGAGAGTGACGGTGAGAGCGATGGGGGAGAGTGACGGGGAGAGCGATGGGGAGAGTGAAGGGGAGAGTGAAGGGGGAGAGTGACGGGGAGAGTGACGGGGCGAGTGAAGGGGGAGAGTGACGGGGAGAGTGACGGGTGAGAGCGACGGGGGAGAGCGACGGGGAGAGCGACGGGGAGAGCGATGGGGAGAGTGACAGGGGAGAGTGAAGGGGGAGAGTGACGGGGGAGTGACGGGGGAGAGTGACAGGGGAGAGTGACGGGGGAGTGACAGGGGAGAGCGACGGGGGAGAGCGACGGGGAGAGTGAAGGGGAGAGTGACGGGGGAGAGTGACAGGGGAGAGTGACGGGGAGAGTGACAGGTGAGAGAGACGGGGAGAGTGACAGGGGAGAGTAATGGGGAGAGTGACAGGGGAGTGACGGGGGAGAGCGAAGGGGAGAGTGACGGGGGAGAGTGACGGGGAGAGTGACAGGGGAGAGTGATGGGGAGAGCGACGGGGGAGAGTGACAGGGGAGAGCGACGGGGGAGAGCGACGGGGAGAGTGACGGTGAGAGCAATGGGAGAGAGCGACGGGGGAGAGTGACGGGGGAGAGTGATGGGGGAGAGTGACAGGGGAGAGCGACGGGGAGAGTGATGGGGGAGAGTGACGGGGGAGAGTGACGGGGAGAGTGATGGGGAGAGTGATGGGGAGAGTGATGGGGAGAGCGATGGGGGAGAGCGATGGGGGAGAGTGAAGGGGGAGAGTGATGGGGAGAGTGATGGGGAGAGTGATGGGGAGAGCGACGGGGAGAGCGATGGGGGTGAGCGATGGGGGAGAGCGATGGGGGAAAGCGACGGGGGAGAGTGACGGGGGAGAGTGACGGGGGAGAGTGACGGGGAGAGTGAAGGGGGAGAGTGATGGGGGAAAGTGACGGGGAGAGTGACGGGGCGAGTGAAGGGGGAGAGTGACGGGGGAGAGTGACGGGGGAGAGTGACAGGGGAGTGACGGGGGAGAGTGACAGGGGAGAGTGACGGGGAGAGTGACAGGGGAGAGTGACGGGGAGAGTGATAGGGGAGAGTGACAGGGGAGAGTGACAGGCGAGAGTGACAGGGGAGAGTGACGGGGAGAGCGATGGGGGAGAGCGACGGGGCGAGTGAAGGGGGAGAGTGACGGGGAGAGTGACAGGGGAGAGTGACAGGGGAGTGACGGGGAGAGTGACGGGGAGAGTAATGGGGGAGAGTGATGGGGGAGAGTGACAGGGGAGTGACGGGGGAGAGTGACGGGGGAGAGTGACGGGGGAGAGTGATGGGGAGAGTGAAGGGGGAGAGTGATGGGGAGAGCGACGGGGAGAGTGACGGGGGAGAGTGACAGGGGAGAGTGATGGCGAGAGTGACAGGGGAGAGTGACAGGGGAGTGACGGGGGAGAGTGACAGGGGAGAGTGATGGCGAGAGTGACAGGGGAGAGTGACGGGGGAGAGCGATGGGGGAGAGCGACGGGGCGAGTGAAGGGGGAGAGTGACGGGGAGAGTGGCGGGGGAGAGTGACAGGGGAGAGTGACAGGGGAGTGACGGGGAGAGTGACGGGGGAGAGTGACAGGGGAGAGTGACAGGGGAGTGACGGGGAGAGTGACGGGGGAGAGTGACGGGGGAGAGTGACAGGGAGAGTGACGGGGAGAGTGACGGGGGAGAGTGACAGGGGAGAGTGACAGGGGAGAGTGACAGGGGAGAGTGATGGCGAGAGTGACAGGGGAGAGTGACGGGGGAGAGCGATGGGGGAGAGCGACGGGGCGAGTGAAGGGGGAGAGTGACGGGGAGAGTGGCGGGGGAGAGTGACAGGGGAGAGTGACAGGCGAGTGACGGGGAGAGTGACGGGGAGAGTGACGGGGGAGAGTGACAGGGGAGAGTGACAGGGGAGTGACGGGGTGAGTGACGGGGGAGAGTGACGGGGGAGAGTGACAGGGAGAGTGACGGGGAGAGTGAAGGGGGAGAGTGATGGGGAGAGCGACGGGGAGAGTGACGGGGGAGAGTGACAGGGGAGAGTGACGGGGGAGAGTGACGGGGAGAGCGACGGGGAGAGTGAAGGGGGAGAGTGACGGGGGAGAGTGACTGGGGAGAGTGACGGGGAGAGTGACGGGGAGAGTGACGGGGAGAGTGACGGGGGGGAGTGACGGGGGAGAGTGACGGGGGAGAGTGACGGGGAGAGTGACGGGGAGAGTGACGGGGAGAGTGACGGGGGAGAGTGACGGGTGGGAGTGACGGGGGAGAGCGACGGGGAGAGTGACGGGGGAGAGTGACCGGGGAGAGTGACGGGGAGAGTGACGGGGAGAGTGACGGGGGGGAGTGACGGGGGAGAGTGACGGGGGAGAGTGACGGGGAGAGTGACGGGGAGAGTGACGGGGAGTGTGACGGGGGAGAGTGACGGGGAGAGTGACGGGTGGGAGTGACGGGGGAGAGTGACGGGGAGAGTGACGGGGGAGTGCGACAGGGGAGAGCGAAGGGGGAGAGTGAAGGGGGAGAGCGAAGGGGGAGAGCGACGGGGGAGAGTGACTGGGGAGAGTGACGGGGAGAGTGACGGGGAGAGTGACGGGGGAGTGACGGGGGAGTGACGGGGAGAGTGACGGGGGAGAGTGATGGGGAGAGTGATAGGGAGAGTGACAGGGGAGTGACGGGGGAGAGTGACGGGGGAGAGTGACAGGGTAGAGTGACAGGGGAGTGACGGGGGAGAGTGACGGGGAGAGTGACAGGGGAGAGTGACGGGGGAGAGTGAAGGGGGAGAGTGATGGGGAGAGCGACGGGGAGAGTGACGGGTGGGAGTGACTGGGGGGAGTGACTGGGGAGAGTGACAGGGGAGAGTGACGTGTGGGAGTGAGGGGGGAGAGTGAAGGGGGAGAGCGATGGGGGAGAGTGAAGGGGGAGAGTGACGGGGAGAGTGAAGGGGGAGAGCGATGGGGGAGAGTGAAGGGGGAGAATGACAGGGGAGAGTGACGGGGAGAGTGACGGGGAGAGTGACGGGGAGAGTGACGGGGGAGAGCGACGGGGAGAGCGACGGGGAGAGCGACGGGGAGAGTGACAGGGGAGAGTGACGGGGAGAGTGACAGGGGAGTGACGGGGGAGAGCGACAGGGGAGAGCGACGGGGGAGAGCGACGGGGGAGAACGACGGGGGAGAGCGAAGGGGGAGAGCGAAGGGGGAGAGCGAAGGGGGAGAGTGACGGGGAGAGTGACGGGGAGGGTGACGGGGGAGAGCGACGGGGAGAGCGACGGGGGAGAGTGAAGGGGGAGAGTGACGGGGAGAGTGACGGGGGAGAGTGAAGGGGGAGAGTGACGGGGAGAGTGACGGGGAGAGCGACAGGGGAGAGCGACGGGGAGAGTGACAGGGGAGTGACAGGGGAGAGCGACAGGGGAGAGTGATGGGGAGAGCGACGGGGGAGAGCGACGGGGGAGAGTGACGGGGAGAGTGACAGGGGAGTGACGGGGGAGAGTGACAGGGGAGAGTGAAGGGGGAGAGTGACAGGGGAGAGTGATGGGGAGAGCGACGGGGGAGAGCGACGGGGGAGAGTGACGGGGAGAGTGACAGGGGAGTGACGGGGGAGAGTGACAGGGGAGAGTGACGGGGAGAGTGACGGGTGGGAGTGACAGGGGAGAGTGATGGGGAGAGTGAAGGGGGAGAGTGACGGGGAGAGTGACGGGGGAGAGTGACGGGGCGAGTGACGGGGGAGAGTGATGGGGAGAGTGACGGGGGAGAGTGACGGGAGTGACGGGGAGAGTGACAGGGGAGAGTGATGGCGAGAGTGACAGGGGAGAGCGATGGGGGAGAGCGATGGGGGAGAGTGACAGGGGAGTGACGGGGGAGAGTGACAGGGGAGAGTGACGGGGAGAGTGACGGGTGGGAGTGACAGGGGAGAGTGACGGGGAGAGTGAAGGGGGAGAGTGACGGCGAGAGTGACGGGGAGAGTGATGGGGCGAGTGACGGGGGAGAGTGATGGGGAGAGTGACGGGGAGAGTGACGGGAGTGACGGGGGAGAGTGACAGGGGAGAGTGATGGCGAGAGTGACAGGGGAGAGTGACGGGGAGAGCGATGGGGGAGAGCGACGGGGCGAGTGAAGGGGGAGAGTGACGGGGAGAGTGACAGGGGAGAGTGATGGGGAGAGTGACAGGGGAGAGCGACGGGGGAGTGCGACGGGGGAGAGTGAAGGGGGAGAGTGAAGGGGGAGAATGACGGGGGAGAGTGACGGGGGAGAGTGACGGGGAGAGTGACGGGGGAGAGTGACAGGGGTGAGTGACAGGGGAGAGTGACAGGGGAGAGTGACAGGGGAGAGTGACGAGGAGAGTGACGGGGGAGAGTGACAGGGGAGAGTGACGGGGAGAGTGATGGGGGAGTGACGGGGGAGAGTGATGGGGAGAGTGACGGGGGAGTGACGGGGAGAGTGACGGGGAGAGTGATGGGGGAGAGCGACGGGGCGAGTGAAGGGGGAGAGTGACGGGGGAGTGACGGGGAGAGTGACAGGGGAGAGTGACGGGGAGAGTGACGGGGAGAGTGACAGGGGAGAGTGACAGGGGAGAGTGACGAGGAGAGTGACGGGGGAGAGTGACAGGGGAGAGTGATGGGGGAGTGACGGGGGAGAGTGACGGGGAGAGTGACGGGGGAGTGACGGGGAGAGTGACGGGGAGAGTGATGGGGAGAGCGACGGGGCGAGTGAAGGGGGAGAGTGACGGGGGAGTGACGGGGAGAGTGACAGGGGAGAGTGATGGGGAGAGTGACAGGGGAGAGTGAAGGGGGAGATTGACAGGGGAGAGTGACAGGGGAGAGTGACGGGGAGAGTGACGGGGGAGAGTGACAGGGGAGAGTGACAGGGGAGAGTGACGAGGAGAGTGACGGGGAGAGTGACAGGGGAGAGTGACAGGGGAGAGTGATGGGGGAGTGACGGGGGAGAGTGACGGGGAGAGTGACGGGGGAGTGACGGGGAGAGTGACGGGGAGAGTGATGGGGGAGAGCGACGGGGCGAGTGAAGGGGGAGAGTGACGGGGGAGTGACGGGGAGAGTGACAGGGGAGAGTGACGGGGGAGAGTGACAGGGGAGAGTGAAGGGGGAGAGTGACAGGGGAGTGACGGGGAGAGTGACGGGAGTGACGGGGGAGAGTGACAGGGGAGAGTGATGGCGAGAGTGACAGGGGAGAGTGACGGGGGAGAGCGATGGGGGAGAGCGACGGGGCGAGTGAAGGGGGAGAGTGACGGGGGAGAGTGACAGGGGAGAGTGATGGGGAGAGCAACGGGGCGAGTGAAGGGGGAGAGTGACGGGGGAGTGACGGGGAGAGTGATGGGGGAGAGTGACGGGGGAGAGTGATGGGGAGAATGACGGGTGGGAGTGATGGGGGAGAGTGACAGGGAGAGTGACGGGGGAGAGTGATGGGGAGAGTGACGGGGGAGAGTGACGGGGAGAGTGACGGGGAGAGTGACAGGGAGAGTGACGGGGAGACTGACTGGGGGCGAGTGACTGGGGGCGAGTGACAGGGGGAGAGTGATGGGGAGAGTGACTGGGGGCGAGTGACAGGGGGAGAGTGACAGGGGGAGAGTGATGGGGAGAGTGACTGGGGGCGAGTGACAGGGGGAGAGTGACGAGGGAGTCAGAGATACAACACCTTGCTGTCTTTCTGTGCTGTAAAATTCTATCCTCTACAAATTCAACCCATCCTACAAGAACCGCACCTCAACTTCCTCATGGGGAACTCCATAGCCCTCTAGCATGAACGTTCATTCTAACAAAATACAGGCCGTATCTATCGCTCCAAATTTCCTGCTGGATATTGTCAATTGTGCCACACAACCTCACACTTTGAAACCATGTTTAATTTTTTTAAATATTCCAGTAATTTTTTTTAAACCTTTCCCAATTTTCATTCCCGATTCATTCCGCCCTCCCCATGCCTCTTCCAAGGACCCTTCCCCATAGCGTGAGCCGAGACGATTGGCGTCGGCTGGCTCGTCGACGATGGGTCACGTTCACAGCACAGAAGGAGACCAGAGCAACCCAAAACTCGTGCCCCTTCGCTGCTCTCTCTCTCTCCATATCCCGGCATCTCTGTCTGTTTGAAATGTTCATCCACTTCTCTCTGAGGAGATGCAATGGTTGACATGAATCTTGTCATTCATGTGGGAATGACTTATGAAATGATACTGGGCGGCCTGCTGGTGGCGCTGTCCAGGGAGAGTATAAATACTCGGGCACGGGCCCAGCTTGCTCAGGGCATTCTTTAACAGGAACTAGTGAAGGACACAACTAGATCTCCATGTTGAAAAACAATTGATTAAAGCTTTGTTTAACGCTTAGACCGAGTGCCTCGTAGTTTTCTTACGTCAATGGTCTCAACCCCAATTACTCCCTGCAGCAAAGCACTCCATGCTTTAACACCTCTTCCGATAAGCCGGGAGCTCTGTGGGCTACATGGCTCAGTGCCACACCAGTTCGTTCATATATCCACTCAGCCACCAGCGCAGTGCCAAATACTTAAATTTAGCAACAAAAGAGAAAAGGATTCAGATGTTGAAATTCCACAGGAGACCTCAAGCTCCCATGACTGGCACCATTGAAGTATTGGCTGGGTCTTCAGACGTGCTCTGTAGGATGGTAGGGTGTGTGGCATTTGAGGATCAGATAGGTCGATGGGAGAGATTTTCTACCCTAATCTCTCCCATCCCATTGGCACCCCATTCCATTGATACCGGGGGCTCAGAGGGTCCAATTATGCAGACAGCTTACAAAGACTTGGCTTGTATTCCCTTGAGTATTGAACACTAAGGAGTGAGCTGATCGATGTCTTTAAAATGTTAAACATTCACTCCCTCCACCACCGGCGCACCGTGGCTGCAGTGTGTACCATCTGCAAGATGCACTGCAGCAACTCGCCAAGGCTTCTTC
This sequence comes from Somniosus microcephalus, assembly GCF_052327205.1. Classification (NCBI taxonomy): domain Eukaryota; kingdom Metazoa; phylum Chordata; class Chondrichthyes; order Squaliformes; family Somniosidae; genus Somniosus; species Somniosus microcephalus. Next base: position 34,638,135 of record NC_141017.1, on the reverse strand, counting down.
GGCAGCACCTCCCAAACCCGTGACCTCTACCACCTAGAAGGACAAGGGCAGCAGGTGCGTGGGAACACCACCACCTCCAAGTTCCCCTCCAAGTCACACACACCATCCTGACTTGGAAATATATCGGCCGATCCTTCATCGTTGCTGGGTCAAAATCCTGGATCTCCCTCCCTAACAGCACTGTGGGAGCACCTTCACCACACGGACTGCAGCGGTTCAAGAAGGCGGCTCACCACCAACTTCTCAAGGGAAATTAGGGATGGGCAATAAATGCTGGTCTTGCCAGCGACGGCAGCATCCCATGAACGAATAAAAAAAAGGATTTAATATGGTAGATACAGGATAACTGTTTCCCCTGATGGTGGAATCAAGAACGAGGAGACATAGGGGGAAAAATTCAGTATCGCCCCGTTTGGGCGCCATTATCGGCTGTGCGCAAAGTTTAGCGCCTGGCGCTAATTATTGACTCTAACGGCAAACTTGGCTTTTATCGCCCCTGGAGATGATTGTCGCGCTAAATCAGGCGCTTCACACCTGTCTTAAGGCGCAAAGGCCGAGGAGCGAGGCGCTACCTCAGGGCGCTGGCGAAGCAAGGAAGGGCAAATCAAAATACACCTGCAAAGTGCTGCTCAGTACCCAAAACTCCTTCACACAGCGTTGAATCTCTCCAGAAGTCTCTCTCTCTCTCTCAGAATGTGTGGTGCAAAAATGTCACCAACAAGAAAAGGCAGGAAGCGGTCGCCTTTAAATAGCGCTCCCCCAGTCCCTTTCTGACAGCAAAACGCTCCCCTCAACCTGTCGCTGCTAGCGGCAGGCGGTAAGGCAGGGGGCGCCACTCAATATCTGGTCCGGGGCACTAACGGGGCGTTGCACCCTCGACTGACGTCACGATCTGCTGGCACAGGAGATCGTGGCAGTAGTGTTTAGCGCTGCCGCAAAATGTCTAGTTAATTTCGCGAGCGGCGCAAACATCGCCGCGCCCGGGCGCTAGTTGCTTTGCGCCCCACTAGCGCCCTCTTAAGGCACTAATGGGAGGCGCAAACAACTGAATTTTTCCCCCATAATCTTAAAATTAGAGCGAGGCCATTTAGGAGGGAAATCAGGAAATACTTTCTCACACAAAGGGTGGTAGAAATCTGGAATTTCCCCTAAAAGGCTGTGGATACTGGGGGGAACAATTGGAGCTTTCAAGAGTTAGGTAAGGGTATCAAGGGATAAGGAACTAAGTTGAGGTACAGCTCAGCCGTGATCTGGATGAATGGTGGAGCAGCCTCCAGGGACAGAATGGCCTCCTTCTGATCCTGTGTTCTTCCTAATCATTGCTGTGGGGCCTACAACTTGATGCTAAAAGAAGGGAGATACAGGAAACTCTTTGGTATCCGGCACCGACGGGACCGGCGTGTTGCCGGTTGATCAAAAATTCCGGATGACGGAGAGGGTTATCTACCGAGGCTATTTTTAACAAAGAAAAATTTAAAAATCAAGAAATGTGCAGTATGCAGTAATTGGGCACTCACCTACAGAATGTTGTGTTAAATGGATGGTGGAAGATGCTTGATTAAGTACAGCACTGCCAGTTGAGGGCAATGACTACCAGCAGCATGGGAGACACACAGTACCCCTGTAAAATGGCGGATCAGAAGAGACTCCCGGCAGCGCGGGAGAGTCAGACTCCTGTTATTGAGGTGTTCTGACTTCCGACAGCGCCAAGAATCCGAGTAGTGGCAGTTTGGAGAACTACCCCCACTGACTAACTCGGCCACCGCGGGAGACTCGGACTCGGACTCGGCAACATTGCCGGTTATTGAGGTGTTGTTTTCAGAGTGAGAATTTTGCCGGTTAATAGAGAATTCTGGATATTTAGGTGCCGTTTAAACGAGAGTTTCCTGTATCAGACCACATCTCCACTCCGCCTGCGAGCTCTCTGTCTCTCCAGCATGATTTAATTCACAAGAAGCAAATCATTTTAATTGCGGCTCCTGCATCTGTAAGCATCCGTTCTTGTAATGCTCTGAACACCCAACACTGCACCAGACTTCCCCAGATCCCTTAGCAGGGCTTCTGGGCAGCCTGTTTGTGCGTGTGAACAATTAATATTCTACGCAGTTCTCAATGCTCTCTACCTAATTGCTACGTGTTAACCTCCCTTATGTTAAAATATGGTATACATCTGCTCCATTTTAATAATCTGTGTTTTAGGAAGGGGTTGTCACAAGTGAGTTAAATATCCCTTCGTTTCTCTCTACTGCAGAACTTTTTGGCCTTAAAATGACTGAAGTATGAGAGAGAGGTTAACGTTCATGCAAAACCTCTTTGTACAATAATTTAGCAGATTAAAATAAGTAGATTAATATCGTGGTTGAAATACAAATGTGGTCTTTTGGGATTAACCTACTCCTTATTTCACAGATACAAGTCTCCATTGTATGGAACTGAAAAAAGCGTTTGGCTTTAGGAGCCATCAGTTTATAATCTCCGCACTCTGAACAATATTGACACTGACAAAAAGTCTTGTGGGCAGAGACCGAGAGCACAGCCATATCACGGCCATTGTGCTGCGGTAGGATATAAACAGAGCCGAGCCCACGAGAGTCCCATCAAACGCAATCCCAGAAAACACAAACTCAGCTCTGGATGAACACACAGCCCGGATCCTCTGATTGAAGAACGATGGGGGGGTCATTTTACCAGCCTGTGCGGGCAACAGGGGACACGACTCACCACAGCGCTAATCGCACAGTCGGCTCCGTCATTTTCCAACATGTCAGATTACCCCTACTACAACAAGAACCTGCATTTTTATAGCGCCTTAAACGTAGTAAAACATCCCACGGCGCTTCACAGGAGCGTTGCCAAACAAAATTTGATAGCCTCGTAAGTGTTGTGTCGGTACCTTTCTACCTAGACACAATTTAGGACTCAGAACTCAGAGATTCAAACATGAAGTGCTTTATTGGAAGGAAAGGAAGTTCTGGAAAGTTCCGAACAAAGAGAGCTAAACTTAACAGAGAACACCCAACCATTTAACTCCTGTGACAGCGCCACCACAGGTGGGAGGAGAACACACAATAGAACACACAATACATAACATTTCCTCCCCTCTTAAATGGAAGGTCCACATTATTCCTCAACAGGTAAGTTACTTTCAATGCACTCAATGAACCTAGGGTAGAGGTAGACTGCCTCAACCCCTGACTTTACCCTGGGGTTTATTCTGCCCCAGTCTTGTGGGTAAGTCACTAAGCCTACAGATCCAAGCGTCTTGGAGGCCGCCGCTCTCTGACAGGATACCGGCGGTCATCGCTGGCTTCCACAGCAGTAGGCATTGACACAGGCCTGGATGGAGAAGGTGCCTGTGTCAGTCGAAAGTCAGGAGTTTGCACAGGTGGAACAGTCTCTTTGACTTCTTGTGTTGGAGAAGAGCACTGTGGCAAAGGATGCTGGTTTGCGGTATCATCCGGAAACAGTTCAGGCCAACCAGCCGTTGGAGCCTCTGTGGCTGTCTCTGCTCCTAGCAACAGTTGATTTGTGTGTCTTCTCCAGACGACGTCCTCAGCAGTCTCAACCGTGTAAGACACAGGGCCCGTCTGCGCGATCACCGTAGCAGGAACCCATTTCGGTCCAGTGTTGTAGTTCCGAGCTAGGACGTGCTCTCCAGGGTGAAGCCATCTCTCCTTGGCTCTTTTCTCTCTCTTTTCAACTTGAGCTTGTTGTTGACAATGGACAACCTGTTCTGCCCTTGGAGGTTTGAGTAAGTCAAAACTTGTCCGCAACTGCCTCTTCATCATGAGCGAAGCGGGGGAAGTTTTGGTTGTGGCATGCGGCTCGTTCCTGTAGGACAACAGGAAGCTGTTCAGACGTTGGTGGATTGAGCCCTGACCTTGCGATGCCTTCAAGGCGTGCTTCAAAGTTTGCACAAACCTTTCTGCCTGGCCGTTAGTAGAGGGATGATAGGGCGCAGGCCTGATGTGTTGAACACCATTCACATGCAGGAAGGTTGCAAACTCCTGTGATACAAATTGTGGACCGTTGTCACTTACGAGTTGTTCCGGTGAGCCATAACGGCTGAACATCTCACCAAGTTTCTCAATTGTTTTCTCTGCCGTGGTAGACCTCATCACAGCGACCTCCGGCCACTTGCTACGAGCGTCCACAACCACCATAAACATCTTCTCTTCGAAAGGACCGGCGAAGTCCACATGTACTCGCTGCCACACTTCTGCAGGCCAATCCCAGGGGTGTAGGGTTGCCAGCTGTGGAACATTCCGGACCCTTTGACATGGGGAACATGTTTTGGCTTTCTCCTCAATATTCCCATCAAGACCTGGCCACCAGAAGTAGCTTCTTGCCATTTCCTTCATCCGAACCATCCCACTGTGGCCTGTATGAAGTTGTTGCAGTATAGGTTCCCTCAGAGGTGGCGGAATGATGACACGGCGTCCCCAAAGAAGACAACCTGCCTGGACGGAGAGCTCATTTCTTTTTGAAACGTAAGGTTTCAAACTAGGAGAATCTCCTATAGCTCTCCCTCGAATGACATAGTCCATTACCTCAGACAGGACTGGATCGTTGCGGGTGTACCTTCGCACCTGAACTGCAGTGACAGGTGCTCCCTCCACTTGTCTAAAGTAGAAGATGTCTACCTGACGAGGCTCTGGAGGAGTAACAGGCAAGGGTAGCCTCGAGAGACCGTCTGCGTTGCCGTGCAAGTCTGATTTGCGATATTTGATGTCGTATGTGTGTCCTGACAACAGTAAAGCCCACCTTTGCACCCTGCTTGCAGCGAGAGACGGAATTCCGGTGTGGGGCCTGAAGATTGATGTCAATGGACGGTGGTCCATCAGGAGTGTGAACCTTCTCCCAAACAGGTACTGATGAAATTTTCGAATTCCAAAAACGATTCCCAAGGCCTCGCGCTCGATGTGCGCATAGTTACTCTCGGCCTTGTTCAAGGTGCGTGATGCAAAGGCGATAGGTTTCTCTTCACCCGAAGGCATGATGTGGGATATGACTGCTCCCACACCATATGGTGATGCATCACATGCTAGCTGCATGGGCAGCTTTGGGTCGAAGTGTGTCAGGACCTCCGATTTCAGCAATGCTTTCTTTGCTTGGGCGAAAGCTTCGTTGCACAGTTCAGTCCATTTCCATGTTTTGCCTTGACGTAGCAACTGATGTAACGGCTTCAGCAATGTTGCGAAGTCTGGAATAAACTTCCCATAGTAGTTAAGTAGCCCCAGAAATGAACGTAACTGGCTCACATTCTGGGGTGCTGGGGCCTCCACGATCGCCTTGACCTTTGACGGCGCCTTATGCAGGCCAGTAGTGTCAATCACATGCCCCAGGTACTCAACTGAAGACTGAAAGAATTCACATTTGTCTTTACGAACCCTGAGTCCATACTCTTTCAGTCGTTGTCGTGTCGCATCCAAGTTCAGAAGATGATCCTCCCCATTTGTCCCAGTGACAAGGATGTCGTCCAGGTAGCACTGGACTCCTGGCAGTCCACTCAAAATCTGATCCATTGCCCTTTGGAATAGAGCAGGGGCCGACGTAATTCCAAACGGAAGGCGGCAGTACCTGTATAGCCCCTTGTATGTCACAATTGTCAGCAGCTCCTTTGATTTGTCATCGACATGCATTTGTAGATAAGCCTGGCATAAGTCTATTTTGCTGAACTTTTGCCCTCCGGCCAGGCCCGTAAAAAGATCATCAATGAGGGGAAGAGGGTACTGTTCCGCAGACAGCACCGGGTTAATAGTCACTTTAAAATCCCCGCAGATTCGAACAGATCCATCCTTTTTCAGGACAGGAGCAATGGGTGTGGCCCATTTGCTCATGCTCACAGGCTCCAGGACTCCATTCTCGACTAAGGTCTCCAAGTTAGCCTCAACTTTTGGCCTAATTGCATAGGGTACAGGTCGGGCTTTGTGAAACTTCGGCTTGCTGTCAAGTTTAATGTCCAGTCTCACGCTAATCTTTTTCATGCTCCCAAGTTCCCCATTGAAGAGTTCTGCATGTTTGTTTAGCACTGCAGTCAGACCTGACTCCCCTTTTGACATCATGCGGACTGCAGGCCAGTCCAGCGTGATTTTCTCTAGCCACGCACGTCCCAGTAGCGATGGGTAATTTCCCTTTACCACATATAGTGGCAGTTTTGCAGTCTGTCCGTTCAATTTAACTGTCACCTCAATGACGCCTCTCATGGCCACAGGTTTACCGGTATACATCTTTAGCACAATGTTTGTTGGCTGAAGGGTAAGATGCTTTAGCATTTTGTTGTAGACAGTGTCTGAAACAAGGGACACAGCCGCGCCTGTGTCCACCTCCATCCGCACTGATTGTCCCTCCACCAGTGGTGACACCCAGTAGCCATTTGAATCACCTGCAACCGTCAGTATGTGCACCTCTTCCTCCTCAGAGGTGTCGCTCCCCTCTGTTTTGCTTGTTCCATCATACTGCACTGAATGAACACTCTTTTGCCTCTCTTGTCCAAATACAGACATTTTGCTTCCATGCTTCCCAGCTCTGTCTGTTCTTTTTTTTACCTCTACAGGCGCGTTCAATGTGACCCTTTTTGCCACAATTTCGGCATTCCAGCTCCGTACACCAGCAGTCATTAGCGTGATGGCCTGTTTTCCCACAACGGTAACATGTGCCGTTCCACGCACCTTTAGGCTCAGACGACACCTTGTGAACTCTCCCTGTTGAACTCAACTGGTGAGCCTCCTTTTCCGCCATCTCCATGGAGACACTAACTTCAATGGCCTTTTCAAGAGTAAGGTTGTCCTCAGTAAGAAGGCGCTTCTGTGTGGCTACATTTTGCAGACCACACACAAGTCTGTCTCTAATGGTGTCATTCAGCACCTCCTTGAACTGGCAGTGTTCCGACAACCTTTTTAAAGCAGCAATAAACATCGTCACTGATTCTCCCTCCTCTTGATTCCGTTTGTGAAATCTAAATCTCTCAGCAATAACCAGAGGTTTTGGTGAAAAATGTGCTCCAAGAATTTCCACTAGTTGCTTATATGTTTTAGTTCCTGGCTTATTTGGCTGCACGAGGCTGCGAAGTAAATTGAATGTCTTCGGCCCAATTACACTCAAAAAGGTAGGCACGACCTTTTCATTTGCCACTGCATTCGCCAATACAAAATAGTCAAAACGTTCCGTATATGCGCTCTATTGCTCCACATTTTCATCAAAATCACCGATGTTTCCTAATATAGTAGCCATCTCACGTTTCAAATTAAATTTTCTGTTTACTCACTGCACCCGTAACGTACGCAGATTCATCCGCTCCTCGTTGCCACTTGTTGTGTCGGTACCTTTCTACCTAGACACAATTTAGGACTCAGAACTCAGAGATTCAAACATGAAGTGCTTTATTGGAAGGAAAGGAAGTTCTGGAAAGTTCCGAACAAAGGGAGCTAAACTTAACAGAGAACACCCAACCATTTATCTCCTGTGACAGCGCCACCACAGGTGGGAGGAGAACACACAATAGAACACACAATACATAACAGTAAGGAGGTATTAGGACAAAGAGGCAGGTTTTAAGGAGCGTCTTAAAGGAGGAGAGAGAGGCGGAGTAGTTTAGGGAGGGAATTCCAGAGCTCGGGGCCCAGACAGCTGAAGGCACGGCCACCAATGGTGGAGCGATTAAAATCAGGGATGCTCAAGAGGCCAGAATTGGAGGAGCGCAGAGATCTTAGAGGGTTGTGGGACTGGAGCAGGTTACAGAGACAGGGAGGAGACGAGGCCACGGAGCGATTTGAACACAAGGATGAGAATTTTAAAATCGAGGCGTTGCCGGTTCGGGAGCCAATGTAGGCCAATTCATTAAATATATTCAAGAAGGAGTTAGATATATTTCTTAAGGCTAAGGGGATCAAGGGGTATGGGGAGAAAGCAGGGACAGGGTACTGAATTTGGATGATCAGCCATGGTCTCATTGAATGGCGGAGCAGGCTCGAGGGGCCGAATGGCCTACTTCTGCTCCTATCTTCTATGTTTCTATGTTTCTATGTAGGTCAGCGAGCACAGGGTGTGATGAGTGAGCGGGACTTGGTGCGAGTTAGGACACGGGCAGCCGAGTTTTGAATGAGCTCCATTTTATGGGGTGGTGGGGGGGGCGAGAAATGGGAGGCCGACCACACAACACTTCATTCCCAACTGTTGTGTAGGATTCCAATGGACCACGTCAATTCACATTCCCGCCCACTGTGAGTTCCTCATTGCATTAGAATAAATCTTCCCTTCCCCGGAATTCTCATATCACTGAGTGCTAGGCAGATTTTCGCTGTGGATTTATGAGCCTAGGTCATTCTAGAATTGGACTGTTACTGCCAAGCGCAGAGGATAGCCCTTCCACACGTCAGTCAGTCAGGATTGGATTCGAAGCTCGAGGTAAATGGACATTCAGCCAATCCGTTGTGCCATGTACCGCATGAAGAAAGGTTTAGTGATTTTAATTATGATGTACAGTATCTAGAAAAGTCAATGAAGTTATTTTCACACAGGCTTCAAAATGGATTATGCTGAATCATTTCTTACTGTCAGGTTTGTGAGCTAAGGATGGTATTTACCTCAATTAATGACTGGAAGACAGAGAAGACTTATTGACTGCTCAGTTATTAAGATCTGGGCGACGTCAATGTCTTTTTTTCTGGCCTTCACACCCTCCAGTAGATGACGGGGCAGAGGTCTATCTGGCCATTATCTTGGTGCTGTTTGTGGGAGCTTCCTGTGCGAAAATTGGCTGCCCCGTTTCCCGCACTGCAACAGTGACTACACTTCATTGGCTGTAAAGCGCTTTGGGACGTCCGGTGGTCGTGAAAGGCGCGGCATGAAGGTAGGTTCTTAGCAGGATAGAGTGAGGTGAAGTCAAGTGGGAGGAGCCGGGTGTGGAGCAGAAACACAGCAGCATGGACCAGATGGGCCGAACGGCCTCCTTCTGTGCTGTGGATTCCATGCAAGTTGGCTCCGTGCGTCAGTCCGTGCTGGCCTGAGAACCGAGCCGAATTCGGGCATCAGGCCTGGTTTAAATATCAGCAGCGAGCTGCGGGCACTAAACAGTCCCAATTCTGGCCAGTCCCAACGATGGCTCGGCTCGCGGGTAGGCCGAAGTGGGGGAGGGGGGGATGGTGCGGGGGGAAAGAGGTGGGTGAATGGTGGGGGTGGGGGGGAGAGCTGGGGGGCAGGGGGGCCTCCTGGCTCCAAAAAATAATACCTTCAAAAAAAGATTTGTGGTTGTGTCAGCCAGTGGCTCAGTGGGTAGCACCCTCGCCTCTGGCTCATAGAAACTTGTGGGTTCAAATCCCACTCCCGAGACTTGAGCACAAAAATCTCAGCTAACACTCCAGTGCAGTGCTGAGGGAGCGCTGCACTGTGGGAGGAGCAGTACTGAGGGAGCGCCGCACTGTCGGAGGGGCAGTACTGAGGGAGTGCCGCACTGTCGGAGGAGCAGTACTGAGGGAGTGCTGCACTGTCGGAGGGGCAGTACTGAGGGAGTGCTGCACTGTCGGAGGGGCAGTACTGAGGGCGCGCCGCACTGTCGGAGGGGCAGTACTGAGGGAGCGCTGCACTGTCGGAGGGGCAGTGCTGAGGGAGCACCGCACTGTCGGAGGAGCAGTACTGAGGGAGTGCTGCACTGTCGGAGAGGCAGTACTGAGGGAGCATCGGAGGGGCAGTACTGAGGGAGCGCTGCACTGTCAGAGGGGCAGTACTGAAGGAGCACTGCACTGTCGGAGGGGCAGTACTGAGGGAGCGCTGCACTGTCGGAGGGGCAGTACTGAGGGAGTGCTGCACTGTCGGAGGGGCAGTACTGAGGGCGCGCCGCACTGTGGGAGGGGCAGTACTGAAGGAGCGCTGCACTGTCGGAGGGGCAGTACTGAGGGAGCGCTGCACTGTCGGAGGGGCAGTACTGAGGGAGCGCTACACTGTCGGAGGGGCAGTACTGAGGGAGCGCTACACTGTCGGAGGGGCAGTACTGAGGGAGCGCTGCACTGTGAGAGAGGCAGTACTGAGGGAGCGTTGCACTGTCGGAGGGTCAGTACTGAGGGAGCGCCCCACTGTCGGAGGGGCAGTACTGAGGGAGCGCCGTATTGTCGGAGGGGCAGTACTGAGGGAGCGCCGTACTATTGGAGGGGCAGTGGTGAGGGAGTGCTGCACTGTCGGAGGGACAGTACTGAGGGAGCGCTGCACTGTCGGAATGACATATGAGGAGAGATTAGGTCAATTGGGCTTATACTCGCGGGAGTTTAGAAGAATGAGAGGGGATCTCATTGAAACTTATAAAATTCTAACAGGACTAGATGCAGGAAGAATGTTCCCGATGGCGGGGGAGTCCAGAACCAGGGGTCACAGTCTAAGGATAAGCCATTTAGGACTGAGATGAGGAGGAATTTCTTTCCCCAGAGAGTGGTGAACCTGTGGAATTCTCTACCACAGAAGGCAGTTGAGGCCAATTCATTAAATATATTTAAGAAGGAGTTAGATATATTTCTTAAGGCTAAAGGGATCAAGGGATATGGGGAGAAAGCAGGGACAGGGTACTGAATTTTGATGATCAGCCATGATCTCATTAAATGACGGAGCAGGCTCGAGGGGCCGAATGGCCGACTCCTGCTCCTATCTTCTATGTTTCTATGTTTCTATGTTGGAGAACTGATGCTTTCAAAAGCAAAATACTGCGGGTGCTGGAAATCTGAAATAAAAACAGAAAGTGCTGGAAACACTCAGCAGGTGAGGCAGCGTCTGTGGAGAGAGAAACAGAGTTAACATTTCAGGTGAATGACCCTTCGTCAGAACCGGAAAAAGTTGGAGATGCAGCAGGTTTTAAGCAAGTGTGGGGGCAGGGAAAGGGGGGAGGGGGAGGAATGAACAAAAGGGAAGGTCTGTGATAGGATGGAAGGCAGGACGATCATCACTTTTGTCATTTAATCTCTCCTGGCTTCCGCCCAATCACAGACCTTCCCTTTTATTCTTTCCTCCCCCCTTCGTTCCCTGCCCCCCCTGCACCTGCTTAAAGCCTGTTAAATCTCTAACTTCTTCCAGCTCTGACGAAAGGTCACCGACCTAAAACGTTAACTCTGTTTCTCTCTCCACGGACGCTGCCTGTTCCCGGCAATTTCTGACCTTTTCAAATACATAGTGCATTCCTCATTTAACCCGTGTTGCACGAGGGCAGAAGGGGGACATCTCAGTGGAGACCTGATTGAGATCTTCAGGGGACCGCACGAATGGGTTGCACTTTCCCCAAAGTGTTGTTTCTTGCCGGCGAGCCACGGAAATTCATATTTATCATCAATGTCTGGTGCTCCAGGCACTGGAGTGGTAAGCAATTGGTGATGCGGGGCTTGTTTGAAACCTTCAAACGCAAACGGCCTTGGCTATTTTCAATCACTCAAGGCAGTGATGTGATGGAAGAATACAGCTGAGAGCTCAATGGGTTTGAAGCACTGTTCCACTAGGCAATGGAAATGGATTTTTGTGATGAGCAAATTCTAACTCCATTTGACCCAGAAACATTTCTCGAGCATTATTTGATTTAAAGGCTGGGAGATGTTATTTTCTGACACGCACACTGCGGCTAGAGGTAAGCGGTTCGGTGAGCCTGGGTTGGAGGGAGCTGTGCTGTGAGCGCGAGTGGTGTCCAGTCCCCCCGCAGCTTAATAGCCACCTGAGGCATGCAGATTGCGAGCGGCTCGCTGCTAATCCACCCGGAGGGCCATGCTTCATGTGGGCTGATAGGCAGTGAGAATTCATGGCATTGTAGAAATTCACGGCACAGGAGGAGGACATTCGGCCCATCGCGTCCGTGCCGGCCGAAAAAGCGCTAATCCCACTTTCCAGCTCTCGGTCCGTAGCCCTGTAGGTTACAGCATCCCAAGTACAAATACTTTTTAACTGCGATGAGGTTTCTGCCTTTCAGGCAGTGAGTTCCAGACCCCCGCCACCCTCTGGGTGAAGAAAGTTCTTCTCAACTCCCCTCTAATCCTTCCACCAATTACTTTAAATCTGTGCCCCCTGGTTATTGACCTCTCTGCTAAGGGAAATAGGTCCTTCCTATCCACTCTATCTCAGCCCCTCATAATTTTATACGCCTCAATTAAATCTCCCCTCAGCCTCCTCTGTTCCAAAGAAAACAACCCCAGCCTATCCAATCTTTCCTCATAGCTAAAATTCTCCAGCCCAGGCAACATCCTCGTAAATCTCCTCTGCGCCCTCTCTAGTGCAATCACATCCTTCCTGTAATGTGGTGACCAGAACTGCACGCAGTATTCTAGCTGTGGCCTAACTTGTGTTCAAGCACAACCTCCCTGCTCATCTACCCTGTCAAGCACTGTAAGAATCTTGTATGTTTCAATGAGATCACCTCTCATTCTTCTAAACTCTAGGGAATATAGGCCTAGTCTACTCAATCTCTCCTCATAGGACAATCCCCCCATCCCAAGAACCAGGAATCTTGAGAATTCTCTACCCCAGAGGGCTGTGGAGGCTCAGTCATTGAGTATATTCAAGACAGAGATCGATAGATTGTTGAATATTAAGGGAATCAAGGGATATGGGGATAGTTCAGGAAAGTGGAGATGGGGTAGAAGATCAGCCATGATCTTACTGAATGGCGGAGCAGGCTCGAGGGGCCGAATGGCCGACTCCTGCTCCTAATTCTTGTGTTCTTGATGGCCCAGTAATTCGGGTCCCAACGCGTGAGTGCGGACGGGGTACTCACGCGTGGGCCCGTTGGAAGTGCCGGATTTCAGCATGCGCGGAAAAAAGGCATTTCCTCTCCTCTGAACCAAGGGGTTAAGAGGCGGTTCCCGTGCGACATTTCAGGCAGCGGGTACGCGTTGAACTTCGTTTTTTTTTGACAGGTTTGTCCGTGTGTGAAGGCCTTCACTTTTTACGAATGAAAAAAGCAGACGTAAGGGCTTAGTTTTAAAAGGTAAGTGGTCTAATAATTAAAGTTAGTAATTTTTTTCCACAGGTTTATTATTTTTAAAGAATTTACAGTAAGGTAAGTGTATTTCTGGACCCAATTTCTTGAAAAAAAAATTTTTGCAGAAATTTGAATAATTGTTTAAAATAGTTTTTTTACAGTTATTAATAGTTCATTTAATTATTGGGATTTTTTTAAACTTTTATTTCAAGTTTAAGTACTGTTTTGGGCGCCCGGACTTTTCATGAGTTTGACAGGTCTTATGTCTAACTCATGAATGGACTTTTGCAAACTCCCATTGGTTGCCCAGTGCTCACGTGATCCCAGCCGGCTCATCGCACTAAGTACGCCGCTGGATCACGCACGCACAGCGCGCCGGGAGCTGAACCGGGCCACACAGGCCCAGTCTTCAACTGTCAGCACGATATGTAAGTGTAGGTCGGGGGCTTGCACCCGCGGGAAGCCCCCGACCCAAATTTCTGGGCCATTATGTTCTTATATTCTGTGCCTCGACTCATAAAGGAAATTATCCCGTATGCCTCTTAACCACCTTATCTACCTGTCCTGCTACCTTCAGGGATCTGTGGACATGCACTCCAAGGTCCCTCTGTTCCTCGACACTTCCCAGTATCCTCCCATTTATTGCCCATTTAAGCCCTGCAGCGGGTAGTCAAAACTGCCCAACGCATTACCGGCACCCGGCTACCGACCATAGAGCACATATACCAGAAACGCTGTCTACGGAGGTCACGGACCATCATCAAAGACCCTACCCACCCCAGCCACAGTCTGTTCACCCCCCTGCCATCTGGGAGACGCTACAGATGCATTCGCACCCGTACGACCAGATTTAGGAACAGCTTCTTTCCCAGGGCTGTCATCCTACTGAACTCCACAAATAAACTCTAAAGCCTGCACATCTGCCAATGCACTTTATTATGGTTATGTTTATGTTAATATATTACAAGCCAAATGTATGTTGAATGTTTAAATGTCTTAATCCAAATGTACACTCTCGGGAGCTGCAAGCCTACATTTCGTTGTACTGCACTTGTGCACTAACAATGACAATAAAAAGTTGATTTGATTTGATTTGATTTGTAAATCGCTTGAATTGTTAGCCCTCCCCAAATGCATTGTGGGCTATTCCTCTGTGGAGGGCCTCACAGCCAGGCTGGATCCCAACCTCTGTGCGCACTTTCTAGTTGGACCCACTGGATAGTATTCAGGAGAGGCAACTGCTGGATGATTTGATTCTCTCCCTCACTGCGGGAGGTGAGCTGCAACGTGCCGCTGCCTATGATTGGCTAACTCAGGTAGATATCGAGAAACTATATTTTCACTGGTGGGGGAAATCTAGAACAAGGGGCCGTGGTCGTAAAATTAGAGCTAGGCCTTTCGGGAGCTAAATCAAGGAGGACTTCTTCGCACAAAGGGAGCTGGAAATCTGGAACTTTCTCCCCCAAAAGGCTGTGGACGCTGGGGGTCAATTGGAGTTTTCAAGACTGCGATCGACAGACTTTTGTTAGTTTAAGGGTACCAGGGGGTATGGAGCCAAGGTGGGTAGATGGAGTTGTAGTACAGATCAGCCAAGAATCTAACTGAAAGGTGGAGCAGGCCCGAGGGGCTGAATGGCCGCCTACTTTTTCCTCGCACAGACAGGGGTTCGCACCCGGGGCCTTCGGGTTTCAGAGCCGCTGGATTTAACTGCGACATAAGGGAAGCCCAACACCAGCAAAGGCAGTAGAGGCTGAGGGGGTTAGAAATATCTGAATGTAGCTTCCCCAATCCACCTGTGGGTAAAGACGCCCTCCAAAGACGGTCCCAGCCAGACCAGTAGGGTGACAAGTTTGGGCACAGTGAAAGAAAGAAAGAACTTATATTTCTACAGCGCCTTTCACGACCACCGGATGTTCCAAGCGCTTTACAGCCAATGAAGTATTTTTTGAAGTGTAGTCACTGTTGTAATGTGGGAAATGCAGTAGTCAAGTTGCGCACAGCAAGCTCCCACAAACAGCAATGTGATAATGACCAGATCATCTGTTTTAGTGATGCTGATCGAGGCATAAATGTTGGCCCCAGAACACTGGGGTGAACTCCCCTGCTCTTCTTCGCAATAGTGCCATGGGATCTTTTACGTCCACCTGAGAGGGCAGACGGGGCCTCAGTTTAATGTGTCATCCAAAAGATGGCGCCTCTGACAGTGCGGCGCTCCCTCAGTACTCCCCGTCCGACAGTGCGACGCTCCCTCAGTACTGCCCCTCCGACAGTGCGGCACTCTCTCAGTACTGCCCCTCCGACAGTGCCGTGCTCCCTCAGTACTGCCCCTCCGACAGTGCAGCGCTCCCTCAGTACTGCCCCTCTGACAGTGCGGCGCTCCCTCAGTACTGCCCCTCCGACAGTGCAGCGCTCCCTCAGTACTGCCCCTCCGACAGTGTTGCACTCTCTCAGTACTGCCCCTCCGACAGTGCGGCGCTCCCTTAATACTGACCCTCCGACAGTGCAGCACTCCTCAGTACCTCCGACAGTGAAGCACTCCCTCAGTACTGCCCCTCCGACAGTGCAGCGCTCCCTCTGTACTGCCCCTCCGACAGTGCAGCGCTCCCTCAGTACTGTCCCTCTGACAGTGCGGCGCTCCCTCAGTACTGCCCCTCTGACAGTGCGGCGCTCCCTCAGTACTGCCCCTCCGACAGTGCAGCGCTCCCTCAGTACTGCCCCTCCGACAGTGTGACACTCTCTCAGTACTGCCCCTCCGACAGTGCAGCGCTCCCTCTGTACTGCCCCTCCGACAGTGCGGCGCTCCCTTAATACTGACCCTCCAACAGTGCGGCGCTCCCTCAGTACTGCCTTCGAAAGTGCGGCACTCCCTCAGTACCGCCCCTCCGACAGTGCAGCACTCCTCAGTACCTCCGACAGTGAAGCACTCCCTCAGTACTGCCCCTCCGACAGTGCAGCGCTCCCTCTGTACTGCCCCTCCGACAGTGCGGCGCTCCCTTAGTACTGACCCTCCAACAGTGCGGCGCTCCCTCAGTACTGCCTTCGAAAGTGCGGCACTCCCTCAGTACCGCCCCTCCGACAGTGCAGCACTCCTCAGTACCTCCGACAGTGAAGCACTCCCTCAGTACTGCCCCTCCGACAGTGCAGCACTCCCTCAGTACTGCCCCTCCGACAGTGCGGCGCTCCCTCAGTACTGCCCCTCCGACAGTGCGGTGCTCCCTCCATACTGGCACTGGGAATGTCAGCCTGGATCATGTTGCTTGAGTCTCTGGAGTGGGGCTTGAACCTTATGAAAACATGATTTATTTTGCTCGTTGTAAGGCCATGTCGCTCGGAACCAGAGGCTCAGACGAACGTGAGGTGACATCACGCACCGAGATGCTAATCGGTAGTAAGGGGGATGCTCTCCCTCTCCTACCCTCCTTTCTCCTCGCCGTCCCTGAAGATACTGAACGTTGTTGTTCTATGGGAGCTCACCCAGGCGGACATTCTCCGAGTGTGAGCTCAGACACTGCGTGGCACCAGGCTATTTGGTCAGGTGGGGCTGGGGATCTCGTCCCCATCCCGACGCCCACACGAGTTTCCAGCAGGGGGTTCACGGGCGGGACATTCCACTGTGACCTCGCTCCTCTTGACAGACACAGAAATTTGCCAGAGGCGTATAAAACTTATGCTGACACTGTCCTTAGAAACCAAAAGCGATACAAGGCAGGTAAAGAAGGCCCGAGGAACAGATCACAATAATTATACTTTTATATTTTTTATCCTCACTTTTGGTTTGTGACTTTTCCTTTTTCTCTCTCCCACGTGGCAGCTGTCTCTCACTCTGCCAGCACATTTCACACTTCATCTAAAGCCATCTTTTGTTTCTTTACCTGTCCTATTACCATCTCGTCTCACCTTGAATATCTCTTAATGTCTCTTCTTTCATCCCCTCCCCCATTTACCAGCCCCCAAACTGCCTTTTGTTTCATTTCCTGCCTTTTTCTCTCAGTTCTGACGAAGGGTTTCGACCTGAAACATTGACTCTGTTTCTCTCTCCACGGATGTTGCCGGGCCTGCTGAGCTTTTCCAGTGTTTTCTGTTGTGATAGAGGACAATAATTACTCGACTTCTCAGCAGGAAACCAGGCACAACAGCCAGGTGAATTTCCGCTGATTTGGGAAATTGAGGATTGACCTGCGTATTAGGTCCAATACGGCGTGATTTCATTTGCAGGCAAAGGCTGAGAGACGAAGGGAACTGAGCAGAACTATTGACGTCTTTCTGAAGAACACTGAATGTTATTGATTGCCTGAAATCGCTGAAGATTACAATTTCGCGGGATTTTCCTGCGGGATGCAGTCGGAATAAGTAATGCTGTTTTCTGGGCAAATCTTCAGTGAATCCTGCAATATTAAGATGGAGCTCCTCAAGTGCGGTGGTGGTTAGGGGACTGGGCTAATAATCTGGAGGCCTGGACTTAATGATCTGGAGATTGAGTTCAAATCCCACCACAGCAGCTGGGGAATTTAAATTCAGTTAATTAAATACATCTGGAATAAAAGCTAATATCAGTAATGGTGACCAGGAAACTTTGGTTTATCCGGAGGTTGTATGTCCGGAAACCTCGATCTAACGGCAGAAATCAGCAGCCATTTTGTTAGGTTTTTTTTCTTTTTTTTTCTTCTAGCATTTTTTTTAAACAGTCAGTCTCTGGAAAGCCTCTCTGAAGCTGTTGCTAAGCTACAGAGACGCTTCCAAGGTACGGGCCGACTGTTTACAAGCTGTTGCTAAGCAACAGTGTTTGTTGTCAGATACGGAGATGAAAACCTCTGTATCCTTCAACATTAGCGCTGGTCTGTCCGGAAGTTTTCATAGATCGGCATCACGCCGGTCCCGTCGGTGCCGGATATCGTGAAGTTTCCTGCACTGGATTGTTATAAAAACCATCTGGTTCACTAATGTCCTTTAGGGAAGGAAATCTGCTGGCCTTCCCCAGTCTGGCCGGTATGCGACTCCAGAGCCACCGCAGTGTGGTTGCCTGTGAAATCCTGGAACTCCCTCCCTAACAGCACTGTGGGAGCACCTTCACCACACAGACTGCAGCGGTTCAAGAAGGCGGCTCACCACCACCTTCTCAAGAGCAACTAGGAATGGGCAATAAATGCTGGCCTTGCAGGCGATGCCCACGTCCTGTGAATGAATTTTAAAAAAAAAATGGAATTCGAATAGCAGCGGCTAAAATAATTCTTTAATACAACAAAGTCCACTTAAAGGGTTTCGGATAGTGAAACTATGAGGAAAATGTTCTCGTGTCTCAATGGGTTTAACACGTATTTAATTAGATATTATTCCTTTCGCAACCTTGGTGTCATATTTGACCCTGAAATGAGCTTCCGACCACATATCTGCAGCATAACAAAGACCGCCTATTTCCACCTCCAGTAACATCGCCCGTCTCCGCCCCTGCCTCAGCTCATCTGCTGCTGAAACCCTCATCCATGCCTTTGTTACCTCTAGACTTGACTATTCCAACGCACTCCTGGCTGGCCTCCCACATTACACCCTACGTAAACTTGAGGTCATCCAAAACTCGGCTGCCCATGTCCTAACTCGCACCAAGTCCCGTTCGCCCATCACCCCTGTGCTCGCTGACCTACATTGGCTCCCGGTTAAGCAACGCCTCGATTTCAAAATTCTCATCCTTGTTTTCAAATCCCTCCATGGCCGCGCCCCTCCCTATCTCTGTAATCTCCTCCAGCTCCATAACCCCCTGAGAAATCTGTGCTCCTCGAATTCTGCCCTCTTGAGCATCCCCGATTATAATCACTCCACCATTGGTGGCCGTGCCTTCTGTTGCCCAGGCCCTAAGCTCTGGAATTCCCTGCCTAAACCTCTCCACCTCACTACCTCTCTTTCCTCCTTTCAGACGCTCCTTAAAACCTACCTCTTTGACCAAGCTTTTGGTCACCTGCCTCTAATTTATCCTCATGTGGCTCGGTGTCAAATTTTTTTGTCGTAAATACTCCTGTGTAATACTCTGAGTCAGAAGGTTGTGGGTTCAAGACCTGCTCCAGAGACTTGAGCACATAATCGAGGCTGACACTCCCAGTGCAGTACTGAGAGAGCGCTGCACTGTCGGAGGGGCAGTACTGAGAGAGCGCCGCACTGTCGGAGGGGCAGTACTAAGAGGGCGCCACACTGTCGGAGGGGCAGTACTGAGAGAGCGCCGCACTGTCGGAGGGGCAGTACTGAGGGAGTGCTACACTGTCGGAGGGGCGTACTGAGGGAGCGCCGCACTGTCGGAGGGGCAGTACTAAGAGGGCGCCACACTGTCGGAGGGGCAGTACTGAGAGAGCGCTACACTGTCGGAGGGGCGTACTGAGGGAGCGCCGCACTGTCGGAGGGGCAATACTGAGGGAGCACTGCATTGTCGGAGGGGCAGTACTGAGGGAGCGCTGCACTGTCGGAGGGGCAGTACTGAGGGAGCGCTGCACTGTCGGAGGGGCAGTACTGAGGGAGTGCCGCACTGTCGGAGGGGCAGTATTGAGGAAGCGCTGTACCGTTGGAGGGGCGGTACTGAGGGAGTGCAGCACTGTTGGAGAGGCATTACTGAGGGAGCTCCGCACTGTCGGAGGGGCAGTATTGAGGGAGTGCTGCACTGTCGGAGGGGCAGTGCTGAGGGAGTGCTGCACTGTCGGAGGGGCAGTGCTGAAGGAGTGCTGCACTGTCGGAGGGGCAGTACTGAGGGAGCGCCGCACTGTCGGAGGAGCAGTATTGAGGGAGTGCTGCACTTTCGGAGGGGTAGTACTGAGGGAGCGCTGCACTGTCGGAGGGGCAGTACTGAGGGAGCAGCGTACTGTCAGAGGAGCAGTACTGAGGGACCGCCGCACTGTCGGACGGGCAGTACTGAGGGAGCGCCGCACTGTCGGAGGGGCAGAACTGAGGGAGCGCCGCAATGTCAGAGGTGCAGTACCAAGTGTGCGCTGCACTGTTGGAGGTGCAGTACTGAGGGAGCGCCGCACTGTCGGAGGCGCAGTACTGAGGGAGCGCCGCACTGTCGGAGGTGCAGTACTGAGGGAGCGCCGCACTGTCGGAGGTGCAGTACTGAGGGAGCGCCGCACTGTCGGAGGGGCAGCACTGAGGAAGCGCCGCACTGTCGGAGGGACGGTACTGATGGAGCGCCGCACTGTCGGAGGGGCAGTACTGAGGAAGCGCCGCACTGTCGGAGGTGCCATCGTTCGGATGAGGCCACGTCTGCTCTCTCAGGTGGATAGCTTTCTTGTGCTGCCTGCCTGGGTGACTGTAGCTGCCTTTCATCATTAATAATATAGTGAATTTTAAAAAAATTGATATTGCATGCACATAGCATGGAGTTTTTTCAACGTGCTTTATTTAGTGTTTATATTCGATGCCCTGTCAACTGCAGGGCCGGGAATCGAATTCAGCTTTGATTAATGGGGCGAATGCCTCCACTCTCTGAAGGCTCCTAAGTTAAATGAGTTTGTGCAGAAACCCAGTCCCTAGTTGGCACATGCCCACAGCGCCAATCGGTGTGTGGTGCAGCCAATATAAATAATTGACCCAGCTGCATTTCTAGAGCGTCGCGTCATGTCAGGTCAAAGGCACCCCACCCAATTACAGAGTCGGCTAGTTTAAAGGCTGGTTTAAATAGTGAACAGAGGAACATCCCCTCAACATGCTAACCGGCTATTAGCACCCAAGCTCATCCCCTGTTCTGGCCATCTTACCCAGAAAGCTGCCTGGTTTGAGAAATGGAAATATATTGCACTGCCGCAGTCAGGATAACAACAGAAAACGCTGGAAAAACTCAGCCTGGCCTGCTGAGTTTTTCCAGCGTTTTCTGTTGTTATTTCGGATTTCCAGCATCCGCGATATTTTGCTATTGTATTAGTGTTTGGGTCACTGCCACACCTCTTCTAGGAATGCCCACCTTGAAGAAGTTCTGCTCTTCTCTTCGACGGGATCTCCGTTTGGCTCTTTAACCTTGTTCATCTTCATTGCTTTCAGTTTCCCTTCTCGTGTTTGATCAGGTATCTGCCAAGACTCGGTTTATCCACACTTTTGGTTTGTGCCTTTTCCTTTTTCTCTCTCCCACATGGCAGCTGTCTCTCACTCTGCCAGCGCATTTCACACTTCATCTAGAGCCATCCTTTGTCTCTTTACCTGTCCTATTACCATCTCGTCTCACCTTGAATATCTCTTAATGTCTCTTCACCTCCCCGACCTTCCCTTTTGTTCTTTCATCCCCTCCCCCATTTCCCAGCCCCCAAACTGGCCTTTTAATCTGTTTCATTTCCTGCTTTTTTTTCTCAGTCCTGACGAAAGGTCTTCGACCTGAAACGTTGATTCTATTTCTCTCTCCACGGATGTTGCCTGGCCTGCTAAGTTTTTCCAGCATTTTCTGTTGATCCCGCCAGACACTGGCTGACGTAAGAAAAATACTAGGCACTTGGTCTAAGCATTAAACAAAGCTTTAATCAACTGTTTTACAACATGGAGGTCTAGTTGTGTCCTTCACTAGTTCCTGTTAAAGAATGTCCTGAGCAAGCTGGGCCCGTGCCCGAGTATTTATACTCTCCCTGGACAGTGCCACCAGCAGGCCGCCCAGTATTATTTCATAAGTCATTCCCACATGAATGACAAGATTCATGTCACTGGCCATGGTAAGTGAAGGCCTAGCGGAAGCAGCAAAGGCCCAGCTGGAGGGAAGAGACGTCCCTCCAGTGCCTCTTTTACGTAGGTGCTGAGACTACAGAAAGAAGGAAAGAAAGACTTGCATTTATTTAGCACCTTTCACGACCACCGGACGTCTCAAAGCGCTTTACAGCCAATGAAGTGTAGTCATTGTTGTAATGTGGGAAACATGGCAGCCAATTTACACACAGCAAGCTCCCACAAGCAGCAATGTGATAATAACCAGAGCATCTGTTTTTGTTATGTTGGTTGAGGGATAAATATTGGCCCAGCACACTGGGGAGAACTCCCCTGCTCCTCTTCGAAATAGTGCCATGGGATATTTTATGTCCACCTTAGTTTAGCGTCTCATCTGAAAGACGGCACCTCCGACAGTGTGGCGCTCCCTCAGTACTGCCCCTCCGACAGTGCGGCGCTCCCTCAGTACTGCCCCTCCGACAGTGCAGCACTCCCTCAGTACTGCCCCTCCGACAGTGCGGCGCTCCCTCAGTACTGCCCCTCCGACAGTGCGGCGCTCCATCAGCACTGCCCCTCCGACAGTGCGGCGCTCCCTCAGTACTGCCCCTCTGGCAGTGCGGCGCTCCATCAGTACTGCCCCTCCGACAGTGCGGCGCTCCATCAGCACTGCACTGGGAGTGTCAGCCTGGATTTATGTGCTCCAGTCCCTGGAGTGGGACTGTGAATCCGCTGGCTCTGAAGCGAGAGCGCTGCCCACTGAGCCAGGGCTGACACTGACAGATTGGGGTTCAGGCACTCCATTCGCATTATGGGGCCCTCCCTAATTTGAGACAGGGCAGTAGAAATCTGGAATTCTCTCCCACAAAAAGCTGTGGATCCTGGGGGTCCGCTGGCAGTTTGAGGACTCAGCTGGTTAGATTTTTGTTGGGCCAGGGTACCAAGGGATATGGAGCTGTGGAGGGTAGATGGAGTTGAGGTGCAGATCAGCCGTGGTCTGATTGAATGGTGGAGCGGGCTCGAGGGGCTGCATGGCCTCCTCCTGTTCCTATTCCGTCTTACAGGGCCATTTCACAAAGTGCCAAAAGACCTCCACGCCTCAGTGGATGGGTCAATCAGTCTTATCACGGGCAGGCTATAAACCAACAGGCAAACATGTTTAACATTAAACGGGTTCGTGAACAGAGTGGGCAAGGAGGAGAAAATCATCAAAGAGAAAGATGGTGACGACTGCACTGCCGGAGGTGCCGACTTAAAAGCCTGCAGGTTGTCGGAAGAATGGAAGAGGTCAGGAGTTGCTCGGTGGCAGGGTCGTGGGAAAAAAAGGGCAGGATTTTCATTGGGCCGTGGAGTCGGGATTTGAGGCGTGTAGGGGGTTTAAAATCCCGAAATGCCAGTTTCAAAGGAGGCGGGTACCCGACCCGTGCTGGGACCCGCCTCCCCGAGGCGGGAAGGGGATTAGTGCCAATTAACTGCCTGTTAACAGGTAGTTAACAGGCAGTTTTTAAGCCTAATCCCTATTTTCATTGTTGAAATGTGGGATTCCCGATGGCTCCAAACCACAGCAAGTTAGGAAGGTGGGCCATCGGGACGAAGGGCTTGGAGGGGTCGAGATGTCCGATGTTCAGGTGAGTGATGGGTGCATGAGTGCAGAGGTAAGTGTGTTTGGTGTGTGTAAAGTGTTTAAAGAAGTTTTACTTACCTTTACTTACCTTTACAGCTTCCTTCCTTCAGGTCTCGGGAGTCCCTCATCTCACCGGCACAGAAAGCAGAATGGCCGCCAGCTGTCAAAATCTGCAGCATTCAGCTTTCTGTTCCAGGCAGATCTCTAAGTCATCCTGAGAGGAAGGAATTAACCTGGAGTACAGATTGTCAGTGTTTGACAGCTTCAAACAGCTGTGAAACGCTGATATTTCATCTGTCAAAAGGTCTTGACAGATGAAATTTCAATCTGTGACGTCACCTGTTGCCGTGTGGCCCTTAATTGGCCCGCTGAGCCCGCTGGGCGGGCTCAACAAGGTCGATCAAGTCAAAATCGTGTGGGTTGGCCACAACTCGATGGAGGTGGGACTATAACCCCGAAAGTTGTAGTCCCGCCTCCTACCCGACTGCTCAATGAAAATCCAGACCAATGAGTCAGCCTTGGAAACAAAGTATGGCCTAGATTTTCTGATTGGAAAATCGAGACTAATTGCATCTTGACTTCAACACGGCAAGGGTCCTCACATAGGAGGGCGTCCGTGCAGCTCAGGAGGTACAACAGAGGGAAGCTTAGAGAAGCAACCGCCTTCGTAGGGAACTGTAACTCAGGATGTATTCATGTAGTAGAGGATGATAAATAAAAGTTCGGAGCACCTTATTAAAAAAATTTGCAGTGGAAGTTATTAAAATCATAAATTTGAATGATGTGTGTGCTCAGTCTAGCCATAATCAAGGCAAGGTAACACAGGGTAGCGCATTTTTCACCTGGTTGTAGCTGTATTGGGACGTCTATAATGTAGATTTTAGTCAAATTTAAACTCCGTAGGATGTAATTACTCTACACTGACACCCCTGTTTTGTCAAATAGTTGAATTCTGAGGAAATAATGTACGGAAAGTGGGCCCCGAAGGAAAGCTAGAACTGCCCATAAGATGAATACAGTTGACTGGATTGGGAAGCTGCATGTTTAATTTATTAAGAAATTCAACTGCAAGGATTGTACTAACTTCAAGAACCGGAAAGCTAACTGCAGCTGCTATCTTCATCCAAAGTGGAGTTTAGGTTGAGGTTGAGCTTCAGTTATGTGAATAGACTGGGAGAATCACAGAATCACAGAATCACAGAAACCCCACAGTGCAGACAGAGGCCATCTCGGCCCATCGAGCCTGCACCGACACACATCCCACCCGATCCCCGTAACCCCTACACCAACACATATCCCACCCTATCCCCGTAACCTCACGTATTGAATCCCCCTAACACTAAGGGTCAATTTATCATAGCCAATCAACCTAACCTGCACATCTTTGGACTGTGGGAGGAAACCGGAGCACCCGGAGTAAACCCACGCTGGGGTTGTTCTCTTTGGAGCAGAGAAGGTTGAGAGGAGATTTGACAGAGGTGTTCAAAATCATGAGGGGTCTGGACAGAGTAGATAGAGAGAAACTGTTCCCATTGGCAGAAGGGTCGAGAACCAGAGGACACAAATTTAAGCTGATTGGCAAAAGAACCAAAGGCGACATGAGGAAAATCTTTTTTACGCAGCGAGTGGTTAGGATCTGGAACACGCTGCCTGAAAGGGTGGTGGAGGCAGATTCAATCGCGGCTTTCAAAATGGAATTGGATAGGTACCTGAAGGAAAACAATTTGCAGGGCTACAGGGAAAGGGCGGGGGAGCAGGACTAGCTGAAGTGCTCTTGCAGAGAGCTGGCACGGGCTCGACGGGCTGAATGGCCTCCTTCTGTGCTGTAACCATTCTATGATTCTATGAGCACAGATCTTAGTTAATCAACTTCGACAACCAGTTCTTTACCCAAACACACGGAACAGCCATGGGGACCAAATTCGCACCCCAATACGCCAACATCTTCATGCACAAGTTTGAGCAAGACTTCTTCGCTGCACAGGACCTCCAACCAACGCTATACACCAGATACATCGACGACATTTTCTTCCTATGGACCCACGGCGAAGAATCACTGGAAAGACTACACGATAACATCAACAAGTTCCATCCCACCATCAAACTCACCATGGACTACTCCTCAGAATTGGTTTCATTCTTGGACACACGAATCTCCATCAAAGACGAACACCTCAGCACTTCACTCTACCGCAAGCCCACGGACAACCTCACGATGCTCCACTTCTCCAGCTTCCACCCTAACCACGTTAAAGAAGCCATCCCCTATGGACAAGCCCTGCGAATACACAGGATCTGCTCAGACGAGGAGGAACGCGATGGACACCTACAGACGCTGAAAGACGCCCTCGTAAGAATGGGATATGACGCTCGACTCGTCGATCGACAGTTCCGACGGGCCACAGCGAAAAATCGCATAGACCTCCTCAGAAGACAAACACGGGACACAACCAACAGAGTAACCTTCGTCGTCCAGTACTTCCCCAGAGCGGAGAAACTACACCATGTTCTTCGCAGCCTTCAACATGTCATCGATGACGACGAACACCTCGCTAAGGCCATCCCCACGCCTCCACTACTCGCCTTCAAACATCCGCCTAACCTCAAACAGACCATCGTTCGCAGCAAATTACCCAGCTTTCAGGAGAACAGCGACCACGACACCACACAAACCTGCCACAGCAACCTCAGCAAGACATGCCAGATCATCAACACAGATACCATCATCACACGTGAGGACACCACCCACCAGATACATGGTACATACTCATGTGACTCGGCCAACATTGTCTACCTCATACGTTGCAGGAAAGGATGCCCCGGAGCATGGTACATCGGCGAGACCATGCAGACACTGCGACAACGGATGAACGGACACCGCGCAACAATCGCCAGGCAGGAGTGTTCCCTCCCAGTCGGGGAACACTTCAGCAGTCAAGGACATTCAGCCTCCGATCTTCGGGTAAGCATTCTCCAAGGCGGCCTTCGAGACACACGACAACGCAAAATCATCGAGCAGAAACTGATAGCCAAGTTCCGCACCCATGAGGACGGCCTGAACCGGGATCTTGGGTTCATGTCACGCTACACGTAACCCCACCTGACGTAGGGTCATCCAGACTCGAGTCATCGTTGGCTTGTTCTCTCCACACAGATGCGGTCAGACCTGCTGTGATTTCCAGCAAAAAAAATGTTTTTTCTCTGTTTTTTTGTTTTTCATACAGACCCCAGCATCTGCAACATTTGACCCCTTGTGACCCCACCTCATTGTTCTGTGATGTAATGTTTTCCTGACTAACCTGTTTGGACACCATTCACACCTTTGATTGCTGTGATTATCTCTCTGCCGAGGTGTGATAAATGGCACTTAGAAAGATTACCTGTAAACATCTGACATTATTCTCTGACTATATAAGCTGTGTTTTTATGCATCTCTCCACTTCACCTGACGAAGGAGCAGCGCTCCGAAAGCTTGTGATTTCAAATAAAGCTGTTGGACTATAACCTGGTGTTGTGTGATTTCTTACAACTTCTACACCGAGTGAGATCAATGTATTCATCCACTGAAGATGAGGAGGTCTCCATGCTAGATATGCCCATGTAAAATTTTTTCTCTGGAGCAAAGAAGGCTGAAGGGTGACCTAATAAAGGTCTTTAAAATTATGAAATTTGATAGGGTAGAGAAGGTGTTTCCACTTGTGGGGCAGTCCAAAACTAGGGGACATAAATATTCTGACAAAAGGTCATTGACCTGAAACGTTAACTCTGTTTCTCTCTCCGCAGATGACTGTTTCCAGCATTTTCTGTTTTTAGGACATAAATATAAGATAATCACCAATAAACCCAATAGGGAATTCAGGAGAAACTTCTTTACCCAGAGAGTGGTGAGAATGTGGAACTCGCTACCACAGGGAGTGGTTGAGGTGAATAGTATAGGTGCATTTAAGGGGAAGCTTGATAAACACATGAGGAAGAAAGGAATAGAAGGTTATGCTGAGAGGGTGAGATGAAGAGGGGTGGGAGGAGGCTCGTGTGGAGCACAAACATCAGCATGGACCAGTGGGGCCGAATGGCCTGTTTCTGCACATCCCATGTAATATAGTACTTGTGTTTAGCATCAATGACCACAAGTGGACCTCATGTCCCTTATGAACCAGAGTGCTTCTTTATGTGTCCAATAACCAGATAAATATAATGAGACCCAGGTAGATTTTTGTTAGGTGAGGGTATAAAATGATACGGACCCAAGGCAGGTAAATGGATTTGACATACAGGTCAGCCGTGATCTAATTAAATGGCGGAACAGGCTCATGGGGGTGAATGGCCTACTCCCGTTCCTCTATTCCTATTCTGTATTACAGGACTATATCACATACTGCCAAATGACCTCCTTGTCTCAGTTGATGGGTGAATCAGTCTCAGGAGTGGGATAGAAACCAACAGACAAATGTGATTAACATTAAATGGCTAAGTGAACAATAGTCAGTACAAACAGGCCATTAGACCCAACGCAGCCTGTCAGCTGTGGCTCAGTGGGCAGCACACTTGCCTCTGAGTCAGGAGGTCGTGGGTTCAAATCCCACACCAGGGACTTGAGCACATAAATCTAGGCTGACACTGACCAGTGGAGTGCTGCACTGTCGGAGGTGCCGTCTTTCGGACGAGAAGTTAAACCAAGGCCTCGACTATTCTCTCAGGTGGACGTAAAAGATCCCACGGCATTATTTCGAAGAAGAGCAGGAGAGTTGTCCTGGGGCCAATGTTTATCCCTAAATCAACATATTATCTGGTCATTATCACATTGCTGTTTGTGGGAGCTTGCTGTGTACAAATTGGCTGCTATGTTTCCCGCATTAAACAGTGACTACACTCCAATAGGACTTAATTGGCTGTAAAGCACTTTGAGGCATCTGGTGGTTGTGAAAGGTGCTATATAAATGCAAGTCTTTCAATAACCAGATTTAGTTCAGTTTCCATGTTGGCTTTAGACTGACTCACAGATCCAAGGGACAATGTCGCTGACAACCAAAACCACTAGCCCAGGAGACCCAACCCTAGGGATCTCAATCAAATAAGATGCTTGTCTTAATCCCCTTTATGTGATCTGCAGTGTCCAGTAATTAGCATGCTGTCCAACCAGTAACAACTTGCATTTATACAGCACATTTAATGTAGTAAAATGTCCTGAGGCACTTCACAGGAGCATTAACAAACAAAGTTGGACGTCAACTATTAGACAGATCAACATGAATCTGATTTGAATTGACGTTAATATATTAAGCTATCTTTTATTCAACGGGAATCAAACCTCAGGAACACGCTGCTACATTTGGTTCACCAGTCCATACCGTATGTTCCTGTAGCTCTGCTGTGTGAGACATGACCAGCAAGAAAGAATCTAAAAATAAATAACTCAACATAATCTTAACCCATGTCGTACCTACGGCGTGGAGTACTTCGTGTTATCATTTGCTGTAGAGGTTCAAGAAGGCAACTGAGAGGATGTTTCCCCTTGTGGGGGAATCTAGAACTAGGGGGGCATAGTTTCAGGATAAGGTGTCGCCCATTTAAAACGGAGATGAGGAGCAATTTCTTCTCTCAGAGGGTTGTGAATCTTTGGAATTCTCTCCCAGAGAGCTGTGGAGGCGGAGTCAGTGAATATATTCATAGAAACATAGAAGATAGGAGCAGAAGTAGGCCATTTGGCCCCTCGAGCCTGCTCCGCCATTCAATGAGATCATGGCTGATCATCCAAATTCAGTACCCTGTCCCTGCCTTCTCCCCATATCCCTTGATCCCTTTAGCCTTAAGAAATATATCCAACCTCTTCTTGAATATATTTAATGAATTGGCCTCTACTGCCTTCTGTGGTAGAGAATTCTACAGGTTCACCACTCTCTGGGTGAAGAAATTCCTCCTCATCTCAGTCCTAAATGGCCGACCCCTTATCCTTAGACTGTGACCCCTGGTTCTGGACTCCCCGACCATCGGGAACATCCTTCCTGCATCTAGTCTGTCTAGTCCTGTTAGAATTTTATAAGTTTCAATGAGATCCCCTCTCATTCTTTTAAACTTCAGTGAGTATAAGTCCAATCGACCCAATCTCTCCTCATACGTCATTCCTGCCATCCCAGGCATCAGCCTGGTGAATCTTCGCTGCACTCCCTCCATGGCAAGAACATCCTTCCTCAGATAAGGTGACCAAAACTGCACACAATACTCAAGATGTGGTCTCACCAAGGCCCTGTACAACTGCAGCAAGACATCCTTGCTCCTGTACTCGAACCCTCTTGCTACGAAGGCCAACATATCATTTGCCTTCTTAACCGCCTGCTGCACCTGCATGCTTACCTTCAGCGACTGGTGCACAAGGACACCCAGGTCTCGTTGCACTTCCCCTTCTACCAATCTATTGCCGTTCAGATAATAATCAGCCTTCCTGTTTTTGCCACCAAAGTGGATAACCTCGCATTTATCCACGTTATATTGCATCTGCCATGCTTCTGCCCAATCACCCAACCTGTCCAAATCATACTGGAGTTTCTCGGCATCCTCCTCACAGCACACACGCCCACCCAGCTTTGTGTCATCTGCATTCAAGGTGGAGATAGGCAGATATTTGAGCTACAGGGGAGTCGAGGGTTATGGGGAGCGGGCGGGAAAGTGGAGTTGAGGCCAAGATCAGATCAGCCGTGATCTCATTGAATGGCGGAGCAGGCTTGAGGGGCCGAATGGCCGACTTCCGCTCCTATTTCTTATGTTCTTATTTTCTCAAGAGTATCTTGGGATGGGCAATAAATGCCGGCCTTGCCAGCGACGCCCACATCCCGTGAATGAATTAAAAGAAGGATCTAATCCTCCGCATTGATGATGACACAAAATGCCTTCTGTAGATCAATTGGGAAGAACTGATAAAGAAAATCACTCACAAATTGATTGGTAACAGCACCTGAACAAACTGAGGTGAGTTTGGAGGAGGAAAGTGCTTCAGAACGATTTTGATCAATGTACTAACGCTTGAGCAATGTTTGAGGCCATGAAAACAACAGAAACAATAAGGTGAATCAAACTTCGGAAACAGTTACCAGCATTTCACCGAGAGTTTTATTACAGAGATGGAAAGGAGCACAGTTGTGGAGGGAAAAGCCTACACGGATCAAATAACAAAAAGAACTGATTATCGAAGGAAAAGGCTGAGAGAGGTAAAGATTAAACCACGACAATGAAACTGAAGTTCAGTCACTCAAACGGCCCATAAGGAGGAGAAGCTATTAATGGAGAAAAGGCTGATGCCTCCACTTGTCCATTAAACGTCTCACTCCCGCCCCTCCCGAGGAATGAAGCTTCAGTTTGGCAAAATTTCCATCCCGGACTCTCAGGAATCCGACTTTCCGATGGGAAATTTCTGCTTGCAACCGGACTGAAAAGAGCTGAAACACGAAATATTTTTATACTCCAGCGTTTCAGTCCTGTGCAGGTCCAATCGATTTACTGATCGACCGGTCAGTCGGCCACGTGGGCTACTGCAGTCAACGCACGCACGCACCTGCAGTTTCCATTGAGAAAAGAAAGAAAGAAAGACTTGCATTTCTATAGCGCCTTTCACGGCCACCGGACGTCCCAAAGCGCTTTACAGCCAATGAAGTACTTTTTGAAGTGTAGTCATTGTTATAATGCAAGAAAAGCGGCAGACAATTTGAGCACAGCAAGGTCCCACAAACAGCAATGTGATAATGGCCCAGATCATCAGTTTTAGTGATGTTGATTGAGGGATAAATATTGGCCCCAGGACACCGGGGAGAACTCCCCCCCGGCTCATCTTCGACATAGTGCCCCGTGGGATCTTTTAGTTCCACCTGAGAGAGCAGGCGGGGCCTCGGTTTAGCATTTCATATGAAAGACAGCACCTCCGACAGTGCAGCACTCCCTCACTGGGAGCGTCAGCCTGGATTTTGTGCGCAAGCCTCTGGAGTGGGACTTGGACCCATGACCCCTGACCTGATCTGTATCTTAACTCCATCTGCCTGCCTTGATTCTGCAACCCTTAATCGCCTTGCCTAACAAAAATCAATCAATCTCAGTACAGGAAACGTTCTGATATCCGGCACTGACGGGACCGAGCTGGTGCCGTACCATCAAAAGTGCCGGACGTACCAGCGTTAATGTTGAGAGATACGGAACTGAATAGCTCCGTGTGAATCAACAAATCCTGTTGGCTTCAAAACAGTCGGCTGCAGCTGCAAGCGTCTCTAGCTGAAGCTGTTGCTATAGCTACAGACCTTGCAGTGCCTGACTGGGAAAAAAAAAGCAACGAGAACTAAAAAAACTTATAGAAAACGGCTCCTGATTTTTGCTGTTAGATCGAGTATTCCGGACATATAACCTTCGGATAAACCAAAGTCTCCTGTATTCAAATTTTGGAGGCGGGACATAACGGCTGTTTGATCGGGTGGGGCGGTTGTTGGAGGGAGGTCATGTGATGAATCCTCCAGGAATACGTCCAATCAGAGTTGGTAACCCTGGACCCTAAGCTCTGTAATTCTCTCCTCAAACACCTCCACCTGTCCATCTCCCTCTCCTCCTTTAAGACTCGCCTTCAAACCCAAATCTTGGACCAATCTTTTGATGAACCCTCCCAATAGCTCCTCCATTGGCTCAGTGTCTATTCTTCCCTTGCGCCTCTGTGAAGCCCCTTGGGACATTTGTACCTTACCTTAAAGGTGCTTTCTATAACTGCAAGTTGTTGTTGTTACATGTCGCTCCCCGGGGCTCCATGATACGCTCCCCACGCGGCCCACAAAGACGCGAAGCTTGGACGTTCCTGATCTACCCAAGATTTCACCTTCAACGAGAAACAGAACTGAGCAACTAAGTAAAGGCAGTAGCTGGTGTCCGCTGCATGATCCTAATCCTGGCAAAGAGCAGCATCTCTCAGCGGGGACGGGGGGAGACACTAGGGGCAGTTTTCACCTGGCCTACTTCTGTGCACATCAAAGCAATCAGATGTAGCTTTGGCAGGGACTCAATAGCAGCTTGGAGCCCAAAGAGCAAACTGGCTGCCTCAGGGAATCCTAAGAGGAGGGAAAAAAAATCGTTTAAAAATTGAAAGGGAATGGAGAAAATTTTAAAGTTGTTAAATTGATAACCAGGAGCGCCTGCCTTGGGTATTAGCGCCAAGTACAGCAGGTCTGGTTTTCCACCAGCCATTGTGGAGGGCAATGAGTTATCCAACAGCGCTCGCTATTGTACATGAACAGTTTGCTTGAAGTACAGGCTATGACTTCTCCACATCCATTCAACGACACTGAGATATAGGGTGGGAATGTGGAGTAGAAGATCAGCCATGATCATATTGAATGGCTCCATCCTCGGCCTCTTACACTGTTCCAACGAAGCCCAGCGTAAGCTCGAGGAACAGCACCTCATCTTTCGATTAGGCACTTTACAGCCTCTGGACTCAACATCGAGTTCAACAATTTCAGATCATAACCTCAGCCCCTATAATTTTTTTTCTCTCTCACATGGCAGCTGTCGATCATTCTGCCAGTGCCATTTACACTTCATCTAGAGCCATCTTTTGTTTCTTAACTTGACCCATTACCATCTCCTTTTGCCTCGCACCATCATCCCTTTTGTCTGTTAATCTCTCCTGCCTTCCACCCTATCACAGACCTTCCCTTTCGTTCTTTCCTCCCCTCCCCCCTTTCCCTGCCCCCTACACTTGCTTAAAAACCTGTTCCATCTCCAACTTTTTCCAGTTCTGACGAAGGGTCATCGACCTGAAATGTTATCTCCCTCTCCACAGATGCTGCCTGGGACCTGCTGAGTGTTTCCTGCATTTTCTGTTTTTATCAACCCTTAATCTTCTAAACTTGAGGAAATACAAGCCTAGCCTATGCGAAATAACAACAGAAAACGCTGGAACAACTCAGCAGGCCAGGGCAGCATCCGTGGAGAGAGAAACAGCGTCAACGTTTCAGGTCGAAACCCTTCGTCAGAACTGAGAAAAAAGCAGGAAATGGAACAGATTTGAAAGCAAGTTAGGGGGCTGGGAAAAGGGGGAGGGAATGAAAGAATAAAAGGAAAGGTCTGTGATAGGATAGAAAGCAGGAGAGATTAAGAGACATTAAGAGATATTCAAGGCGAGAGGAGGTGGTAATGGGACAGGTTAAGGAATAAAGGATGGCTCTAGATGGAGTGTGAATTGCGCTGGCAGAATGAAGGACAGCTGCCAAGTGGGAGGGAAAAAAATATATATATATGATAGGGGCCGAGGTTATGATCTGAAATTGTTGAACTCGATATTGAGTCCGGAAGGCTGTAAAGGGCCTAATCGAAAGATGAGGTGCTGTTCCTCGAGCTTACGCTGAGCTTCCGTGGAACAATGCAAGAGGCCGAGGACAGTGAGGTCTGAGTGGGAATGGGGCGGTGAATTAAAGTGACAGGCGACTGGGAGCTCGGGGTCCCCTTTACGGACAGTCTATGCAACCTGTCCTCATAATTTAACCCTTTAGGCCCCCGTTATCACTCTGCTGAATCTGCACTGCTCCCCCTTTCCAAGGTCAGTATGTCCTCACTGAGGGGCGGTGCCCAGACTGAACGCCGTGACTCCAGATAGGGTCTAACCAGCGCTTTATATAACTGCAGCATAACCTCCACCTCTTTGTTGTTCCAGCCCCCCTTGAGATAAAGGTGATGGGTCTCCATTTAAGGATTCATGTTGGAACATTTAAAACAAGCAACAAAGGAACCAGACCTGCTGTCTTGTGCTGTATGTATAAAATGGCGGTGCCACGGCCCAGCGACGACAGCGTGTCTCCAATTTGTGCGGATTGATTGGCTTCTGGGAGTTACATGTCACCTCGGCCTTAACTGCCACTCTCAGCCCTAATCAAGAATGGAAACGACATACAAAGATATGTATCTCCAGTGTGTTGGAGGACACATAAATTTAGATCCGTCACTCATGGCCGGCCCTGTTGAGGGGCTGCGGGGCTACTTCTGGTGTGATTCATTCCTCCTGGATCAATAAACTATCTGAAGCCTTCACACTCATCCGAAGCGATGGAGACAATGAATATCGCATCAGCAATCAACCCTGCACATCGCCCAATTATGTTTCTATTAACCCTTTAACCCACGAGGGGGGGGGGGGGATGGTTTGAGACGCTCTTGGCCACCTGCCAGTATTTTCACGGGACTGTTTTCGAGCGCATCGCAGGAAAGGCTGAGGGCTTCAAGTGACGAGGCAAGCATGTAAGATAAGTGCAGGGGAGCACTGAAGAAACAACAGAGTGCTAACGAGAGATGTTAAGTAAGAGGAGGAGTGTTCGGGGACTGCCACGGAAAAGGCAAAGGACAGAGGACGAATGTGTGCATGTTAAAGAGTCAGTACAAGCGAAGGCAGGCTCAGATTGTCCACAGACGTAAGGCATGAAACACTGAGATTGGTTCAAGTAACATTCCTGACATGAGAAAACTACCAGGCACTTGGTCTAAGCGTTAAACAAAGCTTTAATCAACTGTTTTACAACATGGAGGTCTAGTTGTGTCCTTCACTAGCTCCATATCCCTCGATACCCTTACCCAACAAAAATCTATCGAGCTCAGTCTTGAAAGCTCCAATTGACACCTAGCATCCACAGTTTTTTGGGAGAGAGTTCCAGATTTCCACTATCCCTTGTGCGAAAATGTGCTTCCTGACTGTAGTGTATGTACCTTTAAGACAGAACTACTTTTACAGCTCCTGTATACTGTAGTACCAGCAGTGACCACACCTGTATATAAGCCTTGTGCATGCCTCTGTACCCCCAGTCTTGAGACTACCCTACTCCAGTAAATACCTGTTGATTGTTAAGTTACAGCATCCGTGTGGTTATTGAAAAACATCATACTCTCAGAATCACGGATCTAACAGTGGCGACGAGTGTCGATTCGAATCTACCTGCAACTCTGCATTTCCCTTCGAGGATTCGCTCCGGGAGGGCGGTGGAAGAAAGTCGAGGCCAGAAACACGGGCGTCGACCACGAGCAACCGCCCAGTCATCCGGCAGAGAGTGAACATCGCAGGGGAGGCTGTGGAGAGCCGGGCTTGGTTCCCCAGCCACGACGATCAGCAAGAGACTGACGACAGGTCCAGCGTAGACCCTTCCCGGACAGCGGCGGCTGGAGCCGGCCGACGGCGGAGAGAAAGCCGAGCAGCATCGACGGGGTAAGACAGAGGGTGAAGCGCACAGGGCACAGCCGGGGGTTGAAAACCGAGCGGCGTTGAGAGAAAAAAAAAAACGGAGAGTGAGAGGGTAAAGCAACAGCCAGGTTCAGTACCGAGCGGCGGAAACGAAAAAAAAAATGCTCAGAGCACGGCCAGGGCTCAAGGGCTGAACAATGTCCGTGGGGAGAAGAAGGGAGAGCGCGGGAGACGCCATTGAGCCGCGGAGAAGAAGGAAGAGCACGGGAGACGCCATTTTTAGAAGCCGCAGCGGAGAAGAAGGGCGAGCGCGGGAAGGAAGGAAAGCGCAGGAGACGCCATTTTGTGCTAGCGGAGAAGAAGGGGAAGCGCGGGAGATGCCATTTTTGACAGTTAAATCACACCCAGGGATGCCGAAGAGTGGCAGTATCTCTACGTTCGACAATGAAGTCGAAGATTGGGCGACATATGTGGAACGTATTGAGGTGTACTGCAGGGCGAATGAAGTGCCAGATGCTAGGAAAGCACTGGTTTTGTTAAATTCCATGGGTGCAAAAACTTATGGGTTACTGCGAAACCTAATAACCCCAGAGAAGCCGGTGAACAAGAATTTCGAAAGCATAGTAGAAATCCTACAGGACCACTTAAACCCCACACCGCTGTTGATAGCAGAACGATTTAAGTTCCATAAAAGGAACCAACACAAAGACGAAAGCAATGCTGAGTACCTAACGGAACTGCGCAAGCTGTCAAAACACTGCCAGTTTGGAGCGGGACTAGCAGATACGTTAAGGGACAAGTTTGTGTGTGGGCTGCAAAGTGAAGGAACCCAGAAACGGCTTCTATCAGAAAAGGATCTTACGCTGGACAAGGCTTTCAGTACGGCAGTATCACACGAAGCAGCCGCAAGGGGCGCTGCAGAGATACAATGGAGACCGCAAGAATATGGCACTAATGAAATGTCCTATGGAACAGGGACGTGCTATCGCTGCGGCAGAACAACACATGACCAGAAGGATTGTTGGTTCAAGGACCAAGTGTGCAGACAGTGTGGAAAAGCAGGACACATAGCAAGAGTCTGCAGGTCTGGGAAGAAAACCAACAGTAAGAAATCTCCACAGGAGAAGTACAAAAAGGTACACCAGGTGATGGACAGTAGTTCAGACAAACAGAAAAGTTACACAGACTCCAGAAGCAAGGAGCTGGGTTGTCTGAAACTACATAAGGTAACCAAAATGGAGGATCAGCAGACTATCTGGGTTACACTCAAGATAGACGGAGTCCAAGTGAAAATGGAATTGGACACAGGATCAGCCCTAACAGTCATAAACCAAAGGGACTATAAGCGGCTATTTTCACATATACCCTTGAAAGCTACAGAGATTGTCTTGAAGACGTACACGGGGCAAAAAGTCTACCCCAAAGGAAAAATAAGGGTGAAAGTGATATATAAAGGCCAGGAAATACCTAAAATGGATATATATGTATTGCCAGATGGAGGACCACCACTGCTAGGACGTGAATGGATCCGGAAGATACA
Organism: Somniosus microcephalus; assembly: GCF_052327205.1. Classification (NCBI taxonomy): domain Eukaryota; kingdom Metazoa; phylum Chordata; class Chondrichthyes; order Squaliformes; family Somniosidae; genus Somniosus; species Somniosus microcephalus. The sequence continues at coordinate 34,601,192 of NC_141017.1, read as the reverse complement.
ATTAGATTGGCATTCCATACAGGCACTGAAGGTTGAAGCCAAAAAGGATGACGACGTCACACCTGGACGACTATCAAAAATGCTAACTGACGCAAAAGAAGTGTTCCAGGAGGGACTCGGAACACTAAAAGGCATAACAGCAACGATTAAAATAGAGGAAAATGCAAGCCCAAAGTTTCTTAAGGCCAGACCAGTGCCTTATGCGATCAGACCAGCTGTCGAAGCAGAGCTGGAAGGGTTGGAACGTTCAGGAGTACTGTCCAAAGTAGACTGGAGCGAGTGGGCTACACCCATCGTTCCTGTAATGAAGAGGTCGTTGAGTAATATGCCTGGGGAACCAAAGAAGGTCCGCATCTGTGGGGATTTTAAGGTGACAGTGAACCCAGTCCTTCACACGGTACAATATCCGCTTCCACGAATTGAGGATATTTTCGCCTCGCTATCTGGAGGTAAACGCTTCACCAAAATTGATCTAGCCCAGGCGTACTTGCAAATGGAGGTAGAAGAAGCTTCGAAACAATACCTTACGATTAACACTCATAAAGGTCTCTATCAATACAACCGGCTGATGTTCGGGGTAGCATCGGCTCCGGCTATTTGGCAAAGGGCAATGGATCAAGTCCTGCAAGGGATTCCAGGGACCCAGTGTTATTTGGACGACATCCTGGTCACGGGCGAAAATGACAGTGATCACCTTGCCAACTTGGAGAAGGTGCTCACCAGATTAAAGGAGTATGGGCTACGAGCTAATCGCCACAAGTGCGAGTTTTTCCAGAAACAGATCTCGTATTGTGGCCACGTCATCGATGAAGAGGGGTTACATAAGTCCCCTGAAAAGATTGAGGCAGTAGTCAAGGCTCCAGCACCGGAAAATGTGTCACAACTGAGGTCGTTCCTCGGGCTGATAAACTACTACCACAAGTTCTTACCGAATTTGTCGACGGTATTACACTCACTGAACACCCTACTGCAAACAGAGGGACCATGGAAGTGGAATGACGAACGTAGACGAGCTTTCCAGAAGTGTAAAGAATTGATCACATCAAAAGAGGTGTTGGCCCATTTCAACCCAGCACTACCAATTCGTTTGGCATGTGATGCATCACCGTATGGTATTGGAGCGGTGCTGTCACACAAATTCCCAGACGGGTTGGAGAGACCAGTATCCTTTGCGTCTCGGTCACTAACCTCAGCCGAGCGCAACTACGCCCAGATTGACAGGGAGGCCCTCAGCCTAGTATGGGGAGTAAAAAAATTCAACCACTATCTGCATGGGCAGAAGTTCACCTTGCTGACTGACCACCAACCACTTGTCTCCATATTTAATCCTAAGAAGGGCGTTCCAGTGATGACTGCAAAACGGTTACAAAGATGGTCCCTGTTTCTAGGGGCGAATCAATATGAAATAGAATAGAAAGGCACGAAACAGCATGGAAACGCTGATGGGCTATCGCGCCTGCCACTGCCTACTATGGAGGAAGCACCAGCAGTGGACCCTATCGAGATATTTTATTCGTCAATAATTGAACGATTGCCAGTAACGAACGCGGATATAGAGAAGGAGACCCGCAATGATCCGACGCTGTCTTGGGTATATGATTTGACGGTGAGGGGATGGCCAACACATGGCGACTCACTGTTGCCAGCATTCTCATCCAGAAGAGAACAGCTGTCAATATGCCAGGGGACAGTGATGTGTGGATCCAGAGTGGTGATTCCACCCAAGTTAAGGGAGAGAGTGCTAAATGAGCTACATGAAGGTCACCTGGGGGGAGTGAAAATGAAAAGCCTTGCTAGGGCTTATGTGTGGTGGCCGGGAATCAATCAACAAATCGAAGACCTAACCAAGAGCTGCTCAGGATGCCAGAAGGTCCAAAATGCACCACCACATGCCCCTCTACACCCATGGGAGTGGCCCTCCTCTCCATGGCAACGGGTGCATATTGATTTTGTTGGTCCATTCATGGACTCAATGTTCTTAATAGCAGTGGATGCTCGTTCGAAGTGGCCTGAGGTGATAAAAATGTCCTCAACCACTACAGAAAAAACGATTGCAGTCCTACAGACCATATTTGCCAGAAACGGCTTGCCAGAGCAGATTTGCTCTGATAATGGACCACAGTTTGTGTCTGAAGAATTTTGAAAATTTATGAGAAAGAATGGGGTAAGGCATTGTGGGCTAGATTTTCAGTATAGACAGTTTTGGGGCGCTAACCTTAGCGCCCGCCCGAAGTTAGCGCCCGCCCCAAAGTAGCGCCCCGTTGCCGGAAATTCAGTGGCTTCGCCCTAAGAGGTTGGTGGAGCGCTAAAAGAGGCGTTCCACTACTATCTTTAGGCGCTAAGCCGGCGGTGCAGAGCGCAGCGCCCGAGCTCGGGCGCAGCGCACGGCAGACACTCTGGTGCCAGTGAGCTCTTAAAGGGGAAGGGTGCATGTGTTTTAGGAGGAGGAGGAGGAGGAGGAGGAGGAGGAGGAGGAGGAGGAGGAGGAGGAGGAGGTGGTGGTGGTGGTGGCCGGAAACATAAATACACCGTTCACAACAACACACTGGATCCTTCCACACAACACATGCAGACTGACGTTTATAGTGCAGGAGGAGTGCCCTTTAATTTGCGCTCCCCAGGGTGTGTTGCGTTCCATTTTACAAACGCTCTGGACGCCAGCCGCAGAATGGGGCGGTCCGACTGAAGTTTGGATTCGGGGCGGCCAAAGGGCGTTGCACGAGGATGTGACGTCATTTTCTGCGCGCGCATCCGGGCGGCCGCTAAACTTTGCGCCGGCGCTAACGGGCAACTTAATTTGGGGCAGGGCGCTACACGAATAGCGCCCGAAAATCACTTCTCTTAAGGCGCTAACTGCTGGCGCAAGCAACTGAAAATCTAGCCCTATACATCCGCCCCATATCATCCAGCCACAAATGGATTGGCTGAGAGGTTCATACAAACCTTTAAGAAGGCGATAAAGGCCATGTGCGACGATGAAATTCCACTACAGCATAAGGTGGACAATTTCTTATTAGCCTACCGAAATGCGACACATGCAGTTACCAACCAGACCCCGGCCATGATGTTCTTTAACCGAAGGTTGAGATCTCGTCTGGACCTGCTCAGACCAAATGTGCGAAGAAATGTTGAGGATAAACAATTCCAGCACATCAATGAGAAGCCGACAAGGAGCTTCAATGTAGGACAACCAGTCTTGGCCCGTGACTACCGAACAGAGAAATGGCAACCCGGAACGATATGCACAAGGCAGGGGCCATTAATGTACACAGTGGATGTCGGGGAGAACATTGTGAGACGCCACGTCGATCAGATCTTAGCGTCACAGGAACGAGTCAACCCCATGTCTCGAGTACCTGGGGATGAACCCGACATACCGGTAGCATCTACCTCAGAACCAGTAGCAGTGGAAACCGATGAACTACCCGATGAAAAGGGGCCAGAATCGCCTCCGCACCAAGAACAAGAACCGCAGGAAAGGCGCTATCCCGAAAGGATCCGGAAGCCGCCCCGAAGACTGAATCTATAAATGGACTATTGTTGTTTAATGTACATGTTAAATGTTAATTGTTATTTGAATATTAGGGGTACTACTAATCTAAAAGGGGAGGAATTGTAGTGTATGTACCTTTAAGACAGAACTACTTTTACAGCTCCTGTATACTGTAGTACCGGCAGTGACCACACCTGTATATAAGCCTTGCGCATGCCTCTGTACCCCCAGTCTTGAGACTACCCTCCTCCAGTAAATACCTGTTGATTGTTAAGTTACAGCATCCGTGTGGTTATTGAAAAACATCATACTCTCAGAATCACGGATCTAACACTGACATCACCCCTGAACGGCCTGGCTCTAATTTTACGATCATGTCCCCTTGTTCTTGATTCCCGTACCGGTAGGAAATAGTTTCTCCGCCTCTACCCGATCGAATCCTTTTATCATTTTAAATACTTCCATGACCAGACCACAAATTACCAGATTTATTAACTTCATTCTAACATAACACCATGGTGGGATTTGAACTCAAAGCTCTGGATTACGAGTCCAGTAACAACCACTAGGCTACTGTAGCGATAGCAAAATACTGCGGATGCTGGAAAACCGAAATAACAACAGAAGACGCTGGAAAAACTCAGCAGGCCAGGGCAACATCCGTGGAGAGAGAAAGAGTCTCTCCGTCCGCGGCCTCTTGCATTGTTCCACGGAAGCTCAGCGTAAGCTCGAGGAACAGCACCTCATCTTCCAATTAGGCATTTTACAACCTTCCGGACTCAATATCGAGTTCAACAATTTCAGATCATAACCTCGGCCACTATTATATTTTTATATATTTTTTTATCCACAATTTCGGTTTGTGGCTTTTCCTTGTTTTCCTCTCTCTCCCACACGGCAGCTGTCTCTCACTCTGCCAGCGCATTTCACACTTCATCTCGAGCCATTGTCTGTTTCTTTACCTGTCCTATTACCGTCTCGTCTCGCCTTGAATATCTCTTAATGTCTCTTCTTTCATCCCCTCCCCCATTTCCCAGCCCCCAAACTGCCTTTTAATCTGTTTCATTTCCTGCCTTTTTTCCTCAGTTCTGACGAAGGGTTTCGACCCAAAACGTTGAATCTATTTCTCTCCACGGATGTTGCCTGGCCTGCTGAGTTTTTCCAGCGTCTTCTGTTGTTGTTACTAGGCTACTGTAGCCTACTAAACTATTTCTATTCCATCCTACATACATACATGCAGACTTATAGTACCCACCCTTGCATATGATCAATGAGATTTGCAATCTTAATATATAATAGAGTGGGGTTAAGTCATATTTCTATGTTGATTTAATTTGATTTCAGTAGTTACATTCAAGAAAGATTAGAATCCTAATCACATAGCTTCCAGTCTAGTCACCGGCCAAGCCAATCCAATATGTACCCAACATCTCCTTAAAAAAAGTCCACACATCAATGGGACATGATTCAAAAATGGATTTCCTGTCACTGACACAGCTTAAAGCGTAATCTTGCTGTGCATGATGAGAAATCAATTCTTCGAAATGTATGTCCAGTCTTAAAAGTCATGCGGGGCTTCCCTCTTCTACTCAACATGGCACCAACCACTAATTAATTCAGTACAAAGCCCCCCCCACACCCCACACCCCCACTCCACTGTGAAGACTACTGACATTAAAGGGACATGGTTTAAATTTGATTTCCTTTCACTGCTTAAAGTATGAGCACACTTTAAACATGATGACAATGAAGTGTGAGGTGATGCATTTTGGCAGAAGGAACAGGGAGAGGCAGTATACACTTAATGGCACAGTTTTAAAGAGTGTGCAGAGGCAGAGGGACCTGGGAGTTAATGTGCATAGTCCCCTGAAGGTGGCAGGACATATTGAGAGAGTGATTAACAAAGCTTATGGGATCTTGGGCTTCATAAATAGAGGCATTGGGCAGGATTTACATTGAGCAGTGGAGGCGGGATTGGAGGCCTGGGAGGGGTTAAAATCCCGAAATCGGCAGTGCCGACACCATCCCGCCCCCTTACCCGCCAGTTTCAAAGGAGGCGGGTACCCGCCCCGCACTGGGACCCGCCTCCCCGAGGTGGGAAGGGGATTAGTGCCAGTTAACTGCCTGTTAACAGGCAGTTTTTAGCCTAATCCCTATTTTTAAGGTTGAAGTGTAGGATTCCCGACAGCTCCAAACCACGCCAAGTTAGAGGAGGCGGGCCGTCAGGTTGAAGGACTTGGAGGGTTCGAGATGTCCGGTGTTCAGGTGAGTGATGTGTGCATGAGTGCAAAGGTAAGTGTGTTTGGTGTGTCTAAAGTGTTTAAAGAAGTTTAAATTACCTTTTCTTACCTTTTCAGCCTTCCTTCCTTTAGGTTCGGGGAGTCCCTCATCTCACTGGCACAGAAAGCAGAATGGCTGCGAACTGTCAAAAGTGACAGCCTGCAGCTTTCTGTGCCGGTGAGATTTCTAACTGAGTCTGTGGAGAAGGACTCATGTTAGAAGTAAGACTGTCAGTGTTTGACAGCTTCAAACAGCTTTCAAACACTGATATTTCATCTGTCAAAACCTCTTGACAGGTGAAATTTCAGTCTGTGACGTCCCCTGTTGCCGGGTGGCCCTTAATTGGCCTGCTGAGCATGCTGGGCGGGCTCAACAAGGTCAATCAAGTCAAAATCATGTGGATTGGCCACATCTCGATGGAGGCGGGACAACAACCCCGAAAGTCCCGCCTCCATCACGTCCCCTGAATGAAAATCCAGCCCATTGAGTACAAAAGTAGAGAAGTTATGCTGAACCTTTATAAAGCGCTGGTTAGGTCACAACTGGAGTATTGCGTCCAGTTCTGGTCACCACACTTTAGGAAGGATGTGAAGGCCCTTGAGAGGGTGCAGAGGAGATTTACCAGAATGGTTCCGGGGATGGGGGATCTTAGCTACAAGGACAGGTTGGAGAAGCTGGATTTGTTTTCATTAGAGCAAAGGAGGTTGAGGGGTGATTTGATAGAGGTGTACAAGATTATGACAGGTTTGGATAGGCTAGACGGGGAAAGGATGTTCCCACTAGTTGAGGGTACAAGGACCAAGGGACACAGATTTAAGGTTTTGGGCAAGAGATACGGGGGGGATGCGAGGAAAAACTTTTTTTACGCAGCGAGTGGTGAGGACCTGGAACTCGCTGCCGACGGAAGTGGTGGAAGCGGAGACACTCAATGTTTTCAAGGGGAGACTGGATAGGCACTTGAGGGAAATAAACTTGCAGGGCTACGGGGATAGAGCGAGGGAATGGGACTGACTGGATTGCCCTACAGAGAGCCGGCACAGACTCGATGGGCCAAATGGCCTCCTTCTGTGCCGTTATGATTCTATGACTAGGAATCAATTTGAATCGATTCATGGCTAAAATTGGAAAGCCATGCATCTATATATATATATATAAAAGGATCGTGGTGTCTGTCTGTCTGTCTGTGTGTCTGTCTGTGTATATATCCGGGCATCACTCAAAAGTTATAGAACGTACCTACACATATGTTATATCAAAAGAAAGCTTATGATTAGGGGAGTGTCATAGGCATATTTACTTTTTGGTCAGACAAAAATTGTTCGGACAGTATACAAAAAACGGACAAAATCCGCTCATTAGCGGTTGACCAATCCTACCACTCATTAGCGTTGAATGACGTGATGGTTGACCAATCCTACGGGGGCACGGGGGGTGTTTCATGGCATTTGTGGGCGGGGCCTAATCCTTCAAACTGGGGAGCGGGAGCTGAGCTGAGGTGAGTGGCGGCCATTAAAGACCGGCCGGGCCTGAAGCTAAAAAAATGGTAATGGTGGTGAGGAAATTGTTGATTCATTAGTATTGGTTCAGGAATTTCTCTCTCTCTCTGTCTCCTTCCCCCCCTCTCTCTCTCTCTCCTTCCCCCCTCTCTCTCTCTCTCTCTCTCTCCCGAAGCGGGAGCTCAGCTGAGGTGAGTCGCGGCCCGAGAGCCCGGCCGGGCCTGAAGCGCTAGGCCATGCACGGTCACCACGGCCTGCCTCTAAGTCCTTCCCCCCCTCTCTCTCTCCTTCCCCCCTCTCTCTCTCTCTCTCTCTCCTTCCCCCCCTCTCTCTCTCTCTCTCTCCCGAAGCGGGAGCTCAGCTGAGGTAAGTCGCGGCCCGAGAGCCCGGCCGGGCCTGAAGCGCTAGGCCGTGCACGGCCACCGCAGCCGGCCTCAATTTTCCAAGCCCTTCCCCGGGTGGCAAATTAAATGGCGGCCGCCCTTCTTCACCCGCAAAATCTCCCTCCGGCTCTCACCTTTTAGCAGGGGAGAGGCTGCTTTAAATTAGCTCGTTCACTCAGTCGCGTCTCTCTTCATCTCTTTTGTTTTTCTTTTCTCTGGCCGGCTGCGCGGGAAAACAGAGAACCACGCAGCCCGAGAGACAGCGACCAGTGGAGCAGCGGTGGGGGCTCCGGCTCAACAGATCGAGTGCTCATCAGGGGTCGGCCAGCAACACATCAACCGGAGGAGCGGCGGCTCTCTCTCTCCTTCCCCCCTCTCTCTCTCTCTCTCCTTCCCCCCTCTCTCTCTCTCTCTCCTTCCCCCCTCTCTCTCTCCTACCCCCCTCTCTCTCTCCTACCCCCCTCTCTCTCTCTCTCCTTTCCCCTCTCTCTCTCTCCTTCCCCTCTCTCTCTCTCTCTCTCTCCTTCACCCCTCCCTCTCTCTCTCTCTCTCTCTCTCCTTCCCCCCTCTCTCTCTCTCTCCTTCCCCCCTCTCTCTCTCTCCTTCCCCCTCTCTCTCTCCTTCCCCCCTCTCTCTCTCTCCTTCCCCCTCTCTCTCTCTCCTCCCCCCCTCTCTCTCTCTCTCCCCTTCCCCCTCTCTCTGTCCTTCCCTCTCTCTCTCTCTCCTTCCCCCCTCTCTCTCTCCTTCCCCCTCTCTCTCTCCCCTTCCCCCTCTCTCTCTCTCCTTCCCTCTCTCTCTCTCTCTCCTTCCCCCCTCTCTCTCTCTCCTTCCCCCTCTCTCTTTCCCTCTCGCTCTCTTTCCCTCTCTCTCTCTCTCTCCTTCCCCCCTCTCTCTCTCTCTCTCCTTCCCCCCCTCTCTCTCCTTCCCACTCTCTCTCTCTCCTTCCCCCTCTCTCTCTCTCTCTCTCCTTCCCCCCTCTCTCTCTCTCTCTCTCGCTCTCCTTCCCCCTCTCTCTCTCTCCTTCCCCCTCTCTCTCTCTCTCTCCTTCCCCCTCTCTCTCTCTCTCCTTCCCCCTCTCTCTCTCTCTCTCTCTCCTTCCCCCTCTCTCTCTCTCCTTCCCCCCCTCTCTCTCTCTCTCTCCTTCCCCCCTCTCTCTCTCTCTCTCTCTCCTTCCCCCTCTCTCTCTCTCTCCTTCCCCCTCTCTCTCTCTCTCCTTCCCCCTCTCTCTCTCTCCTTCCCCCTCTCTCTCTCTCTCTCTCCTTCCCCTCTCTCTCTCTCTCTCTCTCTCCTTCCCCCTCTCTCTCTCTCTCCTTCCCCCTCTCTCTCCCTCCTTCCCACTCTCTCTCTCTCCTTCCCCCACACAGACAGACAGACAGACGGACAGACTCATTGATATATATAGATAAAAATTATTTCTACTTTTTTCATAACAACATGCCCTCAAAAAACCCTCGGCACTGCCGGGCACTCCAGCTAGTAGTATAATAAAAGGAACAAATTGCATTTCTATAGCACCTTTTATGACTTCAGGATGTCACAAAGCGCTTTACAGCCAATTAAGTACTTTTTTGAAGTGTAATCACTGTTGTAATGTGGGAAACATGGCAGCCAATTCGCGCACAGCAAGCTCCCACAAACAGCAGTGTGATAATGACCAGATAATCAGTTTTTTGACGTTGGTTGAGGGATAAATGTTGGTCAGGACACCGGGGAGAACTCACTGCTCTTCTTCGAATAGTACCGCGCGATCCTTTACATCCACCTGAGAGAGCAGACGGGGTCTTGGTTTAACGTCTCACCCGAAAGATGGCAACTCTGACAGTGCGGCGCTCCCTCAGTACTGCCCCTCCGACAGTGCGGCGCTCCCTCAGTACTGCTGCTCCGACAGTGCGGCGCTCCCTCAGTACTGCCCCTCCAACAGTGCGGCACTCCCTCAGTACTGCCCCTCCGGCAGTGCAGCGCTCCCTCAGTACTGTCCCTCCGACAGTGCAGCACTCCCTCAGTACTGCCCCTCTGACAGTGCAGCGCTCCCTCAGTACTGCCCCTCCGACAGTGCGGCGCTCCCTCAGTACTGCCGCCCCTCCGACAGTGCGGTGTTCCCTCAGTACTGCCCCTCCGACAGTGCGGCGTTCCCTCAGTACTGACCCTCCGACAGTGCAGCACTCCCTCAGTACCGCACTGGAGTGTCAGACTAGACTTTTTGTGCTCAAGTCTCTGGAGTGGGGACTTGAATCCACAACCTTCTGTCTCAGAGGCGAGAGCGCTGCCCACTGAGCCTCCAGTACTAATTGGCAGGAACATTGGGCGCCCGGGTTTCAAAGTTTATTGAATGCCGTTGAGTTGAAACCTTCAGCCTGTCACAGCAGGTCAGTAAGATTTAATCAACCAGACAGATATATAAGAGAATAATCTCTTAGAGAACAGCGTTCTCCATGAAATGAGCCATCAATATCATGAAATGCATGTGGCTCAGATAACTAAAAAAAAAATCTTCAAAACATTTGGGAATCTCATCAGAATGGGCAATGACGAGTCTAGATTTGAGCCCATCCAAACCTCTGCTGCCCATATCCTAACTCGCACTGTAAGATTCGAAATTTTCCATAATTTAATCACGCAACAAAACAGGGTTAGTAAAACAGTTTATTGACCAAAAGAAGCTTGTACAGAAAAAACCTTTGATAAAAGGGCATACAAAATGGCCGCCGGACCTCGTGATCAGTTTCTGGGACCATTTGATTTCTGTTACTGCAAGCCAGACAGGCTTGTTGATTGAGGACAGTAAGCCCGCGAAAGCCAGTATCGGGAAACCGAAACTCAGGGAACTGAGCATACATATTAATTGGATTCTAAGTACAAGACAGTTTCAGGTAACAGGATGGGGCCCATCAAGAAATGGGCGGACAATTAAATGAACACTTAAACCCATTTACTGTACAAAGGAAAAACCGTTTAACAGCCATCAAGGGCAATCTCCAGACCGATCAATATACGAACCGAGTTACGGTGACAAAGTAAAAGACATTATCGGCCAGGAAGGCCAGTTAAGCTATCACCGGCTCCAGTTGTAAGACAAAGCGCCCCTGCAGAGATTTCTGCCCGCCAAAAATATTACAAAGACAGGACTATGATTTGGCGGGAGATAAGACTGTCCCAAAAGGGTATAACTATGGATTTGAAAAGTCCATCAAGAGGATTAGGAATGAGGAGTACGATTACGAGTACGATTACGCTTCGCTTCAGATTCACGTTTCGGGACGGACTCTTCGGTTAAGACAGCGTGGTCGGTGTTCGGCCAGGCAAGGCTCGGCCACGACGGGAAGACGAAGGAGGGTGGCCCGGGTACCTTTGTCGGGAGATCATCGACGACCCAGGCCGAAGGAGAAGACACCCTCAGGAAAAGCCGACGAGCCAGGCGGGAGAGAGAAATAAAAGGACACTCAGGGTCCAACATCCCAGTGTCTCAACATCACATCGGTGACTGAGTCTTCCTTGGGCATCCAGTTCTTAAAGCCCCGCCGGTAACTGATTCAACCATGACGAGCGCTCATCAAGGCTGTATCTGCTGCTCCATCGCATGAGAGAAAAACAAGCTGCGCCAGAAGTTTCCAAATCCACGTGACGACGGAAAGCTGTGCCAAAGGGGCTGCGAACCCCCTTTTCGCGAATCTGAAAGTGGTGAGCATGATCCCGAGTTCCTCAAGTCGAAACTTAGTTTAGGTCTAGGGGAGGGGGTTAAGGGTAATCGTAATGTGTTTCCCCTTTTACGATGTGCCGTGTGTTTCCCATTTCCATAGAGTTAAGTTTATAGATATGTGCATGCTTGTAGTTACTTTAATCTGTGCTTATGACATGTATTTTATAATGCTGCAAACTGTTTAATAATAAAAGCCTCCATTTTGTGCTATTCAACCTGGTCTATTGAGTTTTTCTCTGCACTACAATTCCCTGCACCTAAGTCCAAGGTCTAGGACCGTAGGGAAGAGTGGGTCGAACCACTCAAGGGTAATTATTGCACGAAGCCTGGTAGGAGACCAGAACGAGCAAGAGAAACCCCCTACAGCACCAAGTCCCGTTCACACATCACCCCTGTGCTCGCTGACCTACACTGGCTCTCGGTCCGGCAACGCCTTGATTATAAAATTCTCATCCTTGTTTTCAAATCCCTCCACGGCCCTCGCCCCTCCCTATCTCTGTAACCTCCTCCAGCCCCACAACCCTCCGAGATCTCTGCGCTCCTCCAGTTCTGGCCTCTTGCACTCCACCATTGGCGGCCGTGCCTTCAGCTGCCTGGGGCCCTAAACTCGGGAATTCCCTCCCTAAACCTCTCCGCCTCGCTGCCTCTCTTTCCTTTTTTAGGGTGACCCGTAAAACCTACCTCTGTACTAAAATCTCCTCATGTGGCTCGATGTCAAATTTTGTCCGATAATCGCTCCTGTGAAGCGCCTTGGGACGTTTTACTATGTTAAAGGCACTATATAAATGCAAGTTGCTGTTGTTGGTTTGAATCAATGCTTAATCAGCATGAGATTCATTTCAGAATCTTGTCTCAATGGTGTGACTTGTTATAACACAAGCGTTTCTCTCTCTCTCTCTAAAAGGAACTCTAGAATTGCAGTAAGTCTGGTAGCGGTAACAATATCATGTGTGATTACACAGAAGGTATCTTATGCAGGAGATGTAAAACATCTACGTGGCTATTGCACCCGTCGGAGATGCTAAACCGAATATTGTCACATTGTGCGAGATATATAGAGTACTGTAACATGCAGAAAAAGGATATCACTTCAATTCAAACCAATTCAAATTTAATGCTTCGTTTCCAGACTGCCATCGATCAGTGTTGATGCATGTGGACCCAAGTTGAATAAGACAGATTGAAGGTAATTGGCAAAAGAGCCAGAGGGGGAGATGAGGAGAATTTTTTCTTAACGCAGCGAGTTGTGATGATCTGGAATGCGCTGCCTGAAAGGGTGGTGGAAGCAGATTCAATAATAAGAACATAAGAAATAAGAGCAGAAGTAGGCCATACGGCCCCTCGAGCCTGCTCCGCCATTCAATAAGATCATAGCTGATCATCAACTTCAACTCCACTTTCCCGCCCGATCTCCATATCCCTTGATTCCACTAGAGTCCAAAAATCTATCTGTCTCAGCCTTGAATATACTCAAAGACTCAGCATGCACAGCCCTCTGGGGCAGAGAATTCCAAAGATTCACCACCCTCTGAGTGAAGAAATTCTTCCTCATCTCAGTCTTAAATGGCTGACCCCTTATCCTGAGACTATGCCCCCTAATATCTTTCAAAAGGGAATTGGATAAATACTTGGGGCTGGATTTTGATACTGGAGGCGTGTAGGAGGTGGGACTACAACTTTCAGGGTTGTAGTCCCGCCTCCATCGAGTTGTGGCCAACCCACGCGATTTTCACTTGATTGACCTGGTTGAGCCCACCCAGCGGGCTCAGCAGGCCAATTAAGGGCCACCCGGCAACATGTGACATCACAGATTGACATTTCATCTGTCAAGAACTTTTGACAGATGAAATATCAGCATTTGACAGCTCTTTGAAGCTGTCAAACACTGACAATCTGTACTCTAAGTTAATTCCTTCCTCTCAGGCTGATTTAGAGATCTCTCCAGAACAGAAAGCTGAATGCTGGAACTTTTGACAGCTCGCGGCCATTCTGCTTTCTGTGCCGGTGAGATGAGGGACTCCCGAGACCTGAAGGAAGGAAGGCTGTAAAGGTAAGTAAAGGTAAGTAAAACTTCTTTAAACACTTTACACACACCAAACACACTTACCTTTGCACTCATGCACCCACCACTCACCTGAACACCGGACATCTCGAACCCTCCAAGCCCTTCAGCCCGACGGTCCACCTCGCTAACTTGGCGTGGTTTGGAGCCGTCGGGAATCCCACACTTCACCAATGAAAATAGGGATTAGGCTAAAAACTGCCTGTTAACTACCTGTTAACAGGCACTTAATTGGCACTAATCCCCTTCCCGCCTCGGGGAGGCGGGTCCCAGTGCGGGTCGGGTACCCGCCTCCTTTGAAACTGGCATGGAGGCGGGTTGGGGGCGGGATGGGTTCGTGCCCCCTGATTTTGAGATTTTAACCCCCCACACGCCTCCAATCCCACCTCCACGGCCCAATGAAAATCCTGCCCTTGATGGGGGAAATATTTGCATGGCTGTGGGGAAAAAGCGGGGCGAGTGGAACTAATTTGGACAGCTCTTTCCAAGTTCCAGCACAGGCTCGAATGGCCTCCTTCTGTGCTGTATGTTTCTAATTGGCCAATTACATAAGAACATAAGAACATAAGAAATAGGAGCAGGAGTAGGCCAATCGGCCCCTCGAGCCTGCTCTACCATTCAATAAGATCATGGCTGATCTGATCCTAACCTCAAATCTTCTATCACTCTGCATCCACCCGAACCCATGTGATCTCCCGGGAGAGGCGAAAAACCAGATAAAGACCCAATGGCCAATTTGGGAGAAAAAAATCTGGGAAATTCCTCTCCGACCCATCTAGGCGATCGAAATTCTTCCAGGAGATCACTCTGTCCCTATATTTTCTACAGTACTTACCTTCTGTAAAGGCGATCTCCACCCCAGCCAGGAACAGGAATAAAACCATCTCCTGAAATCTAACAGAATTAGAACACAGTAGGAGCAGAACCAGGCTACACGGCCCCTGGGCCCGCTCCACTACCCACAGGGCCATGACCATTCCGAACCCAGACTCATGTCCAATTTCCTGCCCGCTCCCCGTAACCCTTAATTCCCTTTACTTCTAGGAAACTATCTATTTCTGTTTTAAATTTATTTAATGATGTAGCTTCCACAGCTTTCTGGGGCAGCAAATTCCACAAACCTACCACCCTCTGAGTGAAGAAGTTTCTCCTCATCTCAGTTTTGAATGAGCAGCCCCTTATTTTAAGATTATGCCCCCTAGTTCTAGTTTCACCCATCATTGGGAACATCCTCACCGCATCCACCCGATCAAGCCCCTTCACAATCTTATATGTTTCAATAAGATCGCCTCTCATTCTTCTGAACTCCAATGAGTAGAGTCCCAATCTACTCAACCTCTCCTCATATGACCACCCCCTCATCCCCGGGATTAACCGAGTGAACCTTCTTTGTACTGACTCGAGAGCAAGTATGTCTTTTCTTAAGTATGGACACCAAAACTGTATGCAGTATTCCAGGTGCGGCCTCGCCAATACCTTGTACAACTGCAGCAATACCTCCCTGTTTTTATATTCCAACCCCCTAGCAATAAAAGCCAACATTCCATTGGCCTTCTTAATCACTTGCTGCACCTGCATACTAACTTTTTGAGTTTCGTGCACCAGGACCCCCAGATCCCTTTGTACTACAGTACTTTCCAGTTTCTTGCCATTAAGATAATAACTTGCTCTATGATTTTTCCTGCCAAAGTGCATAACCTCACACTTTCCAGTATTGTATTCCATCTGCCAAATCTCTGCCCACTTACTTAGCCTGTCTATGTCCCTTTGCAGGTTTTTTATGTCCTCCTCACTCACTACTTTCCGTCCCATCTTTGTATCATCTGCAAACTTTGATATGTTACACTCGGTCCCCTCCTCCAAATCGTTAATATAGATTGTAAAGAGCTGGGGACCCAGCACTGACCCCTGCGGAACACCACTAGTTACTGATTGCCAGTCTGAGAATGAACCATTTATCCCAACTCTCTGCCTTCTGTTAGAGAGCCAATCCTCCACCCATGCCAGAATATTACCCCCAATCCCGTGATTTTTTATCTTGAGCAATAATCTTTTGTGTGGCACCTTGTCAAATGCCTTTTGGAAGTCTAAATACACTACGTCCACTGGTTCCCCTTTATCCACGCTCTGGTCAGTGAGCGCTGAGAGTCCATACCACCAGAGAGGGTCTCACAGCCCAGCCGCACGGCAACCAAGGGTCAAATTGCAATCTCCCTCCCTAGTTATTGAAACTAATTGCATCTCTCCAACTCTCCCCAACTCCGGGATCAATGTATTGAGGTAAACCTGTGAGGCATGAGTTAAAGTGATTTTCTTTCGTCGAAGAAATCTGCAGAGGAAATAGCATCCTGTTTTTGTTTCTCTAATTAAGTGGTAAGACCCATGGAGACTCATTACCAACCTACGTGCAGGTGAGCATCCCCTTAATTGGCACCTATAGTGATTGTAACATGTAAATTGCACGAATGATCAATGTTAAGAGTCAGGAAAACCACAAAAACAAGTCGGATTCAAAGTTAAGTTTCAAAACAACCAGAAAACGTTGTAATGAGGGATTGCTTGGCACGGTTGGCATGAACTCTGTTTCTCCATCATCTGCACTTGGCTCAAACCCAGCCCTCGGGTTATATGTTTCTCATTCCAATGGCTGTAAGGGTCCCACAAGGTGACAGGAGTTTTGGAGAGGGCTCAGTCTTCTGATAAGTTTCCAGCAACAATGATAACTTGACCACAATTGGTCACTAATTCGCAATCTCATTCCCAGAGGCTCTTCTGAGCTCGGGGTTGAGGTCCAAGGTTTCATCTGGGTCACTGGGCTAGATTTTCAGTTGCTTGCGCCAGCAGTTAGCGCCTTAAGAGAAGTGATTTTTGGGCGCTATGCGTGTAGCGCCCGGGCGCAGCGCAGTTTGCGCCCCGCCCCAAATTAAGTTGCCCGTTAGCGCCGGCGCAAAGTTTAGCGGCCGCCCGGATGCGCGCGCAGAAAATGACGTCACATCCTCGTGCAACGCCCTTTGGCCGCCCCGAATCCAAACTTCAGTCGGACCGCCCCATTGTGCGGCTGGCGTCCAGAGCGTTTGTAAAATGGAACGCAACACACCCTGGGGAGCGCAAATTAAAGGGCACTCCTCCTGCACTATAAAAGGCAGTCTGCATGTGTTGTGTGGAAGGATCCAGTGTGTTGTTGTGAACGGTGTATTTATGTTTCCGGCCACCACCACCTCCTCCTCCTCCTCCTCCTCCTCCTCCTCCTGCTGTTTTCCCCCCCAGACTCTGCCTTTGAAAAAAACACATGCACCCTTCCCCTTTAAGAGCTCACTGGCACCAGAGTGTCTGCCGTGCGCTGCGCCCGAGCTCGGGTGTTGCGCTCTGCACCGCCGGCTTAGCGCCTAAAGATAGTAGTGGAACGCCTCTTTTAGCGCTCCACCAACCTCTTAGGGCGAAGCCACTGAATTTCCGGCAACGGGGCGCTACTTTGGGGCGGGCGCTAACTTCGGGCGGGCGCTAAGGTTAGCGCCCCAAAACTGTCTATACTGAAAATCTAGCCCACTGTGTGTTAGTGGAATTTTAAACATTTCCAGGGGGCACGTTTTCCTGTGGAGTTGTGTCAGTTAGTTTAGACATAAGAACATAAGAAATAGGAGCAGGAGTCGGCCGTACGGCCCCTCGAGCCTGCTCTGCCATGGCTGATCTTCGACCTCAACTCCACTTTCCCGCGTTATCCCCATATCCTTTGATTCCCCTAGAGTCCAAGGGCTAAAAATCGAGTAGCGCCCCAATTGGGGCACTAACTTCGCCGGGACGCTACTTATAGTGCCCCAGAAATATTAGCGCCCCCGTGCCGGAAATTGAGTGGTTGCGTTCCAGTACCCCCCGCTTCCCTCTTGGGGCGCTGCGAGTCAATAGCGCGGCGCTATGTGCAGCACGACGCCCCGCGGTACTGCAGGCCTTCCTCCCCTTCTTAAAGGGGAGGGGCCTTGCGCAGCGCGTCCTGGGGCCCGGCTGGGCCCCTGGGGATCGGGAGTGCCGGCAAAAGAGCCCGGCACTCAAGAGAAGTGCCGGGCTCTTGGAGCGCAGCCGGCACTCTGCGGGGGGGGGGGCGGTGGCGGTTCAAGGGGCCGGGGACGGGAGCGCAGGCGGGTGGCCAGCAACAAAAATGGCCGCCCCGCATCTCGCCTTTAAATAGCGCCGACCTGACCGCAGGTAGGCCCCCCTGACCCTGTCGGACATAGCGTCCGGCAGTAAGTCAGGGGGCGCTCCCGAAGATCGCAGCACCCCAAGAGGGATGCGGGGCGCTTCCAGTAGCGATACGCTTCCCTCTCGGGGCGCAACCACTCAATTTCCGGCGCGGGGGCGCTAACATTTCCGGGGCACTATAAGTAGCGTCCCGGCGAAGTTAGTGCCCCAATTGGGGCGCTACTCAATTTTTAGCCCTTGGACTCTAGGGGAATCAAGGGATATGGGGATAACGCGGGAAAGTGGAGTTGCGGTAGATGGCGGGAGGTGTGGGCGGCGCCGTGCTGGGGCACTAGATACTTTGTGCCCCATTAGCGCCCTAGGCGCTAACAGGAGGTGCAAAGCAACCCAGTTTTCCCCCCAAAAAATCTATCGATCTCTGTCTTGAATATACTCAACGACTGAGCCTCCACAGCCCTCTGGGGTAGAGAATTCCAAAGATTCACCACCCTCTGAGTGAAGAAATTTCTCCTCATCTCAGTCCTAAATGGCCGACCCCTTATCCTGAGTCCATGACCCCTGGTTCTAAGCTCTCCACCCGGGGAAAACAGCCTCTCAGCATCTACCCTGTCAAGCACGCTAAGAATTTTATACATTTCAAAAGGATCACCTCTCATTCTTCTGAACTCCAGAGATGCTAGGGACTTCTTCCAACAGGCTCAGGATTTGGTCGGATGCAGATCCTATTCAAACCCCATGGTGTTGACCCACAGATGTCATAAGACCATAAGAAATAGGAGCAGGAGTCGGCCATACGGCCCCTCGAGTCTGCTCCGCCATTCAATATGATCATGGCTAATCTTTGACCTCAACTTTGACCCCGTGGGGTTACGGGGATAGGGTGGGATATGTGTTGGTGTAGGGGTTACGGGGATCGGGTGGGATATGTGTCGGTGCAGGCTCGATGGGCCGAAATGGCCTCTATCTGCACTGTGAGGTTTCTGTGATTTCTGTGAACTCCACTCTTCCACCCGATCCCCGTATCCCTTGATTCCCCTAGAGTCCAAAAATCTATCTTAACTTTGAATATATGGTAGTTGGGTAAGGGAATACCCATACGAACATAAGAAATAGGAGCAGGAGTAGGCCATACAGCCTCTCGAGCCTGCTCCGCCATTCAATATGATCATGGCTGATCTTCTACTCCACATTCCCACCCTATATCTCAGTGTCGTGGAATGGATGTGGAGAAGTCATAGCCTGCAAACTGTTCATGTACAATAGCGAGCGCTGTTGGATAACTCATTGCCCTCCACAATGGCTGGTGGAAAACCAGGCCTGCTGTACTTGGCGCTAATACCCAAGGCAGGCGCTCCTGGCTATCAATTCAACAACTTTAAAATTTTCTCCATTCCCTTTCAATTTTTAAACGATTTTTTTCTCTCCTCTTAGGATTCCCTGAGGCAGCCAGTTTGCTCTTTGGGCTCCAAGCTGCTATTGAGTCCCTGCCAAAGCTACATCTGATTACTTTGATGTGCACAGAAGTAGGCCAGGTGAAAACTGCCCCTAGTGTCTCCCCCCGCCCCCGCTGAGAGATGCTGCTCTTTGGCAAGATTAGGATCATGCAGCGGACACCAGCTACCGCCTTTACTTAGTTGCTCAGTTCTGTTTCTCGTTGAAGGTGAAATCTTGGGTAGATCAGGAACGTCCAAGCTTCGCGTCTTTGTGGGCCGCGCGGGGAGCGTATCATGGAGCCCCGGGGAGCGACATGTAACAACAACAACTTGCAGTTATAGAAAGCACCTTTAAGGTAAGGTACAAATGTCCCAAGGTGCTTCACAGAGGCACAAGGGAAGAATAGACGCTGAGCCAATGGAGGAGCTATTGGGAGGTTTCATCAAAAGATTGGTCCAAGATTTGGGTTTGAAGGCGAGTCTTAAAGGAGGAGAGGGAGATGGACAGGTGGAGGTGTTTGAGGAGAGAATTACAGAGCTTAGGGTCCAGGGTTACCAACTCTGATTGGACGTATTCCTGGAGGATTCATCACATGACCTCCCTCCTCCATCTGCCCCACCCGGTCAAACAGTCGTTAATGCCCGTCTCCAAAATGTTTATAACTAATAAATAAAAGTGTGCAAAGAAAATTTAAAAAACACAATTTTTTATAACGCCCCGGTGATTTTTTTCTCGGGTGTTGCTCGCCGCAGTGTCCCGGAGATTAATCTTCAACTCCCGTAGACTCCAGGCCAATCCTGGAGGATTGGCAAACCTAATGAGGCCTTGGCAGCTGAAGGCACGGCGAAGCACAGGCGGCCAGAGCCAGAGGAATGGAGAATACTGGGGGGTGGGGGACGGGGGCGAGGTGGGGTTTGTAGGGCTAGAGGAGCTTCAAGAAACGCTGGCCACAATTCTAACTCCAGGTGGATTCCCCGCTCAGGCCTGAGTTAAAATTACAGTCGGGTCTCTGTGATGTCAACGGGCCGCGAAGGACCCCGTTGGCTCCGAGCGGGTGTCCTTGCTGCCTGCTCAGGAGAGCAGGTTCAAATCGCAGATGTTGCGATCATGGCGGCTTTCGGACGGGTAAGAGCCAGGGAGCGATTTTAACTACCCACCCGCCAGGTCTCTGCTGAACGAGTAGGGCCAAAATCGACCCCCAATTCCACGTCTTCATTAACTTGCATATATTTGAAGTTGCTGTCGAACAGATCTTGGTGTTCGTTCTGATTCAGGATTTACCCACCAACACCGCTAAGCATAGCCCCTCCCAAAACCTCCAGGCCTTCCCGAATTTAAACAGGGCAAGCCAGCTATTAAAATAAATACAAGCACCAATAGGCCTGAGTTGATTGGCCTTTGAGGGCCAGCTTGGCGGGGCTCGGGCGGGGGTCTACATGTCGCCTTAGAGCCATTGTTTGGGCATCGCTGAAGTAGATGACGAGAAATAGGATCTCATCACTTTCTTACAAGGCCCCCAACAAGATGTGATACCGAAGTAAATGGTCACGAGAATTTAGAGGCTTTGCTTAAAAAAGAACAAAGACAGCACAGTTGACCTAGAACGAAGAACAGTTCACGCAACTGAAGCATTTGCCCAGAAGCTATTGGCTTGACTTGAGTTGAGTCAGTCCTGTATTTTTCAATCCAAACAATCTCAAGATGTCACTTGCGACATTTGTTATATAATAATCTTCACGTGGGCCACTGATTGCTTAGCCACTGTGCATCACTGAATGAAAGCCTTCCTTTGATAACTCCATAAAGCTTGGCTCTCCACAAGATATGTCAGAGAGGTGATTTTTTTTTAGCTCAGCTGCCTGTATCAAAGAGATCATAGAATAATACAGCACAGAAGGAGGCCATTCAGCCCATCGTGCCTGTGCCGGCTCTTTGAAAGAGCTCTCCAATTAGTCCCACTCCCCCTGCCCTTTCCCCAAACCCTGCAAATTTTTCCTCTTCAAGGATTTATCTAATTCCTTTTGAAAGTTGCTGTTGAATCTGCTTCCACCGCCCTTTCAGGCAGCGCGTTCCAGATCACAACAACTCGCTGCGTAAAAAGATCTCTCCTCATCTCCTCTCTGGTTCTTTTACCAATCACATTCAATCTGTGTCCTCTGGTTACCAGCCCTCCTGCCACTGGAAACAGTTTTTCCTTATTTACTCTATCAAAACCCCTCACGATTTTCAACGCCTCCATTAAATCTCCCCTTAACCGTCTCTGCTCGAAGGAGAACAATCCCAGCTTCTCTAGTCTCTCCACGTAACTGAAGTCCCCTCATCCTTAGGAAGCATTCAACATGGTTGAGACTCTTAACTGCCCTCTGAGGTGGTCTAGCAAGTCACTCAGTTGTAACACCAACTTCTCAGGGCAACTAGGGATGGGCAATAAAGACCAGCCTTGCCCACAATGCCCACATCCTGAGAATGAAAAACAAACCCGGGATATCTGGCACTTTTATGGCACTTTTCCCCAGCAAGTAATTTGGAACATTATTCTGAAAAAAGTCTGAGTTTCTATATAAGGAAGGTGGTTGTGGTGGTTGGATGTCAATCATCACAGCCCCCGGACATCGCTGCAGGAATTCCTCAGGGCAGTGTCCTAGGCCCAACCATCTTAGCTGCTTCATCAATGACCTTCCCTCCAACATAAGGTCAGAAATGGGGATGTTCGCTGATGACTGCACAGTGTTCAGTGCCATTCGCAACTCCTCAGATAATGAAGCAGCCCATGCCCACATGCAACAAGACCTGGACGACGTTCGGGCTTGGGCTGATAAGTGGCAGGTAACATTCATGCCACAGAAGTGCCAGGCAATGACTATCTCCAACAAGCGAGAGTCTAACCACAGCCCCTTGACATTCAACAGCATTCCCATCGCTGAATCCCCCACCATCAACCACCTGGGGGTCACCATTGACCAGAAACTTAAATGGACCTGCCACATAAATACTGTGGCAACAAGAGCAGGTCAGAGGCTGGGTATTCTGCGGTGAGTGTCTCACGTCCTGACTCTCCAAAGCCTTTCCACCATCTACAAGGCACAAGTCAGGAGTGTGATGGAATACTCTCCACTTGCCTGGATGAGTGCAGCTCCAACAACACTCAAGAAGCTTGACACCACCCAGGACAAAGCAGCCCACTTCATTGGCACCCCATCCTCCGCCTTAAACATTCACTCCCTCCACCACCAGCGTACCGTGGCTGCAGTGTGTACCATCTACAAGATGCACTGCAGCAAATCGCCAAGGCTTCTTCGGCAGCACCTCCCAAACCCTCGACTTCTTCCACCTAGAAGGACAAGGGCTGCAGGCGCATGGGAACACCACCACCTCCAAGTACCCCTCCAAGTCACACACCATCCTGACTTAGAAGTATATCGGCCGATCCTTCATCATCGCTGGGTCAAAATCCTGGAACTCCCTCCCTAACAGCACTGTGGGAGCACCTTCACCACACGGACTGCAGCGGTTCAAGAAGGCGGCTCACCACCACCTTCTCAACGGCAACTAGGGATGGGCAATAAATGCTGGCCTTGCCAGCGACGCCCACATCCCAGGAACGAATATAAAAAAAACTCCCCACATAACTGAAGTCCCTCAATCCCGGTATCATGCTGATAAATCTTTGCAGGACCTTGACATCCTTGAGATTATTATCTCTGGTTGGACCTCCTACAGTTTAGCTTCCAATCTTGCAGTGGGAGGATGTGATGCATCAGTGTCATGGCTTGATTGATGAGGGATTTTTTTATTCATTCCTGGTTTGTGGGCGTCGCTGGCAAGGCCAGCATTTATTGCCCATCCCTAACTGCCCTTGAGAAGGTGGTGGTGAGCCGCCTTCTTGAACCGCTGCAGTCCGTGAGGTATGGTTGAGTGGACGGTTTTTGTTTTCCCCAAACGTTCAAATCTTTAATTGGATTTATAAAGAAGTGCAAAGTTCAGGGGCGAGACGTTGGCCGACAGTGGTCTTGTGAACAAAATGAAAATGCGACTGGCCTGCTGAGAAAATAATTCCGAATGGCCCCTGGAGGTTCAGTGGACAGGATCCGGGGGCAACCTTATTAAAAAGCCCTGCAGCAGGGCACTGGGTGCCAAATTACTGAGGATGAACAGGTACAGAATACCCTATTGGCTCAGTGAGTAGGTGCCCTGCCCTGTGTGGGCCTGAGTCAAGGCCCTAAAGGAAATGAAAACTCACATTTCTCCAGTGCCTTTCACAACCACCGGACGTCCCAAAGCGCTTTACAGCCAATGAAGTACTTTTGAAGTGTAGTCACTGTTGTAATGTAGGAAACGCAGCAGCCAATTTGCACACAGCAATGTCCCACAAAGAGCAATGTGATAATGACCAGATAAACTGTTTTAGTGATGTTGGTTGAGGGATAAATATTGGCCAGGACACCGGGGAGAACGCCCCTGCTCTTCTTTGATTATTGTGCCGCGGGATCTTTTATGTCCACCTGAGAGAGCAGTCAGGGCCTCGGTTTAACGTCTCATCCAAAAGATGGCACATCCGACAGTGCGGCGCTCCCTCAGTACTGCCCCTCCGACAGTGCGGCGCTCCCTCAGTACTGCCCCTCCGACAGTGCAGCGCTCCCTCAGTACTGCCCCTCCGACAGTGCAGCGCTCCCTCAGTGCTGCCCCTCCGACAGTGCGGCGCTCCCTCAGTACTGCCCCTCCGACAGTGCAGCGCTCCCTCAGTACTGCCCCTCCGACAGTGCGGCACTCCCTCAGTACTGCCCCTCCGACAGTGCAGCGCTCCCTCAGTACTGCCTCTCCGACAGTGCGGCACTCCCTCAGCACTGCCCCTCCGACAGTGTGGCACTCCCTCAGTACTGCCCCTCCGACAGTGCGGCACTCCCTCAGCACTGCTCCTCCGACAGTGCGGCACTCCCTCAGTACTGCCCCTCCGACAGTGCGGCACTCTCTCAGCACTGCCCCTCCGACAGCGCGGCACTCCCTCAGTACTGACCCTCCGGCAGTGCGGCACTCCCTCAGTACTGACCCTCCGACAGTGCGGCACTCCCTCAGTACTGACCCTCCGACAGTGCGGCACTCCCTCAGCACTGCCCCTCCGACAGTGCGGCGCTCCCTCAGTACTGCACTGGGAGTATCAGCCTATATTTTTGTGCTCAAGTCCCTGGACTGGGGCTTGAACCTATAACCTTTTGATTGTGAGGCGAGAGTGCTGCCTACTGAGCCACGGCTGACACCGAAACAACTGAGGAAATAAACAATAATGATCTTGAATGTATATTAAAATTGAAAGCTACAAAAAGAGTGATGCGAATAAAGATTGAACTGTGTCATTGGAAATGAATGGAACAGTGAGAGGCCATTACACTTGTGTGATAAAATAAATAGCAGCACTTGAGGGAATGAGATTCCCTTCTCATTTAACTATCAAATCATTTTTAGGGATCCTGAACAAGCATGTTCTTTGAGAATCTAAAATGAAATGAATATATTTAAGGGCAATTTCAGAAATAGGCTGCTTTAACCCTTAAACAGCCAACACCAGTGAAACTTCATCAACTCTTGGACACCAACGCCCCTCCGGAACCTTCTTCCCCTTCACTTTCCTCTGACCCCCCTTCTCCCAGTCTCACCCCCTGCCGGGTTTTCACTATCCCCTCTGACCTTCCCCTCTCTGACCCCGAACGATCAGTCCTCAGCAAAGGCCTGAGCTTCATCCCCTTACGCCCCCACCTCAATGAATTCCGAGCTCGGCACGATACTGAGCTCTTTTTCCGCCGCCTTCGCCTCCGTGGCCACTTCTTTGGCCAGGAGTCTTTCTCCCTCTTTCAGAATTCTCGTTCTACCTGGACCCCTCCCCCTGGCCTCTTACCCTCTCTAGATCTTTTCATCGCTGACTGCCGCCGTGACATCGGCCGTCTCCATTTCTCTGCTCCCCTCACTCACTCCAACCTACTTCCCTCTGAACTTGCAGACTCCATTCTCTCAGATCCAACCCGACATTGTTATTAAACCCGCTGACAAGGGTGGTGCTGTTGTTGTATGGCGAACCAACCTCTACCTAGCGGAAGCTGAACGCCAACTCTCCGACACCTCCTCCTACCTCCACCTGGACCATGACCCCACTAGCAAACATCAAGCCATTGTTTCCAAGACTGTCACTGACCTCATCTCCTCTGGAGATCTTCCCCCCACAGCCGCCAATCTCATAGTTCCCCAACCCCGCACAGCCCGCTTCTACCTCCTTCCTAAGATCCACGAACAGGACTGCCCTGGTAGACCCATCGTTTCAGCCTGTTCTTGCCCCACGGAACTTATCTCTTCCTATCTCGACTCTATTTTTTCTCCCCTTGTCCAATCTCTTCCCACCTACATCCGCGACTCTTCCGACACCCTCCGTCACTTTAACAGTTTCCAGTTTCCCGGCCCCAACTGTCTCCTTTTCACTATGGACGTCCAATCCCTCTACACCTCCATCCCCCACCAGGGTGGCCTGAGGGCGCTCCGCTTCTTCCTTGAACAGAGGCCCGACCAGTCCCCATCCACCACCACCCTCCTCCGCCTGGCTGAACTTGTTCTCACAACTTCTCCTTTGACTCCACTAATTTCCTCCAAATCAAAGGTGTTGCTATGGGTACCCGCATGGGTCCTAGCTATGCCTGCCTTTTCGTGGGATATGTGGAACACTCTTTGTTCCAGTCCTACTCGGGTCCTCTCCCTCACCTCCTTTTCCGGTACATTGATGACTGTATTGGTGCCGTCTCCTGCTCTCGCCCTGAACTAGAAAATTTCATTCACTTTGCTTCCAATTTCCACCCTTCCCTCACCTTCAATGGTCCATCTCCAACTCTTCCCTTCCCTTCCTCGACTTCTCCATCTCTAGGGTTAGGTTATTGACAAACATTCACTACAAGCCAAATGACTCCCACAGCTACCTGGACTACACTTCCTCCCACCCCGCCTCCTGTAAGGACTCTATTCCACTCTTCCAGTTTCTCCATCTCCGCCGCATCTGCTCCGATGATGCCACCTTCCACACCAGTGCTTCCGACATGTCTTCCTTTTTCCTCAACCGAGGATTCCCCTCTAATGTGGTTGACACAGCCCTCGACTGTGTCCGTTCTATCTCCGGCACTTCTGCTCTCACCAAACTCCTCCCTCCCAGAACCACGATAGGGTTCCCCTTGTCCTCACCTTTCACCCCACCAGCCTCCACATTCAACGGATCATCCTCCGCCATTTCCGCCACCTCCAGCGTGATCCCACCACCAAATGCATCTTCCCCTCCCCTCCCCTTTCAGCATTCGGTAGGGACCGCTCCCTCCGAGACACCCTTGCCCACTCCTCTATCACCCCCAGCAGCCCTTCCCCTTTGCCCGGCACCTTCCCGTGCAAGCGCAGGAGATGCAACACATGCCCTTATACCTCCCCCCTTCCCACTGTCCAGGGCCCCAAACACCCCTTCCAGGTGAAACAGCAATTTCTTGCAATTTAGTATACTCTATTCACTGCTCACAATGTGGTCTCCTCTAAATTGGGGAGACCAAACGCAGATTGGGTGACCACTTTGCGGAACACCTCCGTTCAGTCTGTAAAGGTGACCCCGAGCTCCCAGTGGCCTGTCACTTTAATTCTCCGCCCTATTCCCACTCAGACCTCACCGTCCGCGGCCTCTTGCATTGTTCCACGGAAGCTCAGCGTAAACTCGAGGAACAGCACCTCATCTTTCGATTAGGCACTTTACAGCCCTCTGGACTCAACATAGAGTTCAACAATTTCAGATCATAACCTCGGCCCCTATCCTGTATATATTTTCTTCTCTTTCTTTTTATCCACACTTTGTGTTTGGCCTTTTTTTTTCCCTCCCACGTGGCAGCTGTCCTTCATTCTGCCAGCACAATTCACACCTCATCTAGAGCCATCCTTTGTTCCTTAACCTGTCCCATTACCACCTCCTCTCGCCTTGAATATCTCTTAATATCTCTCAATCTCTCCTGCTTTCTATCCTATCACTGACCTTCCCTTTTGTTCTTTCATCCCCTCCCCCTTATCCCAGCCCCTAAACTTGCTTTCCATTTCCTGCTTTTTTCCAGTTCTGACGAAAGGTCATCGACCTGAAACGTTGACTCTATTTCTCTCTCCACAGATGCCCCCTGGCCTGCTGAGTTTTTCCAGCGTTTTCTGTTGCTATTCCAGTGAAACTCAGTAGCCCTGATATAAACACAAATATTGTAATAATAAAACGATGTAAAAGTCAGGAATAGCATCATTACTCTATCATGAACCTTATCTACTTCATTAAGCACAATTTTACACAATAATTGCAATTACTCAAGCACCTTGCCTGAGTTTAGAGTGTAGCTTATTTCCCCTCCTATTCTATCTTTACCAGTCCCTATTATTAGACTTTTATTTCACCCTTTTTAAGGTATTCTAACTTATCTTTTTAACTCTTTTTTTCTTAAAGTGGTAAATCATTTAATTCCTTTTCCATTTAGTCTTCTTGTTCTCAACATCCATTTTGGAGGTTCCTAAATCCCAATGACAGAGCCGCCAAACCCCATCTCACACCCAACCCCCATCTCACCCCCAACTCCATCTCACCCCAACTCCATCTCACACCCCAACCCCATCTCACACCCAACTCCATCACACCCCAACTCCATCTCACACCCCAACCCCCATCTCACCCCCAACTCCATCTCACCCCCAACCCCATCTCACACCCCAACCCCATCTCACCCCCAACTCCATCTCACACCCAACTCCATCTCACCCCAACTCCATCTCACCTCCAACTCCATCTCACACCCCAACTCCATCTCACCCCCAACTCCATCTCACCCCCAACTCCATCTCACCTCCAACCCCATCTCACCCCCAACCCCCATCTCACCCCCAACCCCATCTCACACCCAACTCCATCTCACCCCAACTCCATCTCACACCCCAACCCCATCCCACCCCCAAATCCATCTCACCCCCAACTCCATCTCACCTCCAACTCCATCTCACACCCAACTCCATCTCACCCCCAACCCCATACCACCCCCAACCCCATCTCACCCCCAAACCCCATCTCACCCCCAAACCCCATCTCACCCCCAACTCCCATCTCACCCCCAACTCCACCTCACCCCCAACCCCATCTCATATCCAACCCCATCTCATCCCAACTCCATCTCACCCCCAACCCCATCTCACCCCCAACTCCATCTCACACCCCAACCCCATCTCACCCCCAACCCCAGCTCACCCCCAACCCCATCTCACCCCCAACCCCATCTCACCCCAACCCCATCTCACCCCAGCCCCATCTCACCCCCAACCCCATCTCAACCCAACCCCATCTCACCCCCAACCCCATCTCACCCCCAACCCCATCTCACCCCAACCCCATCTCACCCCAACCCCATCTCATCCCAACCCCATCTCACAACCCAACCCCATCTCACCCCAACCCCATCTCACCCCAACCCCATCTCACCCCAACCCCATCTCACCCCAACCCCATCTCACCCCCCAACCCCATCTCACCCCAACCCCATCTCACCCCAACTCCATCTCACAACCCAACCTGCAACCCATAATCCAGCCCCTAAAGCCCAACTCCCAACCCAGCCCCTACTCCCCAACATGTAAGTACGCCCAGTGAAACATGTTCAGGCAAGGCAGTGAAACACCCCATGGCCGAGTAACCGCCGACGCTCACTTGTCTATCCTCACACATTGAAGGATGGCCACCTGCACAAGGTACTGTAGTGCAAGTGCCACCTGTGAGGGCGGGCCAGGAAGCAGGACCTTCGGGAAAGAAGAGGAAGAACCTCTCAGAAATCGGAGGGGGAAGAGAAACGAAAATCCTGAACAAAGTATGTGGCGAGGGAGGGAAGGAGAGCGGTCAAGACTATTTTTCAATCCATGCTAATTAGCACAAAGACTCCAATTGCCTGTAGACACAATCCCTCACAGCCAAGTCTTTCATAATTAGGAAGATTTAAAGTCCTGTAGAGCTCGATAGAGTCCGACACAATTCATTATTTCCAAGCTGTCAGCGGTCCAGAGAGACTCCAGCACGCGTAGATATGATTTGTCTCTCAGCAGTTCCACATCTGTGGGCACAGCATGACGGAGAGGGGGAAAAAAACCCGGAATAGTGGATCCATTTGCTCCAACGTGTGGGATAAGGTATGAGCTTTAACATCTGTGTTGTCTGTGAGGCAGTTAGAGAATCCTGGAACCTATAATACATAAGAACATAAGAAATAGGAGCAGGAGTCGGCCATTCGGCCCCTCGAGCTTGCTCCGCCATTCAATGAGATCATGGCTGATCTGATCTTGGCCTCAAATCCATTTCCCTGCCCGCTCCCCATAACCCTCAACTCCCTTATCGTTCAAAAATCTGTCTATCTCCATCTTAAATATATTCAATGACCCCGCCTCCACAGCTCTCTGGGGAAGAGAATTCTGAAGCTTCACGACCCTCTGAGAGAAGAAATTCCTCCTCATTTCCGATTTAAATGGGTGCCCCCTTATTCTGAACTGACGCCCCCCTAGTTCTAGATTCCCCCATGAGGGGAAACATCCTCTCTGCATCTACCCTGTCAAGCCCCTTCAGAATCTTATATGTTTCAATAAGATCCCCTCTCATTCTTCTAAACTCCAATGAGTATAGGCCCAACCTGCTCAACCTTTCTTCATAAGACAACCCCTTCATCTCCGGAATCAACCTCGTGAACCTTCTCTGAACTGCCTCCAATGCAAGTATATCCTTCCTTAAATAAGGAGACCAAAGCTGTACGCAGTACTCCAGGTATGGTCTCACCAACGCCCTGTACAGTTGTAACAGGACTTCCCTACTTTTATACTCCATTCCCTTTGCAATAAAGGCCAACATTCTTGTCATCATTAGGCCTTCCTAATTACTTGCTGTACCTGCATGTTAACTTTTTGTGATTCATGTACAAGGACCCCCAGATCCCTCTGAACCTCAGCATTTTGTAATCTCTCCCCATTTAAATAATAATTTGGGGAGAGATTACAAAATGCCAACAAGTAGCAGGATGTGAAGTCACCGTGATCTGCCAATGGGAGGAGATGCCAATTAGATACACCAGAGGGAGGGGGGGTGCAGATAACCATATGAATAACCATCATGGGTCTCACACACACACATCTCCGAGAGTAGGGGAGGGGAGGGCAAAGGAGATGGTAATAATTGGGTGGGGGAAGTAAGATGGTCCTAAACAAATCTGTTAACCATGTTCTTCAAGGCTGTCCAGCCAATCCCCAAATCGCCAGTCAAGTGCTCCTTGTCTATGATTATAGAAGATAAGGAAGAGCTTCAGAGAGTGCAGTGTCAGCCATGGCTCAGTGGGTAGCACTCTCGCCCCTGAAGTCAGAAGGTTGTGGGCTCAAATGCCCACTCCAGAGACTTGAGCACAAAAATCTAGGGTGACACTCCAGCACAGTGCTTCGGGAATGTTGTACTGTTGGAGGAGTGCTGTCTTTCGGACATAGATGTTGAACCAAGTCTCTGCCTGTTCTCTCAGGTGGACGTAAAAGATTTCATGGCACTATTTCGAAGAAGAGCAGGGGAGCTTTTCCGGATGTCCTGGGCCAATATTTATCCCTCAATCAACATAACAAAAAACAGATTATCTGGTCATTATCACGTTGCTGATTGTGAGAGTTTGCTGTGTGCAAATTGGCTGCCACGTTTCCTACATTACGACAGTGACTACACTTCAAAATGTACTTCATTGACTGTGAAGCGCTTTGGGATGTCCTGAGGTCGTGAAAGGCGCTATAGAAATGCAAGTTCTTTCATTTCTTCTTTTTTACCTTTGTTATCCAAAGTCTATGGGTAGAAATATATACGCATATGTATTAATATAGATAGATACTATTTACACTGGTGGAGGACTCTAGGACAAGTGGACATAACCTTAAAATCAGAGCCAGACCTTTCAGAAACACTTCCTAATACAAAGGGTAGTGGCAGTGTGGAACTCCCCCTCACACAAAAATAGGAGATGCCAGCTCAATTAATAATTTAAAATCTGATAGCGATAGAACTTTGCTAGACAAGGGTATGAAAGGATACGGGGCCAAGGCAGGTGGATGGAGGAGTTAAGATACGGATCAGCCCTGACCTCATTGAATGGCGGAACAGGCCCGAGGGGCTGAATGGCCTCCTCCTGTTCCTATGATCCTATTAAGAATCTTGGGTATCTGTAGTACTCTTCCTGTCAGCGTGGCTTTAGGTCACACTTTGTTGGGTCTTCCTGGCCAGAAGCTTAGAAAATGTGGTGCATTTACTTTGACGCTTAATAACTGCTCAGAATTTCGCGAGAACACATGTCCCTGTACATAGCAACCAGAGCAATTAGTCCTGCGATGATTTTTGTAAGTGTACTCATAAATTGCCTACGGTGTCGTTGCCAGTGGCTAACTTCAATTTTTAACGAGGTGGCGATGGAGGTGGGGGAGAGAGAGAGAGACTCCGTGCGCAGAGCCACCTAGTGGCCAAAGCCCGCAACTACCTTGTGACTGTTGACATAGAGAAATTGAATGGGATTGAATAAGAACATAAGAAATAGGAGCAGGAGTCGGCCATTTGGCCCTTCGAGTCTGCTCCGCCATTCAATAAGATCATGGCTGATCTTCTACCTCATTTCTACTTTCCTGCACTATCCCCATATCCCTTGATTCCCTTAATATTCAAAAATCTATCAATCTTTGTCTTTAATATACTCAACGACTGAGCCTCCACAGCCCTCTGGGGTAGAGAATTCCAAAGGTTCACCACCCTCTGAGTGAAGAAATTTCTCCTCATCTCAGCCCTAAATGGCCGACCCCTTATTCTGAGTGTGATCCCTGGTGCTAGACTCCCCAGCCAGGGGAAACATCCTCCCTGCCAAGCCCTGTAAGAATTTTGTATGTTTCAATGAGATCACTGCTCATTCTTCTAAACACCAAAGAATATAGGCCTAGTCTACTCAATCTCTCCTCATAGGACAATCCCCCTGTCCCCTGCATGGTATGCCTGTTTGCAATGGTGCATTTTGACAGAAGAAAGAGTGAACGAAAATTGTGACAACAGGAAGTAAAGTTTGTGGGCAGGAAGTATATGCTGTGTGCAAGATTTGTGACAATAGATAGATAGATTTGGCATAAGATTGGGAGGGTAATTTTAACCCCCCTGAGAGTTTCCATCCCCTTTAATCCCTGTCGTGGTATCTCCAGTCATTGTAAACACTAACCCGATAGATTGTCATCAATGTTTACATGTAGTCAGAGGTATTACTCCATCCCTAATCTCTTTAAACAGTCTGCGGTCTCTGATAATTGAAATTATAAAGCATCGTTTCTCCCTCTCCCACATAAATGGCTTTTTAATCTTGCAAGAAATAAACACTCCTAGCAAAGGTAGAGGTGTGGTATTAAATCGGTTTACACTGTAGCAGGATTGCATTGTTATTTAAGACTTAGCTTGCTGATCTATCGGCATTCTACGACAGTTTGAGAAGTTAGCAGCCCTAAAATATTTAACTGATCATAATTGAAAGTTAAGCTCAACGCGATTGTTAAGTCTGTGAATTATTTAGTTAATTAAGACACAGACTAATGAGTAACAATAAAAACAGGTCTTTACTGGTTGGAGGTAGGGACTATACTGAATACAAGATTACTGCACAGTGCTTATATACCGGTGTGTTCACCCCCGGTATTACGTCTACAGCAGCCTGAGAAAGTAGTACATCTCTTAAGGTGGAACAGGCTTAAGCTCTCTTAAGGTGGAACAGGTTACATACACAACAGCGATGATTCCGAAAGTTCAGATGAAAGTTCACTGCTGGTAAACTGATGCCCTTTCCCCAGATATAGCTCGGCTAACGCAGGTATCATCGGGAGCATTTAAGAAAAGAA
Organism: Somniosus microcephalus; assembly: GCF_052327205.1. NCBI lineage: Eukaryota > Metazoa > Chordata > Chondrichthyes > Squaliformes > Somniosidae > Somniosus > Somniosus microcephalus. Next base: position 34,568,206 of record NC_141017.1, on the reverse strand, counting down.
ATAAAAACAGAAAATGCTGGAAATACTCAGCAGGTCAGGCAGCGTCCGTGGAGAGAGAAACAGAGTTAACGTTTCAGGTCGATGACCCTTCGTCAGAACTGGAAAAAGCTGGAGATGGAACAGGTTTTTAAGCAAGTGTAGGGGGCAGGGAAAGGGGGGAGGGGAGGAAAGAACAAAAGGGAAGGTCTGTGATAGGATGGAAGGCAGGAGAGATTAAAAGACAAAAGGGACGATGGTGCGAGGCAAAAGGAGATGGTAATGGGACAAGTTAAGAAACAAAGGATGGGTCTAGATGAGGTGTAAATGGCGATGGCAGAATCATCAACAGCTGCCACGTGAAAAAATAGGGGCCGAGGTTATGGTCTCAAATTGTAGAACTTGATGTTGAGTCCAGAAGGCTGTAAAGTGCCCAATCGAAAGATGAGATGCTGTTCCTCGAAAAGGAAGACTTGCATTTCTGTAGCGCTTTTCACGACCTCAGGACATCCCAAACGCTTCACAGCCAATGAAGTAGTTTTTGAAGTGTCGTCACTGTTGTAATGTGGGAAACGCGGAAGCCAATTTGCGCACAGCAAGCTCCCACAAAAAGCAATATGATAATGACCAAAACATTTGTTTCAAATGTTGATTGAATGATAAATGTTGACCCCAACACTAGGGAGAACTCCCCTGCTCTTCTTCGAAATAGTGCCGTGAGATCTTTTATGTCCACCTGAGAGAGCAGACGGGGCCTCGGTTCAATGTCTCATCTGAAAGACGGCACCTCCGACAGTGCAGTGCTCCCTCAGTACTGCCCCTCCGACAGTGCGGCGTCCCTCAGTACTGCCCCTCCGACAGTGCAGTGCTCCCTCAGTACTGCCCCTCCAACAGTACAGCACTCCCTCAGTACTGCCCCTCCGACAGTGCAGCGCTCCCTCAGTACTGCCCCTCCGACAGTGCAGCACTCCCTCAGTACTGCCCCTCCGACAGTGCAATGCTCCCTCAGTACTGCCCCTCCGACAGTGTGGCGTTCCCTCAGTATTGCCCCTCTGACAGTGCTGCGTTCCCTCAGTACTGCCCCTCCGACAGTGCGGCGCTCCCTCAGTACTGCCCATCCGACAGTGCAGCGCTCCCTCAGTACTGACCCTCCGACAGTGCGGTGCTCCCTCAGTACTGCCCCTCCGACAGTGCGGCACTCCCTCAGTACTGCCCCTCCGACAGTGCGGCCCCTCCGACAGTACTGCCCCTCCGACAGTGCAGCACTCCCTCAGTACTGCCCCTCTGACAGTGCAGCGCTCCCTCAGTACTGCCCCTCCGACAGAGCGGTGCTCTCTCAGTAGTGCCCATCCGACAGTGCGGCGCTCCCTCAGTACTGCCCCTCCGACAGTGCGGCGCTCCCTCAGTACTGCCCCTCCAACAGTGCGGCGCTCCCTCAGTACTGCCCCTCCGACAGTGCGACACTCCCTCAGTACTGCCCCTCCGACAGTGCGGCGCTCCCTCAGTACTGCCCCTCCAACAGTGCGGCGCTCCCTCAGTACTGCCCCTCCGACAGTGCGGCCCTCCCTCAGCACTGCCCCTCCGACAGTGCGGCGCTCCCTCAGTACTGCCCCTCCGACAGTGCGGCGCTCCCTCAGTACTGCCCCTCCGACAGTGCGGCGCTCCCTCAGTACTGCCCCTCCGACAGTGCGGCGCTCCCTCAGTACTGCACTGGGAGTGTCAGCCTGGATTTTTTGGGCTCAAGTGTGTGGAGTGCGAATTGAACCCACAACTTTCTAGACTCAGATTCGAGAGTGCTACTCACTGAGCCACAGGCTGAGACGTTCAGTGATGATGCCGGTTCGGCTTTCTACTCTGCACTTTACGTAGTGTAAATTGGCTGAGAAGGCCTGAACTGGCTCTGAAATAAAGTGGAGCGTAGGTCCCACCTGCAGTTCCACTTCGCTCCAGTGTTAGCTCATCCTGACCCTGGCTCTGGGTCGAGGCCGCAGTTACACCGTGGCTGGAGCGTCGGTGCGCCGCGACACTGCATCGTGCCAACGTTACGGCTACGACCTCCAGCGGCCGGGCGGCCATGGCGCAAGTCGAGAAATTCAGAGTTCATCCGTGCCCTACTTCTGGTGACACAAACTAAAGGATAAGGGGTAAGCCATTTAGGACAGAGATGAGGAGGAATTTCTTCACCCAGAGAGTGGTGAACCTGTGGATTTCTCTGCCACAGAAGGCAGTGGAGGCCAATTCATTAAATATATTCAAGAAGGAGTTAGATATATTTCTTAAGGCTAAAGGGATCAAGGGATATGGGGAGAAAGCAGGGACAGGGTACTGAATTTGGATGATCAGCCATGATCTCATTAAATGGCGGAGCAGGCTCGAGGGGCCGAATGGCCGACTCCTGCTCCTATCTTCTATGTTTCTATGTTTCTGTGTAAAGGGTAAAAGGGTCAGCAGCTACTGGAAGTCTGAGGCAGAAGCAGAAATTACTGGAGTCACTCAGAACCTCGTGCCGGGTAACCTGCTGGGAGCCCGCAGCACTTTCCGCTTACCTTCCAAAAGGGCGACTCGACTGGAAATAGCACACCGAGCACTTGCTCACCAGCACGCTCACCGCAAATCAGTCCGGGAAATCCTTACAGCCCGTGCGGCTGGAGGGGAATACTTACTGCAGGTGTGACTCCTCTGGGACTGTTGGTGCAGGTTTTATAGATGCAAAGCAAAAAAGCACATTGTAATAGTGTTATAATGAGCTGAATAAATGAGAGAAATATGCTAATATATAGGAATAGGATTGCGTTAATTAGCTATGTTGTACAGAGTATGCTAAGTATATGCTTATTTAGCGCCCGCTCTTGTGGGAGATATGCTAATTGGACAGATTAAGTATATACAGTCAGGCGGGTTCGCATCTTACAGATATCGAGGCGCTGGAGAAGGCGTAAAGAAAGATTTAGAAGGATGATACCAGAACTGAGAAATTATACCTATCAGGAAAGGCCGAACAGGCGGGGGCTCTTCTCTCTGGAAAAGAGAAGGCTGAGGGGTGACCTGATGGAGGTCTTTAAAATTATGAAAGGCTTTGATAGAGTAGACGTAGAGAAGATGTTTCCCCTTGTGGGGCAGTCCAAAACTCGGGGCCATCAATATAAGACAGTCACTAATAAATCCAATAGGGAGTTCAGGAGAAACTTCTTTACCCAGAGAGTGGTGAGAATGTGGAACTCGCTACCACAGGGAGTGGTTGAGGCGAATAACACAGATGCATTTAAGGGGAAGCTAGATAAACACATGAGGGAGAAAGAAATAGAGGGTTATGGTGATGGGGTGAGATGAAGAGGGGCGGGAGGAGGCTGGTGTGGAGCATAAACACCGGCACGGACCAGTTGGGCCGAATGTCCTGTTTCTGTGCCGTAGGTTCGATGTCATTCTGTGTAAAGTGCTCCTATTTTACACTTAGTGGGTGTTCACTGCCGCCCACTCCCAAGTTTTGGTCTCAAGTAGCTCCGAAGCCAACTTGACGGTTCTGTCTAAGGCTGGCAGCAAAGACAACCTGTTTTTTTTTTATTAGTTGGGTATTCACGGTGGTCTGCTTTAGCGAATGCGGCCAGGGATTGACGCTCGCTGCAGGAGCCCTGGCTCTCAGAGCAGGTGGCACTAACAACATCTTGGTAGACCCAATTTGAAAGCAGCTTTGTTATTGCTCGGGGATTTTCCTCGTGATGTGTTGGCTTAGTGACTGTATTCCCACCTACTAGGGGGTCGCCAACTCTCCAGGATTTGCCCTGGAGTCTCCAGGAATTAAAGATTAATCTCTGGGACGCTGCGGCGAGCAACACCACGGGAGAAAAATCGCAGGGGAAATTTTTCAAAAAAGCTGTGCAGTTTTATGCATTTTCTTTGAGCACTTTTATTTGCTACAGAAATATTGGCGATGGAACTAAAAAGCATGCTTGATTGACAGTCCAGAATCATCCGATTGGCCGTGGGGCTGCGCGAGGATGGACGTGCCGGGCGACCAATGGCGGAAGAGTGGGGGCGGGGCGGTCGGAGGCAGGAGGTCACGTGATGAAACCTGCAGGAACACCGCCGACCAGAGTTGGCAACCCTGGGCCTAGTGTGGTGACTGAGATTTGGACGATTTTTGCCCAAATATGGGCACTGTGTGTGTGTGTGTGTGTGTGTGTGTGTGTGTGTGTGTGTGTGTGATTTTTTGTTGTTGTTGAAAGAACCGGCATCCCTATTCGCCTTCCAACGTTTCCACGTCGCCGCAGCATAAACAAAACAAAAAGAACCTGCATTTATATAGCGCCTTTCACGACCTCAGGACGTTCCGAAGCACTTTACAGCCAATGAAGTACTTTTGAAGTGTAGTCGCTGCTGTAATGGGGGGTGATTTTGCCAGTCCTGTGGAGGCGGATATGGAGGCGGGACTACCGAGAAAATGCAGAATCTGGGGGCGGGTGCCCAACCCACCTCCATGCCATCTTGCCAGGCGGCGGGTAGCCATCCCGCGCCGGGCCCCGTCTCCTTGGAGGCGGGAAGGGATTAAATCCTATTAACTGCCTGTTAACAGGTAGTTAACAGGCAGAAAACAGGATTTTGCCCTTTTTGCCCTCACAAGTGCGGGATTCCCGCAAAGCTCCAAAACCCACCAGCTCAGCGAGGTGAGTACTGGGTCTGCGGGGGTCGGAGGGGTCCAAAAGTGTGGTGTGAAGATAAGTGATGGGTGCAAGAGTGTAGAGGTGAGTATCTGAGGTAAGTGCAAAGTGTTTTTAAAAGTGTACTTACCTTTGTTTCTTCCTGCAGGCTTCAGTCGGTGGGTATGTGGAGAGTCTCGGAACTCTGTGTTGCAGATGAGAGATGGCCGTCACATTCTCAGATGCAACAACCATCTCAATTCTGTAAAAGAAGGAAGTTTGATGAGGTCTTGAATTCAAGACCTCATCAAACTACAGAGAATGTCAGTGTTTGACAGCTTCACAGAGCTGTCAAACGATGACAATTCATTATGTTGATGTTCTCTGCAACCGGCTTTCCCTGAATTGGCCTGCTGAGCCCGCTGGGCGGGCTGGACAAGGTCAATCAAGGGAAAAAAATAGCGTGGGTTGGCCACAAATCGATGGAGGCGGGATCTCGACCCGCCAAGCAGCAGTCCCGCCTCCAACGCGCTCCCCATTAACAAAATCGCCGCCGAGGGAACAGGACCAATTCAGAACAATGGGAACAGGTATGGCAATATAAGATGCAGGACTAAATTGGAGAGCTCTTTCAAAGAGCCGGCACAGGCACGATGGGCTGAATGGCCTCCTTCTGTGCTGTAAGATTCTATGATTCTATTAGCGAGGCAGGAGGTGACACAATGATTTGTGGGCACTGAATTGTTTTAGACAGTATTCGAGCAGTTAAGCCCTTCACCTAGTATCTATGCAAATCCTCCCCGCTGTTTCAGAGGCTAACAGATGTTGCTTTGTAGCTAATGGGAGGGAAGGAAGAGCGAACAATTACAGCATTATCTCTCAGTCAGGTCCCAGGCGCTTCACAGCCAATGAATTATATATTTTTTTGATGTCTAGCCGCTGTTGCGATGTCGGTAAATGCAGCAGCCAATTTGCACAGACTGTGGTTGTGATGAATTAACTGTTTTCGTGCCTCTCTCTCCTCCTTAAACTGACCTCTCCGTGGTCTCGCACCCCACCCGCTCCCCCCCCACTCCCTATCTCTGTAATCTCCTCCAGCCCTACGACCCTCCGAGATCTCTGCGATCCTCCAATTCTGGCCTCTTGAGCATCCCCCGATTTCCTTCGCTCCACCATTGATGGCCGTGCCTTCAGCTGCCAAGGCCCTAAGCTCCGGAATTCCCTCCCTAACCCTCTCCGCCTCTCTCTCCTCCTTTAAGACGCTCCATTGAACCTACCGCTTTGACCAAGCTATTGGTCACCTGCCCTAATTTATCCTTATGTGGATCAGTGTCAGCTTTTTTTGTCAGATAAATGCTCCTGGGACATTTTACTACGTCAAAGGCACTATATAAATGCAAGTTGTTGTTGTTGTTGGCTGAGGGTGGAATGTTGCCTAGGATACAAGAAGGCAAATGGTACGTTGGCCTTCATAGCGAGAGGGTTCGAGTACAGGAGCAAGGATGTCTTGCTGCAGTTGTACAGGGCCTTGGTGAGACCACACCTTGAGTATTGTGTGCAGTTTTGGTCGCCTTATCTGAGGAAGGATGTTCTTGCCATGGAGGGATTGCAGCGGAGATTCACCAGACTGATACCTGGGATGGCAGGAATGACGTATGAGGAGAGATTGGGTCGATTGGGCTTATATTCGCTAGAGTTTAGAAGAATGAGAGGGGATCTCATTGAAACTTATTAAATTCTAACAGGACTAGACAGACTAGATGCAGGAAGGATGTTCCCAATGGCGGGGGAGTCCAGAACCAGGGATCACAGTCTAAGGATAAGGGGTAAGCCATTTATTCAATTCAATTCAATTCAATTTTATTTGTCATATATATGCAGCAGACGTGTGTACTGCACAATGGAATGTTGATTTTTACGAGTCCTCCCAACATTGGAATAAATATGGCATAGCAATGATAAAAATACTAATAGAAATACAGTAATAATAAATAAAACAACAGTAATAAATAATAATAAATTATTTGTTCATGAGTCTTATGGCCTGGGGGTAGAAGCTGTTTCGAAACCTGCTGGTACGAGACCGTATGCTTCGGTATCTCTTACCGGACGGGAGCAGGGCGAAGAGGTTGTGGCTGGGGTGGCTCGCGTCTTTGATGATTCTCAGGGCCTTCCCCCGGCACCTCTCGGGGTAGATATCCTGCACAGCAGGTAGTTTAATTCCTATAGTATGTTGTGCAGGAATTTCTCAGTGGTGAACCTGTGGAATTCTCTACCACAGAAGGCAGTAGAGGCCAATTCATTAAATATATTCAAGAAGGAGTTAGATATATTTCTTAAGGCTAAAGGATTCAAGGGATATGAGGAGAAAGCTGGGACAGGGTACTGACTTTGGATGATCAGCCATGATCTCATTAAATGGCGGAACAGGCTCGAGGGGCCGAATGGCCTACTCCTGCTCCTATCTGCTATGTTTCTATGTTTTTACCTGCACTTCTGTAAATAAAGTGCCGGCCCATCATTCTTCTCTCAACCCACACCACCAAATACAGATTCTCTGCCCATTCATCACATTTGCTGTTTGCGGGATCTTGCTGTGTGCAAAAATTGGCTGTTACATTTTCTCACATCACTTTTCTGAGAGAGACGATAAGGCATTATATAAAATGCCAGCTCTCTTTTCTCTCCCACTGACGACACTTCAAGGATGATTGCTCCGAGGCCCGGTGGAATGTTTCTTGGGGACAGGGTGATGCTCGAAGTAAATCAAGTCTTTCTGTGAGGGATCCCTCACATCCTGGCACCTAAGATTAATGTCCTGTCTTGAAAGGCGGCCCCCGCCGATCAGTGCGGCCGCAACTCCCTCGCTGCCGCACTGAGGTTTCGGCCTAGATTATGGGCTCGGGTCTCTGGAGTGGGGGCTTGAACCCAACAAACCTTCAGACTGAGAGGGGAGCGTGCGACCCACTGAGCCAAGGCCACTCAGAATTCTTCGAGTCTACAGCCCAGAAACAGGCCATTCGGCCCAACTGGTCTGTGCCGGTGTTTGTGCTCCACACGAGCCTCCTCCTGCCCCTCTTCATCTCACCCCATCAGCCAATCCTTCCATTCCTTTCTCCCTCGTGTGTTTATCTAGCTTCCCCTTAAATGCATCTATACTATTCGCCTCAACCAGTCCCTGTGACAGCGAGTTCCACATTCTCACCACTCGCTGGGCAAAGACCGTTCTCACGCCACAAGAGGAGAGAAGCACCACACACAGTGACACAAGCTATTTAACCAAATTTAGTGAGGGCGGTATTTCCGCCTTTGTAAAGTCTGTGTGTTCTAGTTGTAATTAATAACACACAGACTACAAGATTAAAGTTCAACAGGTCTTTACTGGTTGGAGGTCAGGACTATATGAAATACAATCTTACTACACAGTGCTTATATACCGGTGGTCACCACCGGTATTACGTATACAGCAGCCAGAGAAAGTAGTACATCTCTTAAGGTGGAACAGGCTTAAGTTCTCTTAAGGTGGAACAGGTTACATACACCACAATCCTCCCTTTTTAGCTTAATAGTCATATCCCCATTTAACATAACATCATAACATATATACATATATAACTTCAGGTATAAACAGTTCAAAGGTTCAGTCTCTCAGGAGGCCTTCTGATTCAGTCTGGATAACGCCTTTCAGTGGTCTCTGATTCTTGTTGCTGAGGTGACTCTTCTTGTTGGTTTCCTATGTATTGAACGTCATCATCAGGTACAGTCCCTGCCGAGGTAGATGCTTCAGGTTCATGAACGTCTTCCACAGTTGTCTCTGTCGCAACCATGGGTTCGACCCTTGCTCTTGATTCTACCAGTTGATCCGCATGACGCCTTATCACATTGTTACCAATATCTACTGTGTACATCAGAGGTCCTTGTCTGGCCCGAATTGTTCCGGACTGCCATTTTTCGTTTCCATAGCCCCTTGCCAACACTGGTTGACCTACGTCGAAACTTCGAGTGGACTTGTTATTAATATGCCGGAACTGTTTGTTTTCCACTTCCCTCCGCACATTTGGTTTTAACAAGTCCAACCTGGACCGCAACCTCCTGTTATAAAACATCATGGCAGGACTTTGGTTAGTCACTGCATGAGCGGCGTTTCGATATGCCATTAGGAAATTGTCCACCTTGTGCTGTAGCGGAATCTGGTCATCGTTCATGGCCTTTATTGCCTTTTTGAATGTTTGGACAAATCTCTCGGCCAACCCGTTTGTCACCGGATGATATGGGGCAGAGGTATAATGTTTCACCCCATTCTTCTTTAAGAATTTTTGGAATTCTTCCGACACGAACTGTGGTCCGTTGTCCGAACAGATCTGTTCTGGCAATCCGTTCCTTGCGAATATTGTTCTTAACACCGCAATTGTCTTTTCTGAAGTAGTGGTATTCATCTTGATCACTTCTGGCCATTTGGAATGTGCGTCCACCGCAATTAGGAACATGGAGTCCATGAATGGACCAGCAAAGTCAATATGTACGCGTTGCCATGGGGCTGAAGGCCATTCCCATGGGTGTAGCGGTGCGATCGGAGGTGCATTTTGCACTTTTTGGCACCCAGTGCAGCTTTTCGTCAACTCCTCTATCTGTTGGTCAATACCTGGCCACCATACATAAGCCCTAGCAAGACTTTTCATCTTAACTCCCCACAGATGGCCTTCATGCAGTTCTTTTAGAACTCTTTCCCTTAACTTGGGAGGAATAATCACTCTTGTCCCGTACATCAAAGTACCATGGCAGACGGACAGCTGGTCTTGCCTTGCCGAGAATGCCGGTAACAGAGGAGCACCACATGTTGGCCATCCTTTCACTGTCACCTCGTAGACTCTGGACAGTGTCGGGTCATTCCTGGTTTCTCTTTCAATACTTGCATTGGTGACTGGTAAACACTCGATGATGGCCGAATGAAATAACTCAACAGGGTCAACTTTCGTCGTTTCTTCTTCTTCAGGTAGTGGCAGGCACGACAGCCCATCAGCATTGCCATGCTGCTTCGTACCTTTGAATTCTATTTGATATTGATGTGCCCCTAGGAAAAGGGACCATCTCTGGAGACGCTGTGCTGTCATCACTGAAACACCCTTCTTAGGGTTAAAAATGGATACCAACGGCTGATGGTCTGTCAGAAGTGTGAATTTTTGGCCCTGCAGGTAATGATTAAACTTCTTCACTCCCCATACAAGGCTGAGAGCCTCCCTATCGATCTGCGCATAGTTGCGCTCAGCGGAGGTCAATGATCTGGATGCAAACGCGACTGGCCTTTCCGTGCCATTTGGCAACTTGTGTGAGAGTGCTGCCCCAATACCATATGGAGAAGCATCACAAGGTAACCGAATAGGCAGTGTCGGGTTGAAGTGAGCCAACACTTCCTCTGAGGTGATCAATTCTTTGCTTTTGCGAAATGCCTTCTTACAGTTTTCGCTCCATTCCCATGGTAACCCCTTCTGTAAAAGAGTGTTTAGCGGGTGCAGTACCGTGGATAGATTTGGTAGAAATTTATGGTAATAGTTAATCAATCCTAGAAACGACCTCAACTGAGAGACATTATCCGGAGCGGGAGCCTTTACAACTGCCTCTATCTTGTCAGGAGACTTATGAAGCCCCTCCCGGTCAATGACATGACCACAGTACGAGATCCGCTTCTGGAAGAACTCACATTTCTGCCGATTAACTCTAAGTCCATACTCTTTCAGTCTGTTGAGCACCAGTTCCAAGTTTGCGAGGTGTTCTTCATCACCATCACCTGTAATCAGAATATCGTCCAGGTAACATTGTGTGTCTGGAATTCCCTGTAATACCTGCTCCATGGCCCTCTGCCAAATTGCTGGAGCCGATGCCACTCCAAAAACCAGCCTATTGTACCGGTACAAACCTCGATGCATGTTGATCGTGAGGTATTGGCGTGACTCTTCTTCAACCTCCATCTGCAAGTACGCCTGCGCCAGGTCTATCTTGGTGAAGTGTTTCCCGCCAGACAACGAAGCAAAAATATCCTCAATCCGCGGAAGCGGATACTGCACCGTGTGAAGCACCGGATTAACGGTGATTTTGAAATCTCCACAGATGCGAACCTTCCCTGGTTCTCCTGGCTTGTTGCTCGAAGGACGTTTCATAACGGGAACAATGGGCGTAGCCCACTCACTCCAATCTACCTTAGACAGTACACCTGAACGTTCTAGCGCTTCCAGTTCCGCTTCTACAGTAGGTCGTATTGCATAGGGTACCGGTCTGGCTTTAAAAAATTTTGGTAGTGCATGTTCATCCATCTTGATGTTTGCCGTAATTCCTCTCAGTGTTCCCAGTCCCTGCTGGAACACCTCTTTAGCATCATCCAATATTCTGGACAATCGTTTAGGTTTGACATCTGTTTCCCCGGAATCTACCGTTAGTGCCTTCAAGGAGTGCCAGTCCATATTCATTTTCCTAATCCACTCCCGTCCCAGTAGTGGTGGACCTCCTTCAGGTAGCACATATAAGTCCATTACTTGGCTTTCTTCGCCCTTGTGGACCACTTTTACCTCTATCTTTCCGATGGGGTACACTCTTTGCCCCGTGTATGTTTTCAATATAATCTCCGTATCCCGTAGGGGAATATGTTGGAATAACCTTTTGTAATCTTTCTTATTCATGACCGTCAATGCCGATCCAGTGTCCAATTCCATCTTTACTTGGACTCCTGCTATCTGAAGGGTGACCCAAATTGTCTGGAGATCTGCATCCTTACCAACGTTGTGTACTCTTAAGCTACCCAGTTCATTACTGCTAGCGTCTGAATCTGACTTCTGTTCGGTCGAACTGTTCTTTGTCACCTTGTGTACCTTGATGTATTTTCGTTGCGGTGACTTTTTGTTGCTGGTCTTCTTTCCTGACCGGCATACTTTAGCTATGTGGCCAAGCCTGCCACACGTTCTGCATTCTTGGTTTTTAAACCAACACTGGTTCTGATCGTGCGTTGTCTTTCCGCAACGATAACATTTTACAGTACTCAAACCCAATTTATTTGTACTGAGTTCCGGTGACCGTAGCTGCATTACTGCCATGCCTCTCGCTGCGGCTTCGTGTGCTGCTGCCATAGTGACCGCTTTCTCAAGCGTCAGCTCATTCTCCTCGAGCAGTCGCTTTTGTGTATCTTCTTTTAATAAACCACACACAAATTTATCTCGTAGCGCCTCTGTCAATCTCGTTCCGAATTGACAGTACTTTGCTAGCTTACGCAATTCCATTAAATATTCAGCATTGCTTTCATCCTTCAGCTGCCTTCTGCTGTAAAATTTAAATTGTTCCGCTAGCATCAGTGGCGTGGGGTTTAGGTGATTTTTCAGGACAGTAACAATCTCCTCGAACGTCTTATCCGCCGGTTCATCTGGTGATAAAAGGTGTTTCAATTGCCCGTATGTCTTCGCACCCATTAAGTTTAATAATGTTAGTGGTTTCTCTTCATCTGGGATTTTATTTGCTTTACAATAATTTTGTATGCGTTCTACATACATAGCCCAATCTTCGATGTCGCTATCAAAGGTATTAATGTTCCCATGTTTAGGCATCGTTGCAATTTAATTTCTTTTTATTTTTATCCAAGATGGCGGCTTCCGCGCTCTTGTCTTCGTCCTCCGCCTACAAAATGGCGGTTTTCCCGCGCTTGGCGGTCTTCACCCTTCCCCCGACGCTGTCTCCGCTTCACCGCGGCTCTCGCGCCTTCAGTTGCCCCCAGACGCTGCGCCTTTTTAGCCCGAATGCGGCCCGGCCCTTATCACCAGCCGCAATCGATGTCCCCGCGCTGCGCCTTTCGGCCCGAATGCGGCCCGGCCCTTATCTCCGGTCGCGATCGATCTCACCGCCCTTATTCCTCCGCCTTCCCTCCCCGTCTGTACAGCCAACACGGCCGATTTTCTGGTCGCGTCGCTGCCCGGCTTACCCACTACCGAGGTAGAAAGAAGATAGCTGACAGCCGCTGATGGAGGCTTCGAGTTCAGGATGTCTTCTGCACTCTGGTTTCTCGATGTCTGCCGCGCGACGTGTCTTCCAGCAGGGTGATGAGGGTGGAAGCCTCTCTTCGACGTCCGTTCTGTGGACGAAGCCGCCGTGGATATAACTGCCACAGGGTAAGAATCTGACTCGTCGCCACTGTAAAGTCTGTGTGTTCTAGTTGTAATTAATAACACACAGACTACAAGATTAAAGTTCAACAGGTCTTTACTGGTTGGAGGTCAGGACTATATGAAATACAATCTTACTACACAGTGCTTATATACCGGTGGTCACCACCGGTGTTACGTATACAGCAGCCAGAGAAAGTAGTACATCTCTTAAGGTGGAACAGGCTTAAGTTCTCTTAAGGTGGAACAGGTTACATACACCACAGCCTTGATTTTTTTTTGGGGGTGAGAGAGTTATTAAGAGAGAAAAATGTGATTTCAGCCAGGAAGAGTCACGACAGTGGGAAGGATATTAAGAGTCCGTGCAAAAAATAAAAAGATTCAGCGACATCACTCATGGGATCCGTATCCAATTAAAGTGTCCATGCCTTCTGATTTATTCTTTATTGGAATCTGTAACCAAAGAGACCTACACAATGAAATATTCATGATGAAGTATTAGGTTGCTCCAAGAGACCAGTTTCACCAGCGTTGCTCGTGACTACCGCAGCCTTAACTAAACGTCACAGTTCATTTCTCATGTTCAGTGTGCACTGATGCTCAGTATGGAGTGTCTGGCACATCAGGATACCAGCACCTCACCAGACGAGGCGCTGGTCAGCCCGGCGTCAAGAGGTGTCAGCCATGGCTCAGTGGGAAGGCATCCTCGCTTCCTGAGCCAGACGGTCATGGGTTCAAGTCCCACTCCAGAGACTTGAGAGCAAAATCTAAGTTGACACTCCCAGTGCAGTACTGAGGGAGCGTCGCACTGTCGGAGGGGCTGTACTGAGGGAACGCCGCACTGTCGGAGGGGCAGTACTGTGGGAGCGCCGCACTGTCGGAAGGGCAGTACTGAGGGAGCGCTGCACTGTCGGCGGGGCAGTACAGGGGGAGCGCCGCACTGTCGGTGGGGCAGTACTGAGGGAGCGCCGCACTGTCGGAGGGGCAGTACTGAGGGAACGCCGCACTGTCGGAGGGGCAGTACTGAGGGAGCGCCGCACTGTCGGAGGGGCAGTACTGAGGGAGTGTCGCACTGTCGGAGGGGCAGTACTGAGGGAGCGCCGCACTGTCGGAGGGGCAGTACTGAGGGAGCTTTGCACTGTCGGAGGCGCAGTACTGAGGGAGCGTCGCACTGTCGGAGGTGCAGTACGGAGGGACGCCGCACTGTCGGAGGGGCAGTACTGAGGGAGCACCGCACTGTTGGAGGGGCAGTACTGAGGGAGCGCCGCACTGTCGGAGGGGCAGTACTGAGGGAGCGCCGCACTGTCGGAGGGGCAGTAGTGAGGGAGCACTGCACTGTCGGAGGGGCAGTACTGAGGGAGCGTCGCACTGTCAGAAGGGCAGTACTGAGGGAGTGTCGCACTGTCAGAGGTGCAGTACTGAGGGAGCGCCGCACTGTCGGGGGGGCAGTACTGAGGGAGTGCTGCACTGTCGGAGGGGCAGTACTGAGGGAGCTTCGCACTGTCGGAGGCGCAGTACTGAGGGAGCGTCGCACTGTCGGAGGTGCAGTACTGAGGGAGCGCCGCACTGTCGGGGGGGCAGTACTGAGGGAACGCCGCACTGTCGGAGGGGCAGTACTGAGGGAGCGCCGCACTGTCGGAGGGGCAGTAGTGAGGGGGCGCCACACTGTCGGAGGGGCAGTACTGAGGGAGTGCTGCACTGTCGGATGTGCCATCTTTCGGATGAGACGTTAAACCGAGGCCCTGTCTGCTCTCTCAGGTGGACGTAAAAGTCCCCATGGCATTATTTCGAAGTATCGTGGACAATATTTATCCCTCAATCACTATCACTAAAAACAGATTATTTGGTCATTATCACACTGCTGTTTGTGGGAGCTTGCTGTGTGCAAATTGGTGCTTCCTACATTGCACGTGAATACACTTCAAAAAATACTTCACTGGCCGTAAAGCACTTTGGGATGTCCTGAGGTTGTGAAAGGTGCTATATAAATACAGAAATACATCTTTCAATTGCCTGGGCTGGAGTCTGAGCTGGTGAAATTGTTCGGCGATCAGCAAGCTGCCTCTGGTGCCTGCCACTCGCTGGTACCATCCCAACTTTCCATGCCACATCTTGAGTATTGTGTGCAGTTTTGGTCGCCTTATCTGAGGAAGGACATTCTTGCCATGGAGGGAGTGCAGCGAAGATTCACCAGGCTGATACCTGGGATGGCAGGAATGACGTATGAGGAGAGATTGAGCCGATTGGGCTTGTACTCGCTGGAGTTTAGAAGAATGAGAGGGGATCTCATCGAAACTTATAAAATTCTAACAGGACTAGACAGACTAGATGCAGGAAGGATGTTCCCGATGGTCGGGGAGTCCAGAACCAGTGGTCACAGTCTAAGGATAAGGGGTAAGCCATTTAGGACAGAGATGAGGAGGAATTTCTTCACCCAGAGAGTGGTGAACCTGTGGAATTCTCTACCAAAGAAGGCAGTAGAGGCCAATTCATTAAATATATTCAAGAAGGAGTTGGATATATTTCTTAAGGCTAAAGGGATCAAGGGATATGGGGAGAAAGCAGGGACAGGGTACTGAATTTGGATGATCAGCCATGATCTCATTGAATGGTGGAGCAGGCTCGAGGGGCCGAATGGCCTACTCCTGCTCCTATCTTCTATGTTTCTATGCTCTTGCTGCCGAACCCTTTAAGCACATGTGCTACACCAGGACTGTGGCACCATCCAATTTCTCAGCCGGTGTATTTTGTACTTAACTTGAGCTGGGGTTGTCACGTCTAGAAGACCAGAGAGTTCCTCATTTGAGGTACCCAAGGTCAATATCGAACACTCCCAGCTCAGGAAGGGTTCAATGGAAATAAGCCCAGGCCTACCTGGCCCAGAAGCTCAGCATGGAGGCTCCCTGCTCCATCGCTTCCTCCCCCACCCACCTTTCCTCTCCCAAAGCCTTTCCACCATCTACAAGGCACAAGTCAGGAGTGTGATGAAATACTCTCCACTTGCCTGGATGAGTGCAGCTCCAACAACGCTCAAGAAGCTCGACACCATCCAGGACAAAGCAGCCTGCTTGATTGGCACCCCATCCACCACCTTAAACATTCACACCCTCCACCACCGGCGCACCGTGGCTGCAGTGTGTACCATCTACAATATGCACTGCAGCAACTCGCCAAGGCTTCTTCGACAGCACCTCTCAAACCTGCGACCTCTTCCACCTAGAAGGACAAGGGCAGCAGGCGCATGGGAACACCACCACCTGCAAGTTCTCCTCCAAGTCACACACCATCCTGACTTAGAAGTATAACGGCTGATCCTTCATCGTCGCTGGGTCAAAATCCTGGAACTCCCTCCCTAACAGCACTGTGGGAGTACCTTCACCACACGGACTGCAGCGGTTCAAGAAGGCGGCTCACCACCACCTTCTCAAGGGCAACTAGGGATGGGCAATAAATGCTGGCCTTGCCAGCGAGGCCCACATCCCATAAAAATGAATATTAAAAAAAGGAACGCACGCCTGGGATTCCTGCAGGGTGCCTCTCTGACAGGAGATAGACAGACGCCCTCGAGAGAAACAGCGAGAACGGCTGAAGAAAAATGACCACTTGCGTCATTTCTCTCAGCGGGGCTGGTTAGGCCCCAGCTGGAGCATTGTGTCCAATTCTGGGCACCGCACGTTGGGAAGGGTGTCAAGGCCTTGGAGGGGGTGCAGAGGAGATGGACTAGAATGGTTCCAGGGATGAGGGACTTTGTAATGTATATACCTTTAAGGGGGGGTACTATCTTTTACAGCTCATGTATACTGCAGTACCGGCAGTGACCACACCTGTATATAGCACTGAGTAGTAATCTGTACAGATCAGTTCCCGTGTGAGCCACGTTGAGTAAACACCTGTTGTACCGTTCTTCCGCAGTCTGTGTCTTATTATACACAGACACAACAGACTTCAGTTATGTGGAGAGGCTGGAGAAGCTGGCATTGTTCTCCTTAGAGCAGAGAAGGTTAAGGAGAGATTTAAGAGATGTTCAAAATATTGAAGGGTGTTGATAGAGTAAATAAGGAGAAACTGTTTCCAGTGGCAGGAGGGTCGGTAACCAGAGGACACAGATTGAAGATAATTTGTGAAAAAGCCAGGAGAGAGATGATGAGAATTTTTTTTACACAGCGAGTTGTTGTGATAGATACATAGATACATAGAAGATAGGAGCAGGAGTCGGCCATTCGGCCCCTCGAGCCCGTTCCGCCATTTAATGAGATCATGGCTGATCACCCAAATTCAGTACCCTGTCCCTGCTTTCTCCCCATATCCCTTGATCCCTTTAGCCTTAAGAAACATATCCAACTCCTTCTTGAATATATCTGGATCTGGAATGCACTGCCTGAAAGGTCAGTGGAAGCAGATTCAATAGTAACTTTTGAAAGGGAATTGGATAAATACTTGAAGGGGAAAATTTGCAGAGCTAGGGGGGAAAGAGCAGGGGGGAGTGGGACTAATTGGAGAGCTCTTTCAAAGAGCCGGCACAGGCACGATGGGCCGAATGGCCTCCTTCTGTGCTGTATGATTCTATGACTGTAAGGAAAGGGTTGATCAGACTGCCCTGAGGTCTGCTAATGTTATACCACTATTGATTTCCTCTTATGTTGCAGTAATATTTACCTTTAGCTTTGTCTGTTTGCAGGGCAGTATAAGTCAATCTCGACGCAGTGACCTGTGACCTGTTGAAGGAAGCTTGACCTTAAAGCCATGGGTAGTTTAGTCATTTCAGTCAACCTAATTAAAAGGCATAATTCATATACAGATAGTTCTGCAGAAGGTTACAAGTGCCAATCATCACCATTTTTAGCAGCGGGAGATTGGTGTGGAATAAAGAAAAAGAAATACTTGCATTTCTATAGCGCCTTTGGCGACCACCGGACGTCCCAAAGCGCTTTACAGCCAAATTTTTGAAGCGTAGTCACTGTTGTAATGGTACAGACTTATAATTAGAAGTTTGGTGGAATCACGAGTGATTAGAGACGTTAAACCGAGGCCCCGTCTGCACTCTCAGGTGGACGTAACAGATCTCACGGCCACTGTTTCGAAGAGGAGTAGGGGGGAGTTCTCCCCGGTGTCCTGGGGCCAATATTTATCCCTCAACCAATATCACTAAAAACAGATGATCTGGGTCATTAGCACGTTGCTGTTTGTGGGAGCTTGCTGTGCGCAAATTGGCTGTCACGTTTCCTACATTACAACAGTGACTACACTTCAAAATGTACTTCATTGGCTGTAAAGCGCTTTGGGACGTCCTGAGGTCAAGAACATATGATCATAAGAAATAGGAGCAGGAGTCGGCCATTCGGCCCTTCGAGCTTGCTCGGCCATTCAATGAGATTATGGCTGATCTTCTGCCTCAACTCCATTCACCGGCCCTGTCCCCATATCCCTTGATGCCCTTACTAGTCAGGAATCTATCGACTTCTGTTTTGAATATACCCAATGACTGAGCCTCCACAGCCCTCTGGGGCAGAGAATTCCAAAGATTCACCATCGTCTGTGTGAAGAAATAGCTTCTCATCTCAGTCCTGAATGGCCTACCCTTTATCCTGAGGCTATGGCTCCTGGTTCTAGACTCCCCAGCAATGCAAGACTTTCTTTCTTTCTTTTAACAAAGTTGGGGAGTTGTACGGAAAAAGAACTCGTTAAAACTAAAGTTATTGATAAGGGACAAACTCATTAAATTCCTTCATTTACAATTTTACACAACTCCATAACCATAGGATGTACAGCACAAGAGGAGCCACAGCCAGGATGGGCTGAATGGCCTCCTTCTGTGGATCGTCAAGTAGAAAGGGTAAGAATAAGGTCCAAAAAAGTGGGTGTTGGAGCAGGTACTGGGGCTTCAATAAGGCCTGATCAACCTGTATCCCGAGCTCAGATCTGCCCGATTAAGCAATGACTCGATTTTAAAATTTTCATCCTTGTTTTCAAATCCCTCCGTGGCCTCGCCCCCCTCTCCCTATCTCTGTAACCTCCTCCAGGCCCACAACCCCTCCGTGATCTCTGCGCTCCTCTAATTCTGGCCTCTTGAGCATCCCTGATTATAATCGCTCCACCATTGGCGGCCGTGCCTTCTGTTGCCTTGGCCCTAAGCTCTGGAATTCCATCCCTAAACCTCACTGCCTCTCTCACCTTTTTTAAGACGCTCCTTAAAACCTACCTCTTTGACCAAGCTTTTGGCCATCTGCCCTAATATCTCCTTATGTGGCTCGGTGTCAAATGTTGATTGATAACGCTCCTGTGAAGCGCCTTGGGACGTTTTACTACATTAAAGGCACTATATAAATGTGGGTTGTTGTTGATGTGTCCTCCGCTTAAATCCTCAAGGTTTTGTCATAAGTACTACTTCTAAGTGTATGTTTATTTATTGGCCCAGAAATTCGGGTCTCCACGGGTGAGTACGCACGGGGTACTCACCTGTAGGCCGAATGGAAGTGCCGGTTTTCTGCATGCACTGCGCATGCGCGGGAAACCGACACTTCCGATCCTCTGAACGAAGAGGTTCAGAAGTCGAACGCGCGCGCAGGGGAGGCTGCGCATGCGCTTTGAACATAGGTTTTCCCGGGATCGTAAGCCTGCAGGATTTACACATTTAAAAAGCAGGCATAAGGCCTGCTTTTTGCAAGGTATGTGGTCAATTAATTAAAATTAAAACATTTTTTCCACAGGTTTATTATTTTTAAATACTTTAAAGCAAAGTAAGTTTATTTTTAGCCCTGTTATAATATAAAATTATTTTTTCAAAAATTTAAATTATTGTTTAAAATAGTTATTTAATGTAATTTATAGTTTATTTAAAAAGTGTGATTTAAAAAAAAAATTATTTGAAGGTTTACTGCTATTTTGGGCCCGTAGCATTTATAAGTTTTGACAGGTCTTCCTGTCAATCTTATGAATGGGCTTTTCCCTCCTCCGATTGGCTGCCCATGACTCACGTGATCCCCAGGGGACGCATCGCACTAACTACGCCCCTGGGACACGCAAGCACAGTGCGGCGGCAGCTGGGCCAGGCCCCGGAGCGGAATTCCACGGGGTCCTACAGCTCAACGGCCGGCGCGCAAGGTAAGTGCAGGTCGGGGGCTTACACCCGCGGGAAGCCCCCGACCCGAATTTCTGGGCCATTGTATACTGAATAGACCTGTGATTGCTTTATTTATTCATTCACAGGATGTGGGCGTCGCTGGCGAGGGCAGCATTTATTGCCCATCCCTAATTGCCCTTGAGAAGGTGGCGGTGAGCTGTCTCCTTGAACCGCTGCAGTCCGTGTGGTGAAGGTGCTCCCACAGTGCTGTTAGGGAGGGAGTTCCAGGATTTTGACCCAGCGACGATGAAGGAACGGCCGATATATTTCCAAGACAGGATGGCGTGTGTGACTTGGAGGGGAACTTGGAGGTGGTAGTGAATGGCCTCCTCCTGTTCCAAATGTTGCTACGACCACAGGGAGACCAGTGAGATGGAAGGAAAAGAAGACTTATTCACTCTGAGTGCATCAAGGCTACTGCAATTCTTAACATGCTAAAACATACCCCTCTTTCGACCAAAGTAATTCAATGCTGAATAAGTTAATTTGGAGAAGCATCAGATAAAGATTAAATTTTTAAAAAACTGCAATAACATTAAAGGGGAGAATCAAGAGAAAATTACAAATGTCATTGCTCAATGTAAAATGTCAATATTTTGGGGTCAGATAGATATGAGTTCCTGCCACAATTACAATGAGACTCTGAATCATGAACAAATGCAATGCTAAACAGTGCTTGACATGAATCAGTCATTCATGAATGAAAGATTTATGAAATAATACTGAGCGGCCTGCGGCTGGCGCTGTCCAGGGAGAGTATAAATACTCGGGCACGGGCCCAGCTTGCGCAGGACATTCTTAACAGGAACTAGTGAAGGACACAACTCGACCTCCATGTTGTAAAACAGTTGATTAAAGCTTTGTTTAACGCTTAGACCAAGTGCCGAGTAGTTTTCGTACGTCAGTGCTAATAGCCCAGAAATTCAGGTCGGAGGCTTCCCGCGGGTGCAAGCCCCCGACCTGCACTTACCTAGCGCGCCGGCCGTTGAGCTGTGGGCCCGCGTGGGATTCCAATCCTGGGCCTGCTCCAGCTGCCGGCGCGCAGTGCTTGCATATCCCAGGGGCGCAGTTAGTTCGAAGCGTCCCCTGGGATCACGTGGGCCATGGAGAGCCAATCGGAGCAGGGAATGCTCCATTCATAAGTTTGACAAAAGACCTGTCAAAACTTATAAATACTACGGCCCCAAAATAGCACTAAATCTTCAAATAAATTTTAAAAAAACATCACATTTTTTAAATAAACTATAAATGACATGAAATAACTATTTTAAAAAATAATTTAAATTTTTGAAAAAAATAATTTTATTTTCTAACGGGGCTAAAAATAAACTTACCTTGCTTTAAAGTATTTAAAAATAATAAACCTGTGGGAAAAATGTTTTAATTTTAATTAATTCACCTTGCGACTGCTTTTTACATGTCTAACTTCTGGAGACTTACCCTCCCGGGAAAACCTGCAAAAAAAAACGAAGTTCGATGCGCACGCGTTCGACCTCTGAACCTCTTCGTTCAGGGGATCAGAAGTGCCGGTTTCCCGCGCATGTGCAGTGCATGCAGGAAACCGGCACTTCCATTGGGCCTACGGGTGAGTACCCCGTGCGTACTCACCTGTGGAGACCCGAATTTCCAGGCCAATAGTTTATATGAAGGGATCTTTTATCAGTGATATAACTGGAGTGTAGGCAACAGTTTATCTATAATAATAGACGCACTTAAGCGCGCTGTGTTATACCGAGGAACCAAGGAGGAGGGTCCAAAGTCCATTGAGCATGGCACTGGAGTGGATGATGACAGCCTTCTCACGGCCCACCCTGTTACGTGATCCTAGATCACAACGGATGTCGTCTCAAAGGACACTGAACTTGTCGTTAAATCGACCTCCCGGTGACAGTAGCAAACCAAGCAAAGTGTGACACTGCCCAGGTGAAGAGAGTGAATGGGATGAATCTGGCCATATCGGATCTCCTGACTCTCCTTTCCACTGAAGCCATATACCCCCCAGGAGAGAAACTGAGGTAAATGAAGAGTTAATGATAGACTACGAGGATATAACTTAAAATTTTTTTTTTATATATTCGTTCATGGGATGTGGGCATCGCTGGCAAGACCAGCATTTATTGCCCATCCCTAATTGCCCTTGAGAAGGTGGTGGTGAGCCGCCTTCTTGAACCGCTGCAGTCCGTGTGGTGAAGGTACTCCCACAGTGCTGTTAGGGAGGGAGTTCCAGGATTTTGACCCAGCGACGATGAAGGATTGGCCGATATATTTCCAAGTCAGGACTTGGAGGGGAACTTGGAGGGGAACTTGGAGGTGGTGGTGTTCCCATGCGCCTGCTGCCCTTGTCCTTCTAGGTGGTAGAGGTCACGGATTTGGGAGGTGTTGCCGAAGAAGCCTTGGCGAGTTGCTGCAGTGTATCCTGTAAATGGTTCACACTGCAGCCACGGTGCGCCGGCGGTGGAGGGAGTGAATGTTTAAGGTGGTGGATGGGGTGCCAATCAAGCGGGCTGCTTTGTCCTGGATGGTGTCGAGCTTCTTGAGTGTTGTTGAAGCTGCACTCATCCAGGCAAGTGGAGAGTATTCCATCACACTCCTGACTTGTGCCTTGTAGATGGTGGAAAGGCTTTGGGGAGTCAGGAGGTGAAACACTCGCTACAGAATACCCAGCCTCTGGCCTGCTCTTGTTGCCACAGTATTTATGCGGCTGGTCCAGTTAAGTTTCCGGTCAATGGTGACCCCCAGGATGTTGATGGTGGGGGGTTTCGGTGATGGTAATGCTGTTGAATGTCAAGGGGAGGTGGTTAGACTCTCGCTTGTTGGAGATAGTCATTGCCTGGCACTTGTGTGGCGCGAATGCTTAAATTAGAGCCAGGCCATTCAGGGGTGATGTCAGGAGGCACTTCTTCACACAAAGGGTGGTGGAAATCTGGAACTCTCTCCCCCAAAAAGCTGTCGAGGCTGGGAGTCAATTGAACATTTGAAAACTGAGATTGATAGGTTTTTGTTGGCGATTATATTAAGCGATATGGAACCAAGGCGGGTCGATGGAGTTAAGATACAGATCAGCCATGATCTGATTGAATGGCGGTGCAGGCTCGAGAGGCTGAATGGCCTCCTCCTGTTCCTATGGTAACAGGCTCGAGGGGCTGAATGGCCTCCTCCTGTTCCTATGGTAACAGGCTCGAGGGGCTGAATGGCCTCCTCCTGTTCCTATGGTAACAGGCTCGAGAGGCTGAATGGCCTCCTCCTGTTCCTATGGTAACAGGCTCGAGGGACTGAATGGGCCTCCTCCTGTTCCTATGGTAACAGGCTCGAGGGGCTGAATGGCCTCCTCCTGTTCCTATGGTAACCCAAATGATGCCAAACATCAGCAGCAAAAGCCTACGTAGGAGGTAAGAGGACGGGACAACCGAGAGACGCAAGGGATCCCTTGGCTTCAAGGCCTTCAGAAAGAATAAGTTGCAGTCGTATCTTTGCTGGGCACTCGGGCCGAGCAGGCTCACCAGACGCTCCTCGCGAGGTGGCTGGTGGAATGTGCTCAGCGTCACGGAGTCACGCGCTTCCCCCACGCGACCACGCACTGGGGCGGCCACGATATAACGAGCTGTGCGAGGCACGACGGGCGGGGAGGGAAGGGGTGAATTCCCTCTGGATTCCCCCGCCCTAACATCAGCAAAAAACTCACTCCAAAAAAACGTCCTGAAAAGGACGAAAACAATATGGTGTAGCGGTTCGTGTAGATCGCCACTAAATAAGAGAGTTTGACTTCGACGAACTATAAATAAGTTGTTTATTTACAGGAACAGGCTAATTACAGCAGGTAAGATAGCAGGTAAGATGGCTGACTGTAGGAGCACCGTGGTGTAGGTCTTGTCCCAGCGGGGACTCCACGAGGACTGAGTTCGCAGTCCTGTGGGGAGCGTGATGACGTCATCGCGTTCGTGTTGTGACGTCATCACGGTGTTCGCGTTTCCCGCGCTTAGGGCGTCACGTGATGCGCGTCGTTGCGTCGCTGGCCGTTGAGGCCAAGGTCGCGAGGCCGGGCTGTGCCGGTGCTTGCCGCGGGAGCGGAAGATCGCGTCGCTCCCGTCGGCTGGCCGTTGAGGCCGAAGACCCTAGGCTGGGTTGTGCCAGCGCACGCACATCACGTCGTACGTGACGTGACGTCAGCGCGCTAGGGCGCGTCTTAAAGGGGCAATGGCCCCAACAGGTAAGTTAAAAGGGCAACGGCCCCAAAAGGTAAGTTAAACATACAGTAAGGTAAGTTAAAGGGAATTATGTGTCTTTATGTAAGGTATAACCGATGGTACCGCCACAATGGAGATGATAAAAAATATCCCGATTAAAATCAAAGGTAGGGTAGAGTGTAAGTTTACTCAATTATTAATATTGCCACAGGAAATGTTATAATATAAGCATAAATAAAATAAATGGGTAATAATTTTGGAAAGAGAGAACGCACTGAGGAAATATTTATATTAAATTGGATTATTGGATATAACGCTGAATTTTAAGGCAGATTTTTCTATTTTTATTTATGGTATTACATATATTTCTGAGAGACAAGAGTGCTGCGCGCCTTGAATATTTTTACTGCTATTAATCGCCTCAAAACTGTCCTTGTGTTGGTTCCCCGCCCCGCCCCCAGTTTTTCTTCCCCCTTCTCCTCAATGCATCTGTTCCCACCGGGGTGTGTATCTACAGGTGACAGGACACCTCCAGTGTTTCCCCCCCGAAGGGCCGTCTTGCAGTTGTGAGTCCAGTTGGCGAGTGTTGACGGGCTGTTCCTCCATGGGGTGAGGCCGGGCGAGCTGTGTTAAAATCGGCCCTAATTTGGGAGGGAGTGCAGCGAAGGTTCACCAGACTGATATCTAGGATGGCAGGAATGACGTATGAGGAGAGATTGGGTCGATTGGGCTTATACTCGCTGGAGTTTAGAAGAATGAGAGGGGAGCTCATTGAAACTTATAAAATTCTAACAGGACTAGACAGACTAGATGCAGGAAGGATGTTCCCGATGGCGGGGGAGTCCAGAACCAGGGGTCACAGTCTAAGGATAAGGGGTAGGCCATTTAGGACAGAGATGAGGAGGAATTTCTTCACCCAGAGATTGGTGAACCTGTGGAATTCTCTACCACAGAAAGCAGTAGAGGCCAATTCATTAAATATATTCAAGAAGGAGTTAGATATATTTCTTAAGGCTAAAGGGATCAAGGGATATGGGGAGAAAGCAGGGACAGGGTACTGAATTTGGATGATCAGCCATGATCTCATTGAATGGCGGAACAGGCTCGAGAGGCCAAATGGCCTACTCCTGCTCCTATCTTCTATGTTTCTATGTTTCTAATGTGACACCAACTTGGAAACACAGCCCCGATGGGGACGATCAATTAGTGCAGATGGTGAGGTGATGTAAAAGTTTGATTTAGTACAACAACTTATACAACGCCTTTAACGTAGTAAAACGTACCCAAGGCGCTTCACAGGAGCGATTATCAGACAAAATTTGACACCGAGCCACATAAGGAGATATTAGGACAGGTGACCAAAAGCTCGGTCAAAGAGGTGGGTTTTTAAGGAGTCTCTTAAAGGAGGAGAGAGAGGCGGAGAGGTTTAGGGAGGGAATTCCAGAGCTTAGGGCCCAGGCAGCTGAAGGCACGGCCGTCAATGGTGGAGCGATTGAAATCGGGGAAAGTTTAAAGAGCATCGGCCCTTAGAGATCCAAAATGGCATCCGCACTGTGCGCACATGCTTGTGGGGAGAATTGCGCCAGATGCCATATTGGTGAGGGCATTGGCGTGGGCACCGTGAATGCCCACTGGAAGTATGCAGAGCAGGCAGATCGTGACGCCAGATTTGACGCCAGCGCTGCCATTTTGGAGCTCAACATTGAGACTGGCATCACGTGCCCTTTGGAGACTGGGCTAGAGGAGGGTCTTCACACGGTGAATCACCAGGCACAAGGGCACAGGAACTAGGGCAGAGGGATTGGATGCCACAGGTTGCCTGGTCACATACTAGATCTGCTGCAGAGGACACAGATGCCGATTCCAAGGGCCCAGTCCACTGAAGAAGGTTGACGGGCATCAACCAGGAAAAGCTCGGGTCACTGGGCAGCCTGCCAGTGAGCTTCCACACAATGGATCAGAGCATGGAGGAGGCCAGCTCCATCCTGCGTCAGGGCTTCGCACGGAGCATGGAGACCATTTTGTCCAACATGGAGCGAGCGGTCAGCTCCATCAACACCACAGCGACACCCCCCGGAGAGGAGGAGGCCAGAATTAGAGGAGCGCCGAGATCTCAGAGGGTTGTGGGGCTGGAGGAGATCACAGAGATAGGGAGGGGGGGGGGCGAGGCCATGGAGGGATTTGAAAACAAGGATGAGAATTTTAAAATATGTACAGGTATGCTGTCAGGGATCGCTAGCGCTGCTAACTCTGATTGACCTAGAGGTTTCATCTCATGACCACCACCTCCAGCCACCCCGCCTGGTCAAACCCCCTTTCTTCATCTCGAATAGTTTTATAACTAATAAAAAATAATTTGTTCGCTTGTCTTAATGTCTCCTTCTTTAGCTCGCTGTCAATTTTTTGTCTGATAATCGCTCCTGTGCAGCGCCTTGGGACGTTAAAGGCGCTGTATAAATACAAGTTGTTGTTGTTGTGTTCAAAGAAAATAGGGGGGGAAAAAGACACAATTGTTTTTTTAAAACCCAGTCTGAGTTTTCTCCTGGGTGTTGCTCCCAGCAGTGTCCAGGAGATCAATCTTTAATTCCCGGAGACTCGGCAACCTTCCCATGTAGCACAGGGACAAAACGCTTTCAGGTAAATATCACAGGAGCGAGTCGAGCTTCGTACCTGTACAACACCACCATCCAGTGGTCAAACTGCAGTGTACACCGAGCAAAGCCAAACTGGAAAGGCCATTTTGTGAAAGAAAGAAAGACTTGCATTTCTATAGCGCCTTTCACCACCTCAGGACGTCCCAAAGCGCTTCACAGCCAATGAAGTACTTGTTGAAGTGTAGTCACTGTTGTAATGTGGGAAACACGGCCGCCAATCTGTGCACAGCAAGCTCCCACAGACAGCAATGTGATAATGACCAGATAATCTGTTTTTTAGTGATGTTGATTGAAGGATAAATATTGGCCCAGGACACCAGGGAGAACTCCCCTGCTCTTCTTTGAAATAGTCCCATGGGATCTTTTACGTCCACCTGAGAGAGCACACGGGGCCTGGGTTTAACATCTCACCTGCTCCTCCGACAGTGCAGCGCTCCCTCAGTACTGCCCCTCCGACAGTGCAGCGCTCCCTCAATACTGCACCTTCGACAGTGCAGCGCTCCCTCAGTACTGCCCCTCCAACAGTGCAGCACTCCCTCCGTACTGACACTCCGACAGTGCAGCGCTACCTCAGTACTGCCCCTCCAACAGTGCAGCAATCCCTCAGTACTGACATTCCGACAGTGCAGCGCTCCCTCAGTACTGACACTCCGACAGTGCTGCGCTCCCTCAGTACTGCCCCTCCGACAGTGCAGCGCTACCTCAGTACTGCCCCTCCAACAGTGCAGCAATCCCTCAGTACTGACATTCCGACAGTGCAGCGCTCCCTCAGTACTGACACTCCGACAGTGCTGCGCTCCCTCAGTACTGCCCCTCCGACAGTGCAGCGCTCCCTCAGTACTGCCCCTCCGACAGTTCAGCGCTCCCTCAGTACCACCCCTCCGAAAGTGCAGTGCTCCCTCAGTACTGCCCCACCGATAGTGCGGCGCTCCCTCAGTACTGCCCCTCCGACAGTGCGGCGCTCCCTCAGTACTGCCCCTCCGACAGTGCGTCGCTCCATCAGTACTGCCCCTACGAAAGTGCGGCGCTCCCTCAGTACTGACACTCCGACAGTGCAGCGCTCCCTCAGTACTGACACTCCGACAGTGCTGCGCTCCCTCAGTACTGCCCCTCCGACAGTGTGGTGCTCCCTCAGTACTGCCCCACAGACAGTGCGGCGCTCCCTCAGTACTGCCCCTCCGACAGTGCGGCACTCCCTCAGTACTGCCCCGCCGACAGTGCGGTGCTCCCTCAGTACTGCCCCTCCGACAGTGCGGCACTCCCTCAGTACCGCCCCTTTGACAGTGCAGCACTCCCTCAATATTGTACTGGGAATGTCAGCCTAGATTTTTATGCTCAAGTCTCTGGAGTGGGACTTGAACCCACAAGCTTCTGACTCAGAGGAGAGAGTGCCAGCAATGGGCCACAGACTGACACTAATGAAATGGCATTTGAAAGCCTGCAGTTGGGTCCACCAGCCAGTGATGAACAGTGGGTGCACCATAATGCGAGGCCTTATATGAATTTCACCCTCAAACCCAATCTGAATTTTTCACTCAAGACCGTTCAAATTTTTTAACAAATCTGTCTGGGTTGTGAACAACATCAGGGGTGGAGAGTGTAAATAATAGCCCAGAAATAGGCCCTTTTTCCAGCCGCCATGTGAGCTACTAAGACCCCGATACGGCGGGGCCAGGAAACGTGCGCACCTTGCGGGCCGCAAGTGCGCCGTCCGCCATATTGGGTAAGGGATAAAAATAGTCGTCCTTTACCCATGTCTGAAACAGTCGTCAGTCCCTCTGCATATGCCAATAACAGGCCTGTCTGAGGCCTCCTCGCCAAGACTGGTTTGTCCTGAGGCAGGATGGCCTAGCCGTCACCTGCTCGGCCCAGCCAAGAAGGTGAGGGGTTAGGGTCGACTCACCAACCCTCCAGGATTGGCCTGGAGTCTCCAGGAATGAAAGATTAATCCCCAGGACACGGCTGGGAGCAAATACCCAGGGAGAGAAAAAAAATCACAAGGGCCTTAAAAACAAATTGTGCTTTTTAAAAAATCAACCAATCAGTAATCGGGGAATGAAGAGTCTGTTTGCTTTCTGATTGGCTGTGGGGAGGGCGGGGCACCACGAGGATTGACGTGTCGGGCGACCAATGGCTGGAGAGTGAGGGCGGGGTGGTTGGAGGCCGGAGGTCATGTGAGGAAACATCCAGGAATACGGCCAATCAGAGTTGGTGGCTCCTCCCGACCCCCAAGGACCCGATCACCCTCGCTCCCGGCCCCTGGGCCCACTCACCTGATCACCACGACGACGACTAATCTAGAGCCGTCTTTTGTCTCCACTAGTCCTATCACCATCTCATCTCGTTTTGAGTACCTCTTAATGTCTCTTCACTTCTCTTTTGTACTCTCCCAGCCTGGCCTTCAGTCTTGACAAAGGGTCTTCGACCTGAAACGTTGACTCTAATCTCTCTCCACGGATGTTGCCTGGCCTGCTGAGTTTTTCCAGCACTTTCTGTTGTTATTTCACCCATTCACCACCCCCGGCCCCTGGGCCCACTCACCTGATCACCCCCGCCCCTAGCCCCTGGGCCCACTCACCCGATCACCCCCACCCCTGGCCCCTGGGCCCACTCACCTGATCACCCCCGCCCCCGGCCCCTGGGCCCACTCACCTGATCACCCCCGCCCCTGGCCCCTGGGCCCACTCACCTGATCACCCCCGCCCCTAGCCCCTGGGCCCACTCATCCGATCACCCCCACCCCTGGCCCCTGGGCCCACTCACCTGATCACCCCCGCCCCTGGCCCCTGGGCCCACTCACCTGATCACCCCCGCCCCTGGCCCCTGGGCCCACTCACCTGATCACCCCCGCCCCTGGCCCCTGGGCCCACTCACCCGATCACCCCAGCCCCTGGCCCCTGGGCCCACTCACCCGATCACCCCCGCCCCTGGCCCCTGGGCCCACTCACCTGATCACCCCCGCCCCTGGCCCCTGGGCCCACTCACCCGATCACCCCCGCCCCTGGCCCCTGGGCCCACTCCCCTGATCACCCCTGCCCCTGGCCCCTGGGCCCACTCACCCGATCGCCCCCGCCCCCGGCCCCTGGGCCCACTCACCTGATCACCCCCGCCCCCGGCCCCTGGGCCCACTCACCTGATCACCCCCGCCCCTGGCCCCTGGGCCCACTCACCTGATCACCCCCGCCCCTGGCCCCTGGGCCCACTCACCTGATCACCCCCACCCCCGGCCCCTGGGCCCACTCACCTGATCACCCCCGCCCCTGGCCCCTGGGCCCACTCACCTGATCACCCCCGCCCCTGGCCCCTGGGCCCACTCACCTGATCACCCCCGCCCCTGGCCCCTGGGCCCACTCACCCGATCGCCCCCGCCCCCTGGGCCCACTCACCTGATCACCCCCGCCCCTGGCCCCTGGGCCCACTCACCTGATCACCCCCACCCCTGGCCCCTGGGCCCACTCACCTGATCACCCCCGCCCCTGGCCCCTGGGCCCACTCACCTGATCACCCCCACCCCCGGCCCCTGGGCCCACTCACCCGATCGCCGCTGCGACCGCCAGGCCCGGTTTTTGCATTACTCTTCTCCAGCATGTTTCTGAGGCTGCGCCCGATCCGTTATACTGAGGCCCAGTGTCTGGGGAGTCCCGGGCCTGACCATTTAGGTGCAGGGAATGTACCCAGAGATGCTTGATTGAGTTACAGGCTTATAACTCCAATCGCAGAGCATTCTTCGACCAACATTGCAATTATGTAGAACGTTACTGCGTTCTTCCTTCGGTGTGACTCGGGTTACTTGTGACAGGAAGTGTAAATGGTTCTGACATTTGTCATTGCGTGGTGCGCAAGGTCAGTGCGCACGGGAACACCCTCCTCTAAGTCACACACCATCCTGACTTAGAAATATATCGTCCGTTCCTTCATCGTCGCTGGGTCAAAATCCTGGAACTCCCTCCCTAACAGCACCGTGGGAGCACCTTCACCACACGGACTGCAGCGGTTCAAGAGGGCAGCTCTCCTTCTAGGAAGGAAGGTAGGAAGTCTCCACAATGACTGTGCAGTGCTCACTGCTGCATCTGCGACAGGTAGATTGGTGAGGACGAGGTCAAGTAGGTTTTTCCCTCTTGTTGGTTCACCCACCACCTGTCGCAGGTCCAGACTTGCAGTTATGTCCTTCAGGACTCGGCCAGTATTGGTGTTACCGAGCCACTCTTGGTGATGGACATCTCTTCATTCACGCACGGACCTTCCAGCCCAGCATCACCTTGGCTAACACAGAGGTTATGGGCCACAGGTAGGACCCCAACTGTTAACCCTGGCTGAGGGCAGCCAATTCTGGGCATCAAACCCAGGACCTTCCTAGTCCGTACGGCACCGTCTACAAGATGCACTGCAGCAACTCGCCAAGGCTTCTTCGGCAGCACCTCCCAAACCCGCGACCTCTTCCACCTTGAAGGACAAGGGCAGCAGGCGCATGGGAACACCACCACCACCAAGTTCCCCATCAAGTCACACATCATCCTGACTTAGAAATGTATCGTTACTGGGTCAAAATCCTGGAAATCCCTCCCTAACAGCACTGTGGGAGCCCCTTCACCACATGGACTGCAGCGGTTCAAGAAGGCGGCTCACCACCACCTTCTCAAGGGCAATTAGGGATGGGCAATAAATGCTGGCCTTGCCAGCGACGCCCACATCTCAAGAACGAATTTAAAAATTTGCATTGGCGGTCATTTTAAGTGTCACGTAATTAAAAAATGGGCAGCACTTCTGGCTGGCCTCCCATGTTCTACCCTACGTAAACTTGAAATTATTCAAAACTCAGCTGCCCGTGTCCTAACTCGTACCATGTCCTGTTCTCCCATCATCCCCTGTGCTCGCTGACCTACACTTGCACCCGGTTAAACAACGCCTCGATTTCCAAATTCTCATCCTTGATTTCAAATCCCTCCATGGCCTCGCTCCTCCCTATCTCTGTGATCTCCACCAGCCCTACAACCCCTCTGAGATCTCTGCGCTCCACCTATTCTGGCCTTTTGCACATCCCTCATTTCATCGCTCCACCATTGGCAGCCGTGCCTTCAGCTGCCTGGGCCCTAAGCTCTAGAATTCCCTGCCTAAACTTCTCCGTCTCTCTCCTCCTTTAAGACGCTCCTTAAAACCGATCTCTTTTGGTAACCTGCCCTAATATCTCCTTATGTGGCTTGGTGTCAAATTTTTGTCTTATAACACTCCTGTGAAGCACCTTGGGACATTTTACTATGTTAAAGGTGCTATATAAATACAAATTGTTGTTGGCGTTGGTGTTGGGTCAGGGTGTGACGGAATAAGCCATATTTCAAGAGATACACCATAACATGAACAGAATTCTGATATTTATTAATACATGATATACTGGGTTTAAAAATCTAAAGCCTCGGAGACACAGGCTGCAAACAGAATACAGGCTTCTGAGATGGGATGTATTGATAACAAAGTTGTAAAAACCACACTAGCTTTGAAATGGGAATTGATTGTTAATGCTAATACAAAGGCCCTATTGAAATAGCAGTTTGGCGCTTCTGAAAGGTCTGCGGTTTGGAATCAACACAATGCAATGACCAAAGTAAAGTGTTAAGAACTAACACGTGAAACAGAAACAGAATATTAAAAAACCATGTGCCTTTGAAAAGATGACATCAAGTAAAAGAAACACCTGCTGGTCAAATAGTTTTAATGTTAAACATGGAAGACAGGAAACATGATTAAATATGCAGCCAACTAAGATAGCTAGAAAACAAGCAAACATTCTGGTTAAAGTGGTTTTGATTTACATATAGTAAATATGATACCTGTAGAACATTTTGAAGATATGACTTCAATAGATGCGCCAAGCAATTACATTGTTTTTGTATTGAACTTGGAACACCATGGAGTCACAACGTCTGGTTATAACCAGTTAAGCCAATATTAAGAATTGAATGGAAAGACCTTCGATCAGAATGGCATCAAATAAATACTACTGTCATAGTGTTTTATGATGGTTTTTGAAACACCTAAAGGTAGAGACATAATTATGCATGCAGCAGCTAAATTGACTATAAGATCTGTAAGAATTCAACAGAGAGAATGAATAAGACAATTAGCTTACATCAGCAGGAAACTTCAAAGAATAAACCACTAAAAAAAGAGTATAAAAGATAGAGCTTTGCAGATGAAAAATCAGAAGTCGCTGGACAGGCAAGCGTTTCTCAACTTCACAGGCACGTTTTTAACTTTGAGTCTCGGGTAATCAAGGTATTTGATTTTGGTGGATGTTCTGGATTTAGAAATAAGTAAGAAATGTAACGAAGTAAAGATTTGAAAATAAAGATCTCTGAGAAATAAGAAATGTAAGCTAATTGTTTTTGAACTGTTAATGTGGCGATTGACTCAACAGCTGTTAAATGAATGTCAGCTTTTAAATACATATATATTTTTAGAATTGTCTCACAGAGTATTTCTGTATAAACTCGCAAACCCAATTTCTGTACACGCTTTTGTAAGGAGTTGCAGAATTCTGGGGGGTATTCCGGACCCTCAAAATATCCGGAAGATTACAGTCTTGTTAAACTTATTAAAAGTGCTATCTGGAGGACGGTAACATCTTCAGTCATTCCGTTCCTTTAGGGAGAGATAGTCTGAACCTTTAGGCCCATTTAAGCGTCTTATAGAATTCGGCTATCTCTAACTTTAGTTGAAGGTGAACGTCTGGGGAATACGCCTGATCTGGGGTAGCCCGAAAAGGGCTAGGACTTGTAATTATCCCTTCAAGGGAGTGCGGTGCCTACATACAGCAAGGGGCAATGCTGGGCTCCTGAGCTGACAGGTAGATACAGAGTGCTACTGCAGCACCACCTGGTGTACAGGTTATAGAATTACCCCTCTGGTTTATGGAAACCACACCAGCCACTGCTGGAGCTGAATGGTGAGCCTGAACAGTCGCTCAAAACTAATCTAAACGAGTCTCCAGTGCCACAGAAGAAAAACCAGGGTTTAAATCTGCCAAGTGTTGAAAACAAATTGGGAGAAACTCTGACCTCTGGGCACCTGTTAGACACCTCGCCCGATTTCCTTTCTATTCTAAAAGAAATAACTTGCATTAATACCACACCTTTCACCACCTCAGGATGTCCCAAAGTGCTTTACAGCCAATTTGATTTGCAAGCATTGATGTCTTTTAGACATGAGTGGAGTCACTGTTGTAATGTAGGAAATGCGGCAGCCAATTTGCGCACAGCAAGCTCCCACAAATGTCAATGTGATAATGATCGGCTAATCTGGTTTAGTGATATATTTCAGAAGGAGATAGATAGGTTCCTAGACACAAAAGGCATCAAGGGATATGGGGAGAGAGCAGGAATATGGTATTGAGATAGAGGATCAGCCATGATCATATTGAATGGCGGAGCAGGCTCGAAAGGCCGAATGGCCTACTCCTGCTCCTATTTTTCTATGTTTCTATGTTTCTAACCCGGGAGAAAATTAAAGGTTAAAAAGGAAAAAGAGAATAAGAAAATCTTGTACTTCTCCAGCGCCTTTCACGACCACCGGACGTCCAAAGCGCTTCACAGCCAATGAAGTACTTTTTGAAGTGTAGTCACTGTTGTAATGTGGGAAACGCGGCAGCCAATTTGCGCACAGCAAGCTCCCACAAACGTCAATGTGATAATGACCCAGATAATGTGTTTTTAGTGATATATTTAAGAAGAAGATCGATAGATTTCTAGACACAAAAGGCATCAAGGTGCATGGGGAGAGAGCGGGAATATGGCATTGAGATAAAGGATCAGCCATGATCATATTGAATGGCGGAGCAGACTCGAAGGGCCGAATGGCCGACTCCGGCCCCTAGTTTCTATGTTTCTATGTGATGTCGATTGAGGGATAAGTATAGGGTCCAGGACACCGGGGACAACTTCGAAATAGCAGCGTGAGATCTTTTACGTTATTGTGTACGTAATACCCTTTGACGTAAGAAAACTACTAGGCACTTGGTCTAAGCATTAAACAAGGCTTTAATCAACTGTTTTACAACATGGAGGTCTAGTTGTGTCCTTCACTAGATCCTGTTAAGAATTTCCTGTCCAAGCCGGGCCCGTGCCCGAGTATTTATACTCTCCCTGGACAGCGCCACCCGCAGGCCGCTCAGTTGATTCATGTCACCCTTCGTTGCAAAATCTCCTGGAGATCGTTGCGACACCGGGACCTTTAACAGAATCAAAGCTGGCAAGGGATGGTGATCTGAAATATGTATTTCAATCGAGGCCAGACATCACCTCAGCAGGGCCGTCGAAGGATGCGCAATCCTCATTAATAGTATATGAGCTTGTCTTTATTGGTTTCCTGTCTAGCAGAGAATTAAATCTCAGAAACGCTTCCCATAGCTCATAATATTTTTGTACTAAGGTACACAGACTTTATTTATTGCCAGCTATTTCGGTGCCAGTTTAATTAAATGCGATGAGGCCACTGAGATAAACAACCCCATTTACTGGCAGAACGCATCGGAGCTCCTTGCAACACGCACAAGCTTTCGACAACTTGGGTTCCGCGAAATGCCATAAATCAATCAAGTAACTTTAAGTGCCATGCCTCTCAAGAAAGAAACACTTGCATTCCTATAGCGGCGGACGTCCCAAAGCGCTTTACAGCCCATGAAGTACTTTTTTTGAAGTGTAGTCACTGTTGTAATGTTGGAAACGTGGCAGACAATTTGCACACAGCAAGCTCCCACAAACAGCAATTTGATAATGACCAGATAATCTGTTTTTGTTATGTTGGTTGAGGGATAAATATTGGCCCCAGGACACCAGGGATACCTCGCCTGCTCCTCTTCGAAATAGTGCCATGGGGTCTTTTACGTCCACCTGAGAGAGCGGACGGGGCCTCGGTTTAGCGTCTCATCTGAAAGACGGCACCTCTGACAGTGCAGCACTCCCTCAGTACATCCCCTCCAATAGTGCAGCGCTCCCTCAGTACTGCCCCTCCAACAGTGCAGCACTCCCTCAGTACACTCCCTCCAATAGTGCAGCGCTCCCTCAGTACTGCCCCTCCAACAGTGCAGCACTCCCTCAGGGCATTGGAACCGGTTCTGGGGGAGGTGGGACTAGTTCAAACCGGACAGTTTGCACCTGGGCAGGACTGGGACCGATGTCCTAGGGGGAGTGTTTGCTAGTGCTCTGGAGGAGGGTTTAAACTAAAATGGCAGGAGGTTGGGAACCTGAGCAGGGGGACAGAGGAAAGGGAAACACGGATAAAAGCAAAAGATAGGAAGGAGAAAAACAAACGTGGCAGTCAGAGAAATCAACAGTTTAAATCAAGCATGGCCACAGTAAATAATAATTCTAATAGGTCTAAGAGCGTTAAAAAAACAAGCCTGAAGGCTTTGTGTCTTAATGCGAGGAGCATTCGTAATAAGGTGGATGAATTAGCTGCGCAAATAGAGGTAAACGAATATGATTTGATTGGGATTACGGAAACATGGCTCCAGGGTGGCCAAGGCTGGGAACCCAACATCCAGGGGTATTCAATATTCAGGAAAGATAGGCAAAAAGGAAAGGGAGGTGGGGTAGCGTTGCTGGTTAAAGAAGGGATTAACACAATTGTAAGGAAGGATATTAGCTCTGATGATGTGGAATCTGTATGGGTAGAACTGAGAACTACCAAGGGGTAGAAAATTTTAGTGGGAGTGGTATATAGACCTCCAAACAGTAATGCGGAGGTTGGAGATGGCATTAAAAGGGAAATTAAAGAAGCGTGCAATAAGGGCACAGCAGTCATCATGGGTGACTTTAACCTACATATAGATGGGGCTAACCAAATTAGTAACAATACTGTGGAGGAGGAATTCCTGGAGTGTTTACGGGATGGTTTCCTGGACCAATATGTCGAGGAACCAACCAGAGATCAGGCCATCTTAGACTGGGTATTATGTAATGAGAAAGGATTAATTAGCAATCTTGTTGTATGAGTCCCCTTGGGTCGGAGCGATCATAATATGATCGAATTCTTCATTAAGATGGAGAATGAAGTTGTTGACTCAGAGACTAGGGTCCTAAATTTAAATAAAGGAAACTACGATGGTCTGAGGTGTGAGTTGGGTAAGATTGATTGGGGAATGTCACTCAAAGGGTTGACGGTGGATAGGCAATGGCAAACATTCAAAGACCGCATGGATGAACCACAGAATTTGTTCATCCCAGTTTGGCATAAAAATAAAACAAGATGACTCAACCGTGACTAACAAGGGAAATTAGGGATAGCATAAGATCCAAGGCGAGGACATATAAATTGGCCAGAAAAAGCAGTAAACCTGAGGATTCGGAGCAGTTTAGGATTCAACAAAGGAGGACAAAGGGATTAATTAAGAAGGGGAAAATAGAATATGAGAGTAAGTTTGCAGGGAACATAAAAACTGACTGTAAAAGCTTTTATAGGTATGTGAAGAGAAAAAGGTTGGTGAAGTCAAGCGTAGGTCCCTTGCAGTCAGAATCAGGGGAATTTATAATGGGGAACAAAGAAATGGCAGACCAATTGAATACATATTTTGGTTCTGTCTTCACAAAGGAGGACACAAATAACCTCCCAGAGATGTCGGGGAACATAGGGTCTGATGAAAGGGAGGAACTGAAAGAAATCCGTATTTGTAGGGAAATGGTGTTAGGGAAATTGATGGGATTGAAGGCCGATAAATCCCCAGGGCCCGATAATCTCCATCCTAGGGTACTTAAGGAAGTGGCCCTAGAAATAGTAGATGCATTGCTGATCATCTTCTAACATTCGATGGAATCTGGAACAGTACCCATGGATTGGAGGGTAGCTAATGTTACCCCACTATTCAAAAAAGGTGGTAGAGAGAAAACGGGGAATTACAGACCGGTAAGCCTGACATTGGTAGTGGGGAAAATGCTAGAGTCCATTATAAAAGATGTAATAGCAGAGCACTTGGAAAACAGTGACCGGATTGGACAAAGTCAACATGGATTTACAAAAGGTAACTCTTGCTTGACTAATCTACTGGAATTTTTTGAGGATGTAACCAGTAAAATAGATAAGGGAAAACCAGTGGATGTGGAGTATTTGGACTTTCAGAAGGCTTTCGATAAGGTCCCGCATAAGAGATTAGCGTGTAAAGTTAAGGCACATGGGATTGGGGGCAAGGTATTGACTTGGATAGAGAACTGGTTGGCAGACAGAAAGCAAAGAGTTGGAATAAACGGGTCTTTTTCCGAGTGGCAGGCAGTGACTAGTGGGGTACCGCAGGGATCGGTCCTTGGACCCCAGCTATTCACAATATATATGAATGATCTAGACAAGGGAACTAGATGTAATATCTCCAAAATTGCAGAGGACACAAAGCTGGGTCAGCGTGTGTGCTGTGTGGAGGATGCCGAGAAACTCCAGGATGATTTGGACAGGTTGGGTGATTGGGCAGAAGCATGGCAGATGCAATATAACGTGGATAAATGTGAGGTTATCCACTTTGGTGGCAAAAACAGGAAGGCAGATTATTATCTGAATGGCAATAGATTGGGAGAAGGGGAAGTGCAACGAGACCTGGGTGTCCTTGTGCACCAGTCGTTGACGGTCAGCATGCAGGTGCAGCAGGCGGTGAAGGCAAATGGTATGTTGGCCTTCGTAGCGAGAGGGTTCGAGTACAGGAACAAGGATGTCTTGCTGCAGTTGTACAGGGCCTTGGTGAGACCACACCTTGAGTATTGTGTGCAGTTTTGGTCGCCTTATCTGAGGAAGGATGTTCTTGCCATGGAGGGAATGCAGCGAAGATTCACCAGGCTGATACCTGGGATGGCAGGAATGACGTATGAGGAGAGGTTAGGTCGATCAGGCTTATACTCGCTGGAGTTTAGAAGAATGAGAGGGAATCTCATTGAAATTTATAAAATTCTAAAAGGACTAGACAGACTAGATGCAGGAAGGATGTTCCCGATGGCGGGGGAGTCCAGAACCAGGGGTCACAGTCTAAGGATAAGGGGTAAGCCATTTAGGACAGAAATGAGGAGGAATTTCTTCACCCAGAGAGTGGGGAACCTGTGGAATTCTCTACCACAGAAGGCAGTAGAGGCCAATTAATTAAATATATTCAAGAAGGAGTTGGATATATTTCTTAAGGCTAAAGGGATCAAGGGGTATGGGGAGAAAGCAGGGACCGGGTACCGAATTTGGATGATCAGTCATGATCTCACTGAATGGCGGAGCTGGCTCGAGGGGCCGAATGGCCGACTCCTGCTCCTATCTTCTATATTTCTATGTTTAAGTACTGCCCCTCCGACAGTGCAGCGCTCCCTCTGTACTGCCCCTCCGACAGTGCGGCGCTCCCTCAGTACTGCCCCTCCGACAGTGCAGCACTCCCCCATTACTGCCCCTCTGACAGTGCAGCGCTCCCTCTGTACTGCCCCTCTGACAGTGCGGCGCTCCCTCAGTACTGCCCCTCCGACAGTGCAGCACTCCCCCATTACTGCCCCTCTGACAGTGCAGCGCTCCCTCAGTACTGCCCCTCCGACAGTGCGGCGCCCGCTCAGTACTGCCCCTCCGACAGTGCAGCACTCCCTCAGTACAGCCCCTCCGACAGTGCGGCGCTCCCTCAGTACTGCCCCTCCGACAGTGCGGCGCTCCCTCAGTACTG
The DNA here is from genome assembly GCF_052327205.1 of Somniosus microcephalus. Lineage (NCBI taxonomy): Eukaryota > Metazoa > Chordata > Chondrichthyes > Squaliformes > Somniosidae > Somniosus > Somniosus microcephalus. Next base: position 34,528,842 of record NC_141017.1, on the reverse strand, counting down.
CCCCTCTGACAGTGCTGTGCTCTCTCAGTACTGCCCCTCCGACAATGCGGCGCTCCCTCAGTACTGCCCCTCCGACAGTCCAGCGCTCCCTCAGTACTGCCCCTCCGACAGTGCAGCACTCCCTCAGTACTGCCCCTCCGACAGTGCAGCACTCCCTCAGTACTGCCCCTCCGACAGTGCGACGCTCCCTCAGTGCTGCCCCTCCGACAGTGCAGCGCTCCCTCAGTACTGCCCCTCCGACAGTGCAGCACTCCCTCAGTACTGCCCCTCCGACAGTGCAGCACTCCCTCAGTACTGCCCCTCCGACAGTGCGGCGCTCCCTCAGTACTGTCCCTCCGACAGTGCAGCGCTCCCTCAGTACTGCCCCTCCGACAGTGCGGCGCTCCCTCAGTACTGCCCCTCCGACAGTGCAGCGCTCCCTCAGTACTGCCCCTCCGACAGTGCAGCACTCCCTCAGTACTGCCCCTCTGACAGTGCGGCGCTCCCTCAGTACTGCCCCTCCGACAGTGCAGCACTCCCTCAGTACTGCCCCTCCGACAGTGCGGCGCTCCCTCAGTGCTGCCCCTCCGACAGTGCGGCGCTCCCTCAGTATTGCCCCTCCGACAGTGCGGCGCTCCCTCAGTACTGCCCCTCTGACAGTGCGGCGCTCCCTCAGTACTGCCCCTCCGACAGTGCGGCGCTCCCTTAGTACTGCCCCTCCGACAGTCCAGCGCTCCCTCAGTACTGCCCCTCTGACAGTGCAGCTCTCCCTCAGTAATGCCCCTCTGACAGTGCGGCGCTCCCTCAGTACTGCCCCTCCGACAGTGCGGCGCTCCCTCAGTACTGCCCCTCTGACAGTGCAGCGCTCCCTCAGTACTGCCCCTCCGACAGTGCAGCGCTCCCTCAGTACTGCCCCTCCGACAGTGCAGCGCTCCCTCAGTACTGCCCCTCCGACAGTGTAGCACTCCCTCAGTACTGCCCCTCCGACAGTGCAGCACTCCCTCAGTACTGCCCCTCCGACAGTGTGGCGCTCCCTCAGTGCTGCCCCTCCGACAGTGCAGCACTCCCTCAGTACTGCCCCTCCGACAGTGCGGCGCTCCCTCAGTACTGCCCCTCCGACAGTGCAGCGCTCCCTCAGTACCGCCCCTCCGACAGTGCGGCGCTCCCTCAGTACTGCCCCTCCGACAGTGCAGCGCTCCCTCAGTACTGCCCCTCCGACAGTGCAGCAGTCCCTCAGTACTGCCCCTCTGACAGTGCGGCGCTCCCTCAGTACTGCCCCTCCGACAGTGCAGCACTCCCTCAGTACTGCCCCTCCGACAGTGCGGCGCTCCCTCATTGCTGCCCCTCCAACAGTGCGGCGCTCCCTCAGTACTGCCCCTCCGACAGTGCGGCGCTCCCTCAGTACTGCCCCTCCGACAGTGCAGCACTCCCTCAGTACTGCCCCTCCGACAGTGCGGCGCTCCCTCATTGCTGCCCCTCCAACAGTGCGGCGCTCCCTCAGTACTGCCCCTCCGACAGTGCAGCACTCCCTCAGTACTGCCCCTCCGACAGTGCAGCACTCCTTCAGCACTGCCCCTCCGACAGTGCGGCGCTCCCTCAGTGCTGCCCCTCCGACAGTGCAGCGCTCCCTCAGTACTGCCCCTCCGACAGTGCGGCGCTCCCTCAGTACTGCCCCTCCGACAGTGCAGCGCTCCCTCAGTACTGACCCTCCGACAGTGCAGCGCTCCCTCAGTACTACACTGGAGTGTCAGCCTAGATTTTTGTCCTCAAGTCTCTGGAGTGAGACTTGAACCCACAGCCTTCTGACAGTCTGCTACCAACTGAGGCACAGCTGGCACAAGAGGGGATAACAGAGCTTTGGACTCACACGGAACTAATTGGGAAGATGCATTGGTTTGCTTTCAGAAGATGGCCCAACACTGCGACATGCTGTACCGGGCGCGGTTGCGGTATTGTAGCGGCAATGTTACAGGACGAGTAATGCAGCGACCTGGGCCAACTATCCAGACAGCTCAAATCTCACCACAGCATGCTGGAGAACTTCAATTCAGTTTAAATCTGGAAGTAAAAATTCTGGGATCACCATAAAGTTGTCTGTAAAAACTCAACTGATTCGCTAATGTCCCTTTAATGGGAAAAAACCTGCCGTCCTTCCCCGTCCTTACCCGGCCTGGCCTGGCCTGGCCTGGCCTACACGTGACTCCAGTCCTAGACCAACATGGTTGACTCTTAACTGCCCCTCTGAACTGGCGCTCAGTCACAGCCACCTTCTCACAGGAACTAGGAGATGGGCAATAAATGCTGGCCTCGCGAACAACGCCCGCATCCCGAGAATTAATATTAAAAAGGCGTTTTGGAATCCTACTTATTGATTGTGCTTCCTCCAATTCTGGCCCCTTCCCTGATTTTAATCGCTCCACCATTGGCGGACGTTTCTTCAGCTGCCTGGGCCCCCGAGCTCTGGAATTCCTTCTCCGCCTCTCTACCTCTCTCTCCTCCTTTAAGACGCTCCTTAAAGCCTACCTCGACCTGTGCTAATATCTCCTTATGTGGCTCGGTGTCAAATTTTGCCTGATTACGCTTCTGTGAAGCTACCTTGGGACGTTTTACTGCGTTAAAGGCGCTAGATAAATGCAAGTAGTTGCTGTACGGTATTGTATAAATAGCTCCTGGGGGCCAATATTTGAGTCACTACAGTAAGTCTCAGGGCTACAGAGAGGGAGAATCAGCTAGGCTTCTTGCCCCCGATTGCTATCCAATCGCTGGAAGCTGGACGGCGTGTAAGAGCAGGATGTGGCTCGGCCGCGATGCCGCCCGCAGGCGAATAGCCATCTGACGCGCGGACTCCAGGCTCGCGCTCGGACCAATGGCCACCTGGGAACCGATCCCGAGTTTTATTCCAGCAAGGAGATGGTGCCTTCAAGAAAGGAGGGTGGAGAAAATGATCCACAATATATATCAAAGGGACGGTGCGGTTTAGTCTCGGGGTCTGGGTATTATTACGAGGGCAGCTCCTGCTCATTGCTGCGGTTTATGAGGTTGTTAAGTGACGCGGAATGAAGCAACTTTTGCTTTGCAAGCTGGTGAGAGCTGCCACCTGCTGCTGAACGATGGTAGTGCAGCACCATTAATGCCACGTTAAATCGATGATCGTAGGAACATAACAAATAGGAGCAGGAGACGGCCATTCGGCCCCTCGAGCCTGCCCCGCCATTGAATAAGACCTGATCTGATCTTGGCCTCAAATCCACTTTCCCGCCCGATCCCCATAACCCTCGACTCACCTGTTGCTCAAATATCTGTCAATCTCCACCTTAAATATATTCAATGACTCCGCCTCCACAGCTCTCTGGGGAAGAGAGTTCCAAAGATTCACGACCCTCTGAGAGAAGAAATTCCTCCTCATCTCCGATTTAAATGGGCGACCCCTTATTCTGAAACTATGCCCCCGAGTTCTAGATTCCCCCACGAGGGGAAACATCCTCTCTGCATCTACCTTGTCCAACCCCCTCAGTATCTTATATGTTTCAATAAGATCCCCTCTCATTCTTCTAAACTCCAGTGAGTATAGGCCCAACCTGCTCAACCTTTCCTCATAAGACAACCCCTTCATCTCAGGAATCAACCTCCTGAACCTTCTCTGAACTGCCTCCAATGCCAGTATATCCCTCCTTAAGTAAGGAGACCAAAACTGTACGCAGTACTCCAGGTGGGAGCTGTCATATTACCGACAGCATCCGGATAAACAAAATAAGACAGCTGACATTTAAGCACTAATAAAAAGGAAGATTTCCAGCGCCTGGCAGTTGAAGTTATTTTGAAAGGGCAATATTAACCTGGTACGTACTTCACCTTCTCCAGAACTCACTCACTTCACACTCGGCCGACGATACTTTCGGCATATCTGATTCATCGAATGATAAGAACATAATAAAAACATAAGAAATTGGAGCAGGAGTAGGCCAATCGGCCCCTCGAGCCTGCTCCGCCATTCAATAAGATCATGGCTGATCTGATCCTAACCGCCAATCCACTATCACACAACCATCTCCTGAATCTAACAGAATTAGACACACGAAATAGGAGCAGGATCAGGCTACACGGCCCCTGGGCCCGCTCCGCTACCCACAGGGCCATGACCATTCCGAACCTAGACTCATGTCCAAATTCCTGCCCGCTCCCCGTAACCCTTAATTCCCTTTACTTCTAGGAAACTCTATTTCTGTTTTAAATTTATGTAATGATGTAGCTTCTACAGCTTTTTGGGGCAGCATATTCCATGGACCTACCACCCTCTGAGTGAAGTAGTTCCTCCTCATCTCAGTTTTGAAAGAGCAGCCCCTTATTCTAAGACTATGCCCCCTAATTCTAGTTTCACCCATCATCAGGAACATCCTCCCCGCATCCACCCGATCCAACCCCTTCACAATCTTATATGTTTCAATAAGATTGCCTCTCATTCTTCTGAACTCCAATGAGTAGAGTCCCAATCTACTCAACCTCTCCTCATATGTCCATCCCCTCATCCCCGGGATTAACCGAGTGAACCTTCCTTGTACTGACTCGAGAGCAAGTATGTCCTTTCTTAAGTATGGACACCAAAACTGTACGCAGTATTCCAGGTGCGGTCTCACCAATATCTTGTACAACTGAAGCAATACCTCCCTATTTTTATATTCTATCCCCCTAGCAATGAAAGCCAACATTCCATTGGCCTTCTTAATCACTTGCTGCACCTGCATACGAACCTTTTGAGTTTCGTGCACCAGGACCCCCAGATCCCTTTGTACTTCAGTACTTTCCAGTTTCTTGCCATTAAGATAATAACTTGCTCTACGATTTTTCCTGCCAAAGTGCATAACCTCACACTTTCCAGTATTGTATTCCATCTGCCAAATCTCTGCCCACTTACTTAGCCTGTCTATGTCCCCTTGCAGGTTTTTTATGTCCTCCTCACTCACTACTTTCCCTCCCATCTTAGTATCATCTGCAAACGTTGATATGTTACACTCGGTCCCCTCCTCCAAATCGTTAATATAGATTGTAAAGAGTTGGGGGCCCAGCACTGACCCCTGCGGAACACCACTAGTTACTGATTGCCAGTCTGAGAATGAACCATTTATCCCAACTCTCTGCCTTCTGTTAGATAGCCAATCCTCTATCCATGCCAGAATATTACCCCCAATCCCGTGATTTTTTATCTTAAGCAATAATCTTTTGTGTGGCACCTTGTCAAATGCCTTTTGGAAGTCTAAATACACTACGTCCACTGGTTCCCCTTTATCCACCCTATATGTTACTTCCTCAAAGAACTCCAGCAAATTTGTCAAACATGACTTCCCCTTCATAAAACCATGCTGACTTTGTCCTATTAAATTATGATTATCCAAATGTCCTGTTACTGTCTCCTTAATAATGGACTCCAAAATTTTTACCTACCACAGATGTTAGGCTAACCGGTCTATAGTTTCCAGCCTTCTGTCTACTGCCCTTTTTAAATAAGGGTGTTACATTAGCAGTTTTCCAGTCTGCCGGGACCTTTGCCGAGTCCAGGGAGGCATACAGTGCAGGAAGAGGCCGTTCGGCCCACCATGCCTGTGCCAGCCCTTTGCAAGAGCTAGCCAATGAGTTCCACTCCCCCACCCCACCCCGCAATATTCCCTCTAAGCAGCGCGGCCACGCATCAGTGGGAAAAGTCCCACGTGCGGTCCGCTCACCGGCTTCTCCATTGTGCGTGCCGCCTGTGCGTATGTGTGTGGAAATTTAAAGGGACCGCGCATTAAAAGAAACAGGCTGCGCAGAAACAGAGCGCACCTCACGGGGAGCACTGCTCCCCTGCCCTCGCCCCATCGCCCCGCAAAATTTTCCTTTCCAAAATCCAGGCCACAACACCATGTTGCATTAAAAAAAAATCTCAGCTCCCCCTCTGGCTCTTTTGCTGATGACTTTCAATCCGTGTCATCCGATCACCGACCCTCCTGCCACTGGAAACAGTTTCTCCAACAAAACCCCGCCTCCTGTGGACATTCCCTTTATGGACATTCATTCCCTTTAAGAGAGATTTGTTTAGCCAAACGGCAGGCACGATGTTTACCTACCCTGCAACCAGCAGAGGGAGCACTTGTACAGCTTTTGCAAAAAAATAACAGCCACTTTGTTCCGAGTGATATTTCCTATCCATTTTGGTTTCGGTGGGAGATGTGATGTTTTCACATCTTTTTGTTCACCGAGCAATCTCCGAGTCCTGGATCAGCCCTGACCTCACAAGCATCCTCTGGGTTACATAGAATATTCGACACAGAAACAGGCCATTCGGCCCAACCAGTCCATGCCGGTGTTTATGCTCCACTCGAGCCTCCTCCCGTCTTTCCTCATCTAACTCTATCAGCGTAACCCTCGATTCCCTTCTCCCTCAGATGCTTGTCCAGCCTCCCCTTAAATGCATCTCTACTATTCGCTTCAATCACTCCCTGTGGCAGCGAGTTCCACATTCTCACCACTCTCTGGGTAAAGAAGTTTCTCCTGAATTCCCTATTGGATTTCTTGGTGACTATCTTATATTGACGGTCTCGAGTTTTGCTCTTCCCCACAAGACTGATAGGAGGATCATAGAATATGATCGCTGCTGTTGAATCCGTGATTCTTAAAGTATGATGTTTTCCAATAACTACACAGAGGCTGTAACTTAACAATCAACAGGTGTTTACTGGAGGAGGGTAGTCTAAAGACTGACAGTACAGAGGCATGCTCAAGGCTTATAGACAGGTGTGGTCACTGCCGGTACTACAGTATACAGGAGCTGTAAAAGTAGTTCTCTCTTAAAGGTACATACACTACAATGCCTCCCCTTTTAGATTAGCAGTACCCATAATGTTCAAATAACAATTAACACTTTAACATGCACATTAAACAGAAATAGTCCATTTATAGATTCAGTCTTTGGGGCGGCTTCCTGATCCTTTCTGGATAGCGCCTTTCCTGAGGTTCTTGTTCTTGGTGCGGAGGTGATTCTGGCCCCTTTTCATCGGTTATTTCATCAGTTTCCACTGCTACTGTTCTGAGGTAGATGCTATCGGTATGTTGGGTTCATCGCCAGGGACGCGAGACATGGGGTTGACTCGTTCCTGTGACGGTAAGATCTGGTCGACGTGGCGTCTCATAATGTTCTCCCCGACATCCACTGTGTACATTAATGGCCCCTGCCGTGTGCATATCGTTCCGGGTTGCCATTTCTCTGTTCGGTAGTCACGGGCCAAGACTGGTTGCCCTACATTGAAGCTCCTTGTCGGTTTCTCATTGATGTGCTGGAATTGTTTATCCTCAACATTTCTTCGCACATTTGGTCTGAGCAAATCCAGACGAGATCTCAACCTTCGGTTAAAGAACATCATGGCCGGGGTCTGGTTGGTAACTGCATGTGTCGCATTTCTGTAGGCTAACAGGAAATTGTCCACCTTATGCTGTAGTGGAATTTCATCATCGCACATGGCCTTTATCGCCTTTTTAAAGGTTTGTACGAACCTCTCAGCCAATCCATTTGTGGCTGGATGATATGGGGCGGATGTGTAATGCCTTACCCCATTCCTTCTCATAAATTTCCGAAACTCTTTGGACACAAATTGTGGTCCATTATCAGAGCAAATCTGCTCTGGCAAGCCGTTCCTGGCAAATATGGTCCGTAGGACTGCAATCGTTTTCTCTGTAGTGGTTGAGGACATTTTTATCACCTCAGGCCATTTCGAGTGAGCGTCCACTGCTATTAAGAACATTGAGTCCATGAATGGACCAGCAAAATCAATATGCACCCGTTGCCATGGAGAGGAGGGCCACTCCCATGGGTGTAGAGGGGCATGTGGTGGTGCATTTTGGACCTTCTGGCATCCTGAGCAGCTCTTGGTTAGGTCCTCGATTTGTTGATCGATCCCCGACCACCCCTCACCGTCAAATCATATACCCGAGACAGTGTCGGATCATTGCGGGTCTCCTTCTCTATAGTTACTGGCAATCGTTCAATTATTGACGAATAAAATATCTCAATAGGGTCCACTGCTGGTGCTTCCTCCACAGTACGCAGTGGCAGGCGTGATAGCCCATCAGCGTTTCCATGCTGTTTCGTGCCTTTATATTCTATTTCATATTGGTTCGCCCCTAGAAAAAGGGATCATCTTTGTAACCGTTGTGCAGTCATCACCGGAACGCCCTTCTTTGGATTGAAGATGGAGACAAGTGGTTGGTGGTCAGTCAGCAAGGTGAACTTCTGCCCATGCAGATAGTGGTTAAATTTTTTTACTCCCCATACTAGGCTGAGGGCCTCCCTGTCAATCTGGGCGTAGTTGCGCTCGGCTGAGGTTAGTGACCGAGACACAAAGGCTACTGGCCTCTCCAACCCGTCTGGGAATTTGTGCGACAGCACCGCTCCAATACCATAGGGTGATGCATCACATGCCAACCGAATTGGTAGTGCTGGGTTGAAATGGGCCAACACCTCTTTTGATGTGATCAATTCTTTGCACTTCTGGAAAGCTCGTTTACATTCGTCATTCCACTTCCATGGTACCCCCGTTTGCAGTAGGGTGTTCAGTGGGTGTAATACTGCAGACAAATTTGGTAAGAACTTATGGTAGTAGTTTACCAGCCCGAGGAACGACCTCAGTTGTGACACATTTTCCAGTGCTGGAGCCTTGACTACTGCCTCAATCTTTTCAGGGGACTTATGTAACCCCTCTTCATCAATAACGTGGCCACATTACGAGATCTGCTTCTGGAAAAACTCGCACTTGTGGCGATTAGCTCGTAACCCATATTCCTTTAATCTAGTGAGCACCTTCTCCAGGTTGGCGAGGTGATCACTGTCATTTTCGCCCGTGACCAGGATGTCGTCCAAATAACACTGGGTCCCTGGAATCCCTTGCAGGACTTGATCCATTGCCCTTTGCCAAATAGCCGGAGCCGATGCTACCCTGAACACCAGCCGGTTGTATTGGTAGAGACCTTTATGAGTGTTGATCGTGAGGCATTGTTTCGAGGCTTCTTCTACCTCCATTTGCAAGTACGCCTGGGCCAGATCAATTTTGGTGAAGCGTTTACCTCCAGATAGCGAGGCGAAAATATCCTCAATCCGTGGAAGTGGATATTGTACCGTGTGAAGGACTGGGTTCACTGTCACCTTAAAATCCCCACAGATGCGGACCTTCTTTGGTTCCCCAGGCATATTACTCAACGACCTCTTCATTACAGGAACGATGGGTGTAGCCCACTCGCTCCAGTCTACTTTGGACAGTACTCCTGAATGTTCCAACCCTTCCAGCTCTGCTTCGACGGCTGGTCGGATCGCATAAGGCACCGGTCTGGCCTTAAAAAACTTTGGGCTTGCATTTTCCTCTATTTTAATCGCTGCTGTTATGCCTTTTAGTGTTCCGAGTCCCTCCTGGAACACTTCTTGTGCGTCAGTTAGCATTTTTGACAGTCGTCCAGTGTGACGTCGTCATCCTTTTTGGCCTCAACCTTCAGTGCCTGTATGGAATGCCAATCTAATTGTATCTTCCGGATCCATTCATGTCCTAGTAGTGGTGGTCCTCCATCTGGCAATACATATAGGTCCATTTTAGGTATTTCCTGGCCTTTGTATATCACTTTCACCCTTATTTTTCCTTTGGGGTAGACTTTTTGCCCCGTGTACGTCTTCAAGACAATCTCTGTAGCTTTCAAGGGTATATGTGAAAATAGCCGCTTGTAGTCCCTTTGGTTTATGACTGTTAGGGCTGATCCTGTGTCCAATTCCATTTTCACTTGGACTCCATCTATCTTGAGTGTGACCCAGATAGTCTGGTGATCCTCCATTTTGGTTACCTTATGTAGTTTCAGACAACCCAGCTCCTTGCTTCCGGAGTCTGTATCACTTTTCTGTTCGTCTGAACTACTGCCCATCACCTTATGTACCTTTTTGTACTTCTCCTGTGGAGATTTCTTGCTGTTGGTTTTCTTCCCTGACCTGCAGACTCTTGCTATGTGTCCTGCTTTTCCACACTGTCTGCACACTTGGTCCTTGAACCAACAACCCTTCTGGTCGTGTGTTGTTCTGCCGCAGCGATAACACTTCCCTGCTCCATATGACATTTCATTGGTGCCATATTCTTGCGGTCTCCGTTGTATCTCTGCAGCGCCCCGTGCGGCTGCTTCGTGTGATACTGCCATGCTGAAAGCCTTGTCCAGCGTAAGATCCTTTTCTGATAGAAGCCGTTTCTGGGTTCCTTCACTTTGAAGCCCACACACAAACTTGTCCCTGAATGTTTCTGCTAGTCCCACTCCAAACTGGCAGTGTTTCGATAGCTTGCACAGTTCCATTAAGTACTCAGCATTACTTTTGTCTTTATGCTGGTTCCTTTTGTGGAACTTAAATCTTTCTGCTATCAGCAGCGTGTGGGGTTTAAGTGGTCCTGTAGGATTTCTACTATGCTTTCGAAATTCTTATCCACGGGCTTCTCTGGGGTTATTAGGTTTCGCAGTAAGCCATAAGCTTTTGCACCCATGGAATTTAACAAAACCAGTGCTTTCTTAGCATCTGGCACTTCATTCGCCCTGCAGTACACCTCAATGCGTTCCACATATGTCGCCCAATCTTCGACTTCATTGTCGAACGCAGTGATACTGCTACTCTTCGGCATCCCTGGGTGTGATTTAACTGTCTAAAATGGCGTCTCCCGCGCTCTCCCTTCTTCTTCGCTGGCACAAAATGGCGTCTCCCGCGCTTTCCTTTCTTCCCGCGCTCGCCCTTCTTCTCTGCTGCGGCTTCTAAAAATGGCGTCTCCCGCGCTCTCCCTTCTTCTCCGTGGCTCAATGGCGTCTCCCGCGCTCTCCCTTCTTCTCCCCGCGGACGCTTTTCAGCCCTTGAGCCCTGGCTGTGCTCTGCGCGTTCTCCTGTGCGCCTCTCCCATTGCCGCCGCTCGGTCCTGAACCCGGCTGCTGCTTTACCCTCTCTCTCTGTTTTGTTTTTCCTCGACGCCGCTCGGTTTTCAATCCCCGGCTGCGCCCTGTGCACTTCACCCTCTCTCTTACCCCGTCGACGCTGCTCAGCTTTTTCTCTGCCGTCGGTCGGCTCCAGCCGCCGCTGTCCGGGAAGTATCTGCGCTGTACCTGTTGCCAGTCTCTTGCTGATCGTCGTGGCTGGGGAACCAAGCCCGGCTCTCAACAGCCTCCCGTGCAATGTTCACTCTCTGCCGGATGACTGGGCGGTTGCTCGTGGTCGACGCCCGTGCTTCTGGCCTCGACTTTCTTCCACCGCCCTCCCGGAGCGAATCCTTGAAGGGAAATGCAGAGTTGCAGGTAGATTCGAATCGACCTCGTCACCACTGTTGAATCCGTGATTCTTAAAGTATGATGTTTTCCAATAACTACACGGAGGCTGTAACTTAACAATCAACAGGTGTTTACTGGAGGAGGGTAGTCTAAAGACTGACAGTACAGAGGCATGCTCAAGGTTTATATACAGGTGTGGTCACTGCCGGTACTACAGTATACAGGAGCTGTAAAAGTAGTTCTCTCTTAAAGGTACATACACTACAACATGAATAAAATATTTTGGGAGAAAAACAACTAAATTAAAATGTTCCTTAATCCATTATATTCCATAATCCGGATCCTGAGTTTTAAAGGGCCCATCTACCTGAAACTATTCCAACGCACTCCTGGCTGGCCTCCCACATTCCACCCTACGTAAACTTGAAGTTATCCAAAACTCGGCTGCCTGTGTCCTAACTCACACCGAGTCCCGTGTAGGATTCGCAAAATCCAGAAAATACAGTCTAGATTGGTAAAACCCCTGAAATGGCCACATTGTGAGAACACACGATGGAGTTGGCAGTTCTCATGGCTCAGTTCAAAAGGACACACCAGCAGTATCTTACAGCAGCCTGAGTCATCGCCGATTAGAAGATTCCAGAACTTACTGCTATTGATATGATAATATGGTTACAGCAGTAACGAACTCGTAAACAAAAGTATTTGCACCTGGAGGTGCGCTAATTGCTAGCAAAACGCAAACCCATCTCTGAAATCGCTGAGCACAGAAAAAAAAACATTATCTGTACCAAACTCAGAGGGACACAAGACAGATCCCATCAGTTTCATTTACAAGACATTAAAATAAAGTACTTGCTTTTGTCAAAGCAGCCTGCCCATTACCTTGACAAAAGAAAACCCCTGATTTGGCGCCGAGATAAGGACAAGGAAACAGTATAACTGTTGAGGGAAAATCGACAGCAAGTCCTCTTTATTCATTCAGTGAGATTCAGACAGATCCATCACAGATTCACACAGACACGAGGTCAAGCACAGAGCGAGGAGGACCCACAAGATTGTGCAGGAGAGCAGATTCAGAAGTTCAGTCCAGATCCAAGACCATCAGGAGTTCGAAGGCCGAGTGGAGAGGAGACGGTTCGAGGAGTTCGGAGGACTTTCAAGATTGTGCAGGAGGGAGATTCAGCCAGACTCAGACAGATCCACAAGATTCACCAGAAGCAGTGAAGTCCAAGTCCAGATACCATCAGGAGTTCGAAGACCGTGCGGAAGAGTAGACGGCTCGAGGAGTTCGGAGGACTTCCAAGTTTGTGCAGGAGAGCGGGTCCAGGAGCCGGTCCCATAAGGAAGATTGGAGATCCCGGACGTAACAAGGAGTACCAAGGTCCAGGAGGGTTTTAAAATTCTGGTGAGCATAAAGGCCCAACTCTACCTAACTGACATAGTTGAGGTATATTTTAGCAACGGGAGGGTTTGTAACATTAAGGGTTTTGTAATTCAGGAGTGTGATTTATCCCTCGATGTGTCCGTGCGCTTTTCCCACCCCCGTTTTAGTATACCGCTGATTAAGAATTGTTGTATGATTTAAGATAGTCAAAGTTATTCCTTGTGTGTTAAATTTTAGTTCCCATTGGGAGACGTGCTAATGGTTTTTGTCTAAATTGATTCTTGCATTCTCTGTGTTTATTCTCCTTGAAAATAAAGATATTTCTGATTTAAAACTCACCTTGTCTCACCTGATCCATTTGTCTTCCGAGTCACAAGTTGGGCCACACATCAAGGTTGTCTGGCAATAAGCCCAGTGTCTAGAACCGGTGAGGGGGGAGCGCTTCGGAACCGCTCACGAGCAGTGCGAAATCAAAACCGATCTAGCACACCATAAGCTCGTTAAAACGACCCCTTACAGAATGGCGACCCAGATGGGACACTGGCTACAGAAACCTTGTGTGGTGGACAAAGACTCGGGTGAGACAGATGTTATGGAAAATAGGTTAGCCTCCTACGTGTGTGGTAAAGTAAATGTAGCGAAAAAATGGGTGTATGACCTGTTAGGAGCCGAGCGTCCCCTAAAGGCAGCTGCCCAGTGGACGGCTAGTAAAGAGCACCGCAAGGGCATTGAGAAAGCGGTGTGGCTTATGTGCTATAAAAAGCAGGTTCTGTTACTGGACCACGCGGTGGCCAGTAAAGAAACCAAGATTAAGCATTTGTCCCAAGAGCTGCAGGAAAAGGTTGCAGCGGAAGGGAAAGTGTTAGTGGCTCTGGAGGCCATAAGCCAAGAGAGGGCAGCGATGGTCCGGGACCATCGGGGGAAGGTAGAAAGGTTGGAGGGCAAGATAGCTGAGCTGGAAGGGAGCGCTAGGTTCAGGGTAGAACATGTAGAGTATCAGGCAAGAGAATCCAGGGAGAAAGAGAGGAGATTAAAAACGGAGATTAGCCGCCTTACAGGGGAACTGAAGGCACAGGAGGGAAAGGTAGGCGAAGTAAAAGCAGCCTATAAGCTGGCCTGCGCTCAAGGGTTTGAGGAGGCAGACCACGGCCCCTGTAGGCAGGAAATAGAAAGCCTGAATCTGGCATTGGCCAGGGCAAAGGGGATGATATGCCTCATTAGCCCCAAGGTCGGCCAGGCTGAGTTCAACGGTAACCCAAGCAGGGAAGTCCCGCAGGCAGCCCCCAGAATAAAACGGGTTAGGGAACCAGAGTTTTCACAGCCACCACCCCTAGCCCCTAGTTTTCCAGAGGTCTGGGATCAGGACGGGGTGGAGGATGAAGAACCCAAGGTAGACCAGGGTAGCCCGAGAGAGAATCAGGGACCGGGACCGGTGTACCCCGTGACACAACGGAGGTACGGACCACCCGGTGACGACGGGGAACCTGGGGACATCCAGAACCAATTCCTGGTGCCACACGGTACGCAACAATTGCATTCCATGGTGAGCTACATCCCCAAGCTCACCATGAAGGGGGACCCTTCTCTGCACTTTAGGGAGATAGAGCAGGCGGCCTGTGTGAATGACTGCGATGAGGCAGAAAAGGCCAAAATGATGCTGTTCTCCCTGGGTAGCGATCTCCTCCAGACGCTACCCGATGAGTGTAAGAGGGGTCAGGAGAATTATGGCAAGCTCAAGGAAGAGATCCTGGAGGCCATGGGGATGAACGAGGGGAGTCCGTTCTCCCAGGTAGAGAAAACAGTCCAGCTCCCCGGGGAATTCCCGCAGGCGATCGCGGACAGGCTGTGGCCAGTCTATCAGGATGCGTGCCCGGGAATGCCGGCGCGAGCGCGCCTGAACGGGGAACAGTTAGTTCACTGGCTAAGGTGCCTTATGAACAATTCCCTGCCCCGCGTTCGAATGCAGGCAATGGCCTGGTTCGACCCCCGAAACCCTCTGACCACGGAGGCGACGGTAATCCACCAACTCACTGTCACCTTTAGAAATGGGAGGGATAGTGAGACACCCCAGCAAAAAGGGGAGGTTTGTGAGGTCAGGCCTGGTGACCAGCCCCGTAAAGAGTGGCGCCAGGAAGGGAGCCGTCCCAACCAAAGCAGGCAAACGTGCTACGGTTGCGGGAAGGAGGGGCATTGGCGCAGGGACTGTAAGAATCCCTGGGAGGACACAAGGGAAAAGGTCCCCACAGCCCCAGTCCAAAAGGCAGACAGAAATTGCTCCCGCTGGGATCGAGTCATTTTTAGAGGCCATGCGGTCTCTTCTGACTGGCCAGGGAAGTACAGCTGCTGTAGTTCCCTCCCCCACCTCTGCCCCCCCACAATGACTAGAGCCAGCGCAGCCTGTCGACCTGTGTCCCCCAGAAAGACATGCACAGGAAAAGACCTCCAGTAAAATGGAGGAATACCTGCGGTGCCAGGTTGTGGAGGCTAAGTTAGTTGAGCAGGCTTTAAGGGAGGAGAACGCTAGGTTAACAGCGAGGGCTGGCAGTTTAGAGGGTCAGCTAAAGGTTTTTAAAATGGTTCATGAAGATTTTCAGCCACCAGCAGCGGGTGGTGAGGGGATACCTGCCCCCAGTACAGGAGTGGGTAGGGAAGAGGAGATAAAGCTAGATTACTGGCTAGCTGCCAAGTATATTAAACAGTGCAAGCTGTTTAAGCCGGAGGCAGGGAAACAGACAGCAGGGGCTGAAAAGGCCCTTTAAAGAGTTAAACACTGTAGGGGAGCTGCAGCCACAGGTCACACAGGCTGGACGTGCAGCCTGCGTGAGGGGAGGAGTGGTCTCATCTAAACGGGAGACTCCCCCATTGTCTGGGACCCAGAAGGGGAGGAGCCGGAGGTCTTAGGTCCTGTCCCTGGTTACCCAGAAGGGGAGGAGCCGGAGGTCCCAGGTCCTGTCCCCGATCACCCAGAAGGGGAGGAGCCGGAGGTCCCAGGTCCTGTCCCTGGTCATAATGAAGCCGAGTCGGAGGACGAAGGTCCCGCCCCCGACTGCGGCGAAGGGGAGGAGCCGGAGGTTTTAGGTCTTGCCCCTCAGTGTAGCATTAGAGAGGTGGCGTCTGGGGGCGGGGACTCTCAACCTGGAGTCCCAGGTAGCGGAGAGGTGCCTGCCGCTGACCCAGAGCCTAGGGAGGCGGAGCCTGCGGGAGGAAGCCCACAGCCAGCAGTCGTGGGAAAGCCACGAACTGCAGCCAGGGCCAAAACTCCAGCCAAGGGTCCGACCCATGAGGAAACCTCATATGTGGTGACCGTCAGACGGTCAGATAGAAAACCGCAACCGAAGAAGGTCTGGTCGCCGGTTTTCACAAAAGGAAACCCCCGTAAGAAAGCTGCGGGAAGTTTAAACAGTCCACAACCAGCAGCCACGGGCTGCCTGGGACTAGCAGCTGAGACTGATGTGGGAACGCCGCAGGGGGAGGCCTGCGACAGTCCCCGCAGATTATAAGCTGGCCGTCCGGAGACGGGCGGCAGATGTACATAGATATATATAGTTTTGGAGAATAAGGTTCAGTTATTGTTATTTTAGAATGAATGTATAAGGTCTTTTTGGAAGTATGGTAGCACTTTGGAGCGGTAGAATGTGGCAAGTTTTAAGTGAGCTAGGGTCGCGGGACCCACTCACCCCGCACCCAAGCCGAGGAGCCCAGGGAGCCCGGCTCGAAACTTTTTCTTTATCTCTCCGACAGATATTAACCAAATGATGCCATTGAGAGGCACCATCCTCGTGGCCCTGGTGGGCCTCAACATCGCTTGGCGAGGAGAGACGGAGGATCACCGCATCTTCGGATGCTCTGGGGAAACTGCGCCTCTGGCCCACGACGGGCAGGGCCTGTGCGAGGCAGAGGAAGTCGCTGGATACACCCACGAGGGTAACTGGCCCGGTTGGCTGGGATCGAACGCCACAAAATATGCAAAAGACACTGGTTTTACCTACGGAGAGGTCTCTTTGTCGTGTCCTCGGATCAAGATCCAGGCCACGCGGATCAGTGCGACGGTGGGGAAACGTATTTGTCTAACCTGCAGGGGCAACATCCCCCTGGATAGGTGGTGGTGGCTCAGGAAACTGAGCAAGGACATGGGGAACCCCAGAGGAAAGTGGGAAATGTTAGGGAACGACACTCACCGGACTATCACAGGGACCCAGGGAGGGTTGACAGTGTGCTGGGATAAATGGTGGGAACCCGATCAGGGGATTTACGTGTGTATGTGGGGTTCAGAAAAGGTCTGCCCCGCAGGTGCTTCCATCATTTTCCACAGCCAGTGGCAAGATAACGGGAGGGGGATGGACTGGGAATCGCGCTTGGACGCACGCGCGGTCCCCTACTCCCCAATCGCGGTTAATGCCACTGAGTTAGTGACCCGCCCCCTACAGCCCCTGCCCACGACCCAGACACCACGGACGGTAACAGAGGGGTGCCCCACCACCACCAAGGGACCGGGGAACGGTTTAGTATTAGTTCCCACTGACCAAATGGCCTATCAGGGGGTCCATTACGCGGTGGCCTCGGTCATCCTCAACCTGACCGAGGTGCACCTGCCGGAATGGTGCCCCGTAGAAACGGCAAGGCTGTATCAGGCCCTGCTAAAAGAGACCCTGCAGAAGTTTTTCGAATTTGACTTCGCGGGGGTCAATAGAACCGAACTCTATACCGAGGGCCACAAGGAATGGGAGCAAGTGGGGAGACAAAGAAGGGGCGCCGTGAACGACTGGTTCACAGGGTTTAACACTGGGTCGTCCATCATAAATAGTATGGACGACATCGAATTGCAACGGCAGGTTAACGGGTTAAAGATCCAGTTGAGGGGGATCCTCACGGATGAAAATCGGGTGGTGGGTTCGGAGCTCCATGAGGACCAGGCTATGACTATCCATTTAAAAGAAATCATAGCAGAGCTGGAGAAGCAGGCTCGGACGGTCAACGCTCTCATTAGGGAGGACAGGAACACCTCAGATCAGGCTGCCCAGAATGAGGTGTGCGTACTATATGGAGCATGGTTGCTGGGCGAGGGCCGCAGCAATCTGGAGGACTTAAAACAGGGTTTGGTCCCCTCCTGGATCAGTAACAAACACCTCGCAGCCCTCCACCCCTTTGAGAACGCGTTGAGTCCGTGCCAGCTCCGGCTCGCTTCTGAGGCCTACCCAGTCCCGGTGGACTGTGGTCGCTCCAACCACACCATCATGGGGGTCGTCGTGCGGATCCCAGTAATGAGTAGGGCGGCCCGACCTGCGCCGGTGTATAGGGTGGTGAACATTGGAGTCATTTGGGGGGAGCACACGTCCGTTTCGCAGAGGTCCCACCCTACGTCATTAAGTGGGAGCATGCTATGATGGGGACTGACCTCTCGGAGTGCCGTAGCCGGGGAGCACACATAATCCTGTGTCCCCAGCACTTGAATGCCTATTCAACACCACAGTGCGGGTTCAGTTCTGCTGACGCTAAGCCTATCAATTGCACCATGGAAGCCATGGCACAGGACCATGTTCCCCCACAGGTGGCATACATAGGAGGTGGGACATATTGTGTCGCCACCGCAGCGTCTCACTACCGGCACGGACAGCACGGCTGGTGCGCGGTCAGTGAAAGCAGCTTCTGTTTCAAACCCGAGGCAGTAGTTCATGTGGCACAGCTGCGGATTATCCCGATCCCTGAACCATCCACTGTTCACCTCACTGTCAAGAAGAACTTCATCGATCTCCAGAAGTACGTGGCCCACTTTGGTTTCACAATTCCCCCTCTCCCAGAACATTTAACCGAACTGCTCAAAGCAGTAACCATCTCTCAGAAACATTTCTTTACCTTAGAACAGAAGACCACTGACATAGGGGCAAAAATCCAAGACATAGTGGTTCCACCGTGGTGGGACCTTTTTGATAATATAGAGGTCCCATCATGGATCAGACTGGCTTCCCACATTTTAGTGGTGTGCCAGCTAGGGATAGTTTTGTACCTGGTCTGTGTACAGTGCAGGAGAAAGGGGCACGACAGGGAGTTCCCTAGTCAGCCGAATTGGCGGGGTCACTATGTCAGAATAAACGGGGAGTCGCCCATGTAATTACCGTGTTTTTATTCCATTGGATTGTTTTGTACATTGGATGGCTTTGTATTATTGAAATAAGATTATGTCACGACTCTAGGCGAGTCTGTACATTGTTTGAATGTTTTCTCCGACAGGAGATGTTTACTCAACTTCATTGTCGGAATGAGGAAAGTGCGTGGGCGAGGTAGACTCCATAGTAAGGTAAACTACGGGGAAGGTCAGTTGGGGAGGGAACGGATTTGTGCTCACCCAAAGACACATGATACAAAGACGATTTGAGATGTTCATTGTATCACAGGGGGGACTGTAGGATTCGCAAAATCCAGAAAATACAGTCTAGATTGGTAAAACCCCTGAAATGGCCACATTGTGAGAACACAAGATGGAGTTGGCAGTTCTCATGGCTCAGTTCAAAAGGACACACCAGCAATATCTTACAGCAGCCTGAGTCTTCACCGATTAAAAGATTCCAGAACTTACTGCTATTGATATGATAATATGATTACAGCAGTAACGAACTCATAAACAAAAGTATTTGCACCTGGAGGTGCGCTAATTGCTAGCAAAACGCAAACCCATCTCTGAAATCGCTGAGCACAGAAAAAACCCATTATCTGTACCAAACTCAGAGGGACACAGGACAGATCCCATCAGTTTCATTTACAAGACATTAAAATAAAGTACTTGCTTTTGTCAAAGCAGCCTGCCCATTACCTTGACAAAAGAAAACCCCTGATTTGGCGCCGAGATAAGGACAAGGAAACAGTATAACTGTTGAGGGAAAATCGACAGCAAGTCCTCTTTATTCATTCAGTGAGATTCAGACAGATCCATCACAGATTCACACAGACACGAGGTCAAGGACAGAGCGAGGAGGACCCACAAGATTGTGCAGGAGAGCAGATTCAGAAGTTCAGTCCAGATCCAAGACCATCAGGAGTTCGAAGGCCGAGTGGAGAGGAGACAGTTCGAGGAGTTCGGAGGACTTTCAAGATTGTGCAGGAGGGAGATTCAGCCAGACTCAGACAGATCCACAAGATTCACCAGAAGCAGTGAAGTCCAAGTCCAGGTACCATCAGGAGTTCGAAGACCGTGCGGAAGAGTAGACGGCTCGAGGAGTTCGGAGGACTTCCAAGTTTGTGCAGGAGAGCGGGTCCAGGAGCCGGTCCCATAAGGAAGATTGGGGATCCCGGACGTAACAAGGAGTACCAAGGTCCAGGAGGGTTTTAAAATTCTGGTGAGCATAAAGGCCCAACTCTACCTAACTGACATAGTTGAGGTATATTTTAGCAACGGGAGGGTTTGTAACATTAAGGGTTTTGTAATTCAGGAGTGTGATTTATTCCTCGATGTGTCCGTGCGCTTTTCCCACCCCCGTTTTAGTATACCGCTGATTAAGAATTGTTGTATGATTTAAGATAGTCAAAGTTATTCCTTGTGTGTTAAATTTTAGTTCCCATTGGGAGACGTGCTAATGGTTTTTGTCTAAATTGATTCTTGCATTCTCTGTGTTTATTCTCCTTGAAAATAAAGATATTTCTGATTTAAAACTCACCTTGTCTCACCTGATCCATTTGTCTTCCGAGTCACAAGTTGGGCCACACATCAAGGTTGTCTGGCAATAAGCCCAGTGTCTAGAACCGGTGAGGGGGGAGCGCTTCAGAACCGCTCACGAGCAGTGCGAAATCAAAACCGATCTAGCACACCATAAGCTCGTTAAAATGACCCCTTACACCCGTTCACCCATCACCCCCTGTGCTCACTGACCTACATCGGCTCCCGGTCCAGCAACGCTTCGATTTCAAAATTCTCATCCTTGTTTTCAAATCCCTCCATGGGCCTCGCCCCCTCCCTATCACTGTAACCTCCTCCAGCCCCACAACCCTCCGAGATCCCTGCACTCCTCCAATTCTGGCCTCTTGAACACCCCTGATTATAATCGCTCCACCATTGGCGGCCGTGCCTTCAGCTACCTGGGCACTAAGCTCTGGAATTCCCTCCCTGAACCTCTCCACCTCTCCGCCTCTCTCTCCTGCTTTAAGACACTCCTTAAAACCTCCCTCTTTGACCAAGCTTTTGGTCACCTGCCCTAATATCTCCTTATGTGGCTCGGTGTCAAATTTTGTTTGATAATCGCTCCAGTGAAGCACCTTGGGACGTTTTACTACCTTAAAGGCGCTATATCAATACAAGTCGTTGTTGTGGAAACAAACTGTGGGCGGAATCTTATGTCACCAATGATACTCCTGTCCCTTTAAAGGAATGTGTTTGAAAAATGCCTGTCCCTGGCAGCAGGTGGCAGTAGAAGGCCACGTTTGTTAACTTGCACTCACGGTGAGCTGGCAGCACGGCTTGGGGCCGTACAGGAACCTGGGTGTGCTGCGCGACCATGAAGATTTGCAGATATTTGCAGCCAGTAAACAGGTTGTGTCTGAGGCACGATAAACACTAAGCTTTAGTAAATGGGGCTGCGACTGACGTTCATAACACACATTGAACTGGCCCGAATCCACAGTCACAGATAGTTTGCGGGTATGTAATGAAATTGGACTGCCTGCCCAGCTTGTCTCTATAGTTAAACATCAACCTGGATGAATTTTTAGAAAGGCTCTCCAGTAATTCATCAAAATGTTTTATCCGATTGATTGACACTCGCCAATCAGGAGAGGTGTAAAATATTCTAATCAATGGAAGTCAGAGTGACATCAGCATTAACATAGAAACATAGAAGATAGGAGCAGGAGTCGGCCATTCGGCCCCTCGAGCCTGTTCCACCATTCAATGAGATCATGGCTGATCATCCACATTCAGTACCCAAAACAGTGCACACAAGGATAAAGTAAAAGATAGACTTGCATTTTATACAACGCCCTTCACCACCTCAGGACATCCCAAAGCATTTTTGAACAACAGTCACTGTTGTAATGTAGGGAAGGCGACAGCCAATGTATAAATGTGTTTTAGTGATGTTGGTTGAGGGATAAATATTGGCCAGGACGCCAGGGATAACGCCCCTGCTCTTCTTCGAAATAGTACCATGGGATCTTTAACGTCCACCTGAGAGAGCAGATGGGGGCTCGGTTTAACGTCTCATCCGAAAGACGGCACCTCCGACAGTAGCATTCCCTCAGTACTGCCCCTCCGACAGTAGCATTCCCTCAGTACTGCCCCTCCGACAGTGCAGCGCTCCCTCAGTACTGCCCCTCCGACAGTGCAGCGCTCCCTCAGTACTGCCCCTCCGACAGTGCAGTGCACCCTCAGTACTGCCCCTCCGACAATGCAGCGCTCCCTCAGTACTGCCCCTCCAACAGTGCAGCGCTCCCTCAGTACTGCCCCTCCGACAGTGCAGCGCTCCCTCAGTATTACCCCTCCAACAGTGCAGCACTCCCTCAGTACTGCCCCTCTGACAGTGCTGCGCTCCCTCAGTACTGCCCCTCCAACAGTGCAGCGCTCCCTCAGTACTGCCCCTCCGACAGTGCAGCGCTCCCTCAGTATTACCCCTCCGACAGTGCAGCACTCCCTCAGTACTGCCCCTCTGACAGTGCTGCGCTCCCTCAGTACAGTCCCTCCAACAGTGCAGCGCTCCCTCAGTATTACCCCTCCGACAGTGCAGCACTCCCTCAGTACTGCCCCTCCGAGAGTGCAGCGCTCCCTCAGTACTGCCCCTCCGACAGTGCAGCGCTCCCTCAGTACTGGCCCTCTGAGAGTGCAGCATTCCCTCAGTACTGCCCCTCCGACAGTGCAGCGCTCCCTCAGTACTGCCCCTCCGACAGTGCAGCGCTCCCTCAGTATTGCCCTTCCGACAGTGCAGCATTCCCTCAGTACTGGCCCTCTGGCAGTGCAGCGTTCCCTCAGTACTGCCCCTCCGACAGTGCAGCGCTCCCTCAGTACTGCCCCTCCGATAGTGCAGCGCTCCCTCAGTACTGCCCCTCCGACAGTGCAGCGCTCCCTCAGTACTGCCCCTCCGACAGTGCAGCACTCCCTCAGTACTGTCCCTCCGACAGTGCAGCGCTCCCTCAGTACTGCCCCTCCGACAGTGCAGCGCTCCCTCAGCACTGCCCCTCCGACAGTGCAGCGCTCCCTCAGTATTGCCCCTCCGACAGTGCGGCACTCCCTCAGTACTGGCCCTCCGACAGTGCAGCGTTCCCTCAGTGCTGCCCCTCCGACAGTGCAGCGCTCCCTCAGTATTGCCCCTCCGACAGTGCAGCACTCCCTCAGTACTGGCCCTCTGACAGTGCAGTGTTCCCTCAGTACTGCCCCCCCAACAGTGCAGCGCTCCCTCAGTACTGGCCCTCCGACAGTGCAGCGTTCCCTCAGTACTGCCCCTCCGACAGTGCAGCGCTCCCTCAGTACTGCCCCTCCGACAGTGCAGCGCTCCCTCAGACATGCCCCTCCGACAGTGCGGCGCTCCCTCAGTACTGCCCCTCTGACAGTGCAGCGCTCCTTCAGTATTGCCCCTCCGACAGTGCAGCACTCCCTCAGTACTGGCCCTCCGACAGTGCAGCGCTCCCTCAGTACTGCCCCTCTGACAGTGCAGTGCTCCCTCAGTACTGCCCCTCCGACAGTGCAGCGCTCCCTCAGTATTGTCCCTCCGACAGTGCAGCACTCCCTCAGTACTGGCCCTCCGACAGTGCAGCGCTCCCTCAGTACTGCCCCTCCGACAGTGCAGCGCTCCCTCAGTACTGCCTCTCCGACAGTGCGGCGCTCCCTCAGTACTGCCCCTCCGACAGTGCAGCGTTCCCTCAGTATTGCCCCTCCAACAGTGCAGCACTCCCTCAGTACTGGCCCTCCGACAGTGCAGCGCTCCCTCAGTACTGCCCCTCCGACAGTGCAGCGCTCCCTCAGTACTGCCCCTCCGACAGTGCAGCGCTCCCTCAGTACTGCCCCTCCGACAGTGCGGCGCTCCCTCAGTACTGCCCCTCCAACAGTTCGGCGCTCCCTCAGTACTGCCCCTCTGACAGTGCAGCGCTCCCTCAGTACTGCCCCCCCGACAGTGCGGCACTCCCTCAGTACTGCCCCTCCGACAGTGCGGCACTCCCTCAGTACTGCCCCTCCGACAGTGCGGCGCTCCCTCAGTACTGCACTGGGAGTGTCAGCCTGGATTATGTGCTCAAGTCTCTGGTAGTGGGGACTTGAACCCACGACCCTCTGACCCTAGAGGCGAGAGCGTTGCCCACTGAACCACGGACAACATGTAAGAATGAATGAGGAGCAAGGAACTCGAAAGGGAGAGTTAGAATGGGGAGAGAGGAAGATGAGAGGGAATAAGATGAGTTAGGGAGAGTCAAAGAGAACGAAACTAAGGGCCAGAGATGGGGTAGAAAGTTCCTATTTAAGCACTGGTGCAGTCAAAGTGAATATGGTTCTTTTTCTCCAGCTTGTCTGGCACTGGGAACAATGTGCCTTTACCTGAGAAGGCACTGTGGCCAATCTGTGAGAGGCCCGAATGGTACGTACTAATAACATCACGTGTGAACAATTTGAAAGAACAATTTTTGGAATTAAAATAAATGAAGGAAGGGAGAGAAAATGAGAAAACAGCAATAGCTTGCTTTTGCACAATACCTCCACCCTAGAGAAACAGCCCGAAGCGTTTGACTGAAACACAACCGGGGTAAATAAAAATGACCCGCAGCCGAAGGAGGAGATATTGGGAGAGGGTGATCAAAGGGTTGGGTCAAAGAGTTGGGTTTTAAGGAGGGTATAGTAATCTGGGATGTAATGTTTAAGTTATCCACCAGATGGAGCCAAATATTAAGGGTTCATATTCACCAATATTTAAGGTAATGGGTCATGTATTCAATGTCCTGGTACACCAGTTTATACGGTAATGTGGCATTGCATTATGGGTATGACTCAGAGGTTCATCCTCCATCTTGGCTCGTGCAGTAAGAAATGTGCCTGGCCTCCAGCTTGTAAGGGCTGTGTCTCTCTGCTACACCGTGTAAATAAACAGTTGGGTTTTGTTCCTAATATCTCGCTTCTCTCAGTTTCTGACCTTACCACTCGGATATCACAGAGGGTCTTAAAGGAGGAGAGAGAGAGACATGGCGAGGGGGAGGGGGTTTAAGGAGGGAATTCCAGGGCATGAGACTCGGCTGAAGGAACGGCCACCAGTGTTGGGAAGGAAGGGGAAGAGGCGGTGAGAGGGCAGGGGGGACGACGACACAGAGGGGCAGATTCCAAGCAGATGGGAGCGGGGGGCGGGGGGTTGGAGGGTTGGAGGAGGGACAGATAGAATTGGGGGAGAGCGAATGAGAGCAGAATAGAAAGGAAGAGATCGATGGAGGGAGGGAGAGAATGGAATGAAACTGGGAAACAACTGACAGAGCGAAGGGGAGATGGAAAGTGAGGGAGAATGAGAGGCACTGCTCCCCTTGCAGTCAGCTTCTGTGTGATGTTCCCTCATTACAAGGAGCAGTAAAAGCATCAACCGTCATAAATTACCGGAGTTAATTTTCTTTCTTTGCATCTTCTCTTTGCTGTAAACCTGTGCAGTCACCTTCATCAGCTGTGATCGGGGGTAATTTGAGATTCACAAGTTTTGACGTGAATTACTGTTCCACTGCTGGCTGATTCAGTTCCCAAGTATTAACCATTGATTCTCACTTCTTAATATTGCACAGTCACTGACCACCATTACCCTGAGATGGTGAGACTCGGGGATCAGAGACAGCTGGCAGGTATGATTGGTGAACCTTCCCTCACCTCCAACCTCCATCCTCCCTCCCTACAACCTCCTCCCCTCCCTCCAGTCTCCCTCCAACCTCCTCCCCTCCCTCCAGTCTCCCTTCAACCTCCAACCTCCCTCCCTCCAACCTCTAACCCTCCCTCCAGTCTCCCTCCAACCTCCTCCACATCCTCCCTCCAACCTCCTCCCCCCCTCCAGTCTCCCTCCAACCTCCTCCCCTTCCTCCAGTCTCCCTCCAACCTCCAACCTCCCTCCCTACAACCTCCTCCCCTCCCTCCAGTCTCCCTCCAACCTCCAACCTCCTCCCCTCCCTCCAGTCTCCCTCCAACCTCCTCCCCTTCCTCCAGTCTCCCTCCAACCTCCCTCCCTACAACTCCTCCCCTTCCTCCAGTCTCCCTCCAACCTCCTTCCCTCCCTCCAGTCTCCCTCCAACCTCCAACCTCCTCCCCTTCCTCCAGTCTCCCTCCAACCTCCAACCTCCTCCCCTTCCTCCAGTCTCCCTCCAACCTCCATCCTCCCTCCCTCCAACCTCCTCCCCTTCCTCCAGTCTCCCTCCAACCTCCCTCCAACCTCCAACCTCCCTCCAGTCTCCCTCCAACCTCCCTCCAACCTCCTCCCCTCCCTCCAGTCTCCCTCCAACCTCCAACCTCCCTCCAACCTCCTCCCCTCCCTCCAGTCTCCCTCCAACCTCCAACCTCCCTCCAACCTCCTCCCCTTCCTCCAGTCTTCCTCCAACCTCCCTTTCTCCAACCTCCTCCCCTTCCTCCAGTCTCCCTCCAACCTCCCTCCAACCTCCTCCCCTCCCTCCAGTCTCCCTTCAACCTCCAACCTACCTCCCTCCAACCTCCTCCCCTTCCTCCAGTCTCCCTCCAACCTCCCTCCAACCTCCTCCCCTCCCTCCAGTCTCCCTCCAACCTCCCTCCAACCTCCTCCCCTCCCTCCAGTCTCCCTCCAACCTCCATCCAACCTCCTCCCCTTCCTCCAGTCTTCCTCCAACCTCCCTTTCTCCAACCTCCTCCCCTTCCTCCAGTCTCCCTCCAACCTCCCTCCAACCTCCTCCCCTCCCTCCAGTCTCCCTTCAACCTCCAACCTACCTCCCTCCAACCTCCTCCCCTTCCTCCAGTCTCCCTCCAACCTCCCTCCAACCTCCTCCCCTTCCTCCAGTCTCCCTCCAACCTCCTCCCCTCCCTCCAGTCTCCCTCCAACCTTCAACCTCCAACCTCCTTCTCTCCATCCCTCCTTCCTCCAACCGCCCTCCCTAGAACCTCTTTCTGTCCCTCCTCAACGCTACTGCCCTGGCTGCTGGGTCCGCTCCTCAGTTGCTGCTGCGGCCAGATGCATTCTCACGTGAATAACGCAGTCTTTACTTCAAGCCTGACTCTTACTCTTTCTAATTTTCTCCCCCTCAAGAGACAAGAAGGGTCGGTAACCAGAGGTCACAGACTTAAGATAATTGGCAAATAACCAGAGGCGAGATGAGAGATTTTTTTAACGCAGCGAGTTGTTGTGATCTGGAACACGCTGCCTGAAAGGGCGGTGGAAGCAGATTCAATAGTAACTTTCAAAAGGGAATTGGAGAAATACTTTAAAGGGATAAATTTGCAGGGCTGTGGGGAAAGAGCAGGGGGGAGTGGGACTAATTGGAGAGCTCGTTCAAAGAGCCGGCACAGGCACGATGGGCCGAATGGCCTCCTTCTGTGCTGTATCATTCTATGATTCTATAAGGCAGAACTAAGAGAGTGGATACAGACATAATGGAATAACGAGAGAGTTTACAGGGACAGAGAGAAAACTAGGAGAGAGAATTACGAACAGCTTCTTTCCCAGGGCTGTCATCCTACTGAACTCCACAAATAAACTCTAAAGCCTGCACATCTGCCAATGCACTTTATTATGGTTATGTTTATGTTAATGTATTACAAACCAAATGTATGTTGAATGTTTAAATGTCTTAATCTAAATGTACACTCTCGGGAGCCGCAAGCCTACATTTCGTTGTACTGCACTTGTGCACTAACAATGACAATAAAAGTTGATTTGATTTGATTTGATTTGATAACTATTGACGGGAAGACAAATAAATCAAAGAGAGAAAATATCAAGGGAAGAAAAAACAGGGACAAACAAAATCATGGATATGACTGGAGAAGAAAACCAGAGCGAAAAAGAGCGAGAGAGCGATGGGGAACGAGCAGGGTAGTGGGACTAAGAAAGAAAGAAAACTTGCATTTTTATAGCACCTTTCGCAACCACCAGACGTCCCAAAGCACTTTACAGCCAATGAAGTACTTTTGAAGTGTAGTCACTGTTGTAATGTAGAAAACGCGGCAGTCAATTTGCGCACAGCAAGCTCCCACAAACAGCAATGTGATAATGACCCAGATCGTGTGTTTTAGTGATGTTGATTGAGGGATAAATATTGGCCCCAGGACACCGGAGAGAACTACCCCCTGCTCTTCTTCCAAATAGTGTCACGGGATCTTTTATATCCACCTGAGAGAGCAGACGGGGCCTCGGTTTAACGTCTCATCCAAAAGGCGGCACCTCTGACAGTGCGGCGCTCCCTCAGTACTGCACTGGGAGCGTCAGCCTAGAGTTTTGTGCTCAAGTCCCTGCAGTGGGACGTGAACCCACAACCTGCTGACTCAAAGGCGAGAGTGCTACTCACATAGTGGATAGGGCCAGCACAGGCACGATGGGCCGAAGGGCCTCCTTCTGTGCTGTCTGATTCTGAGGAGAAATTTGAAGGTTTTCATCGCTCTCAGTATAATACTTGGCAGAGGTCCAGATGTAGACATTATTGAAAGGCTCTTTAAATGATCTGGTGTTGAATCGACAGCAGGAAAATTAAGAAATGCATCTGCCTTAACCAAGACCAACATATATTTATCCCACTGACAATCCGTGAGAACACCCATGTCAAGAACATCGAAATTCAATTAACTTGGAATTCAGCAATGTAACATCCCTCTAACTACTGCACTGTTAAGCAACGCCTCGATTTCAAAATTCCCATCCTTGTTTTCAAATCCCTCCGTGGCCTCGCCACTCCCTATCTCTGTAATCTCCTTCAGCCCCACAACCCCCCCGAGATCTCTGCGCTCCTCTAATTCTGCCCTCTTGAGCATCCCCGATTATAATCGCTCCACCATTGGCGGCCGTGCCTTCAGCTACCTGGGCCCTAAGCTCCGGAATTCCCTCCCTAAACCTCTCCGCCTCTCTCTCCTCCTTTAAGACGCTCCTTAAAACCCACCTCTTTGGCCAAGCTTTTGGTCA
Organism: Somniosus microcephalus; assembly: GCF_052327205.1. NCBI lineage: Eukaryota > Metazoa > Chordata > Chondrichthyes > Squaliformes > Somniosidae > Somniosus > Somniosus microcephalus. Next base: position 34,500,120 of record NC_141017.1, on the reverse strand, counting down.
CCTGCCCTAATTTCTTATGTGGCTCTGTGTCAATTTTTTGTCTTATAACACTCCTGCGAGGCACCTTGGGACATTTTACTACGTTGAAGGTGATATATAAATGCAAGTTGTTGTTGTTATTGTTGAATGGTGGATGGTCCATAGCTGTCTGATCTGCCCCTTTAAAGCTTAAAGTGACAGTGATACCTTTCGCAGTGACAGCCACGGGATGTTTCTTTGTCATCACCTCATTTAAGGTTAATTCTAGGAACATCGGATCAGGAGGAGGCCATTCAGCCCCTCGAGCCTGTTCCACAATTCAATGAGATCATGGCTGATCTGCGACCTAACTCCATCCACCCGCCTTTGCCCCATATCCCTTAATACCTTTGGTTAACAGAAATCTATCAATCTCCGATTTAAAATTAACAATTGATCTAGCATCAATTGCCGTTTGTGGAAGAGAGTTCCAAACTTCTACCACCTTGATGCCTTTTGTGTCTAGGAATCTATCAATCTCCTTCTTAAATATATTCAGTGACTTGGCCTCCACAGCCTTCTGTGGTAGAGAATTCCACAGGTTCACCACCCTCTGAGTGAAGAAATTTCTCCTCATCTCAGTCCTAAATGTCCTACCCCGTATCCTGAGACTGTGACCCCTCGTTCTAGGCCCCCCCAGCCAGGGGAAACATCCTCCCTGTATCCAGTCTGTCTAGCCCTGTCAGAATTTTATATGTTTCAATGAGATCCCCTCTCATTCTTCTAAACTCTAGTGAATGCAGGCCTAGTCGACCCAATCTCTTCTCATACGACAGTCCTGCCATCCCAGGAATCAGTCTGGTGAACCATATCTTTTCAACTTTCCTAGTTGTTTTAAGACAAAGTTAACCCACCTCTCCCTCTGCCCTCTCCACCTTCCCCTGAACAACCTATACCCAGCATGTTGAATACACGCCGGGTGTTATAAATCTCATCATCATCAAGAAACTACTTATGAAATAACGCTGGACGGCCAGCTGGTGGCGCCGTCCAAGGAGTATAAATACTCGGGCATCGGCCCCAGCTTGCCAGGGACATTTTGTAAGACAAGGAGCTAGTGAAATACAACTAGACCTCCATGTTCTGAAACAAGTTGATTAAAGCCTTGCTTTACGCTCAAATCAAGTGCGTAGTGAGTTTTATTACGTTACCGGGATTAACCATGTTTCCACAATCTCCATGACATGACATTTTCCTTCTGCGGCATTTGCGATATTGTCTGCACCCATGGGAATCACCTTCAGTATATAGCTGATGACTGCCAGCTCCACCGAGACTCCACAACTCTTGGCATTCCCTGGATGAGCCAGAATCTATCCTTTCAATTCCAGCGTTTCACTGTGAATTATTCAAATGGTACAAGACTGCTTTTTGACATAATGAGCCAGAATTGGACTAGAGAGGGCGCAGAGGAGATTTACGAGGATGTTGCCAGGACTGGGGAATTTTAGCTATGAGGAAAGATTGGATCGGCTGGGGTTGTTTTCTTTGGAACAGAGGAGGCTGAGGGGAGATTTAATTGAGGTGTATAAAATTATGAGGGGCCTGGATAGAGTGGATGGGAAGGACCTATTTCCCTTAGCAGAGAGGTCAATAACCAGGGGGCATAGATTTAAAGTAATTGGTAGAAGGTTTAGAGGGGAGTTGAGAATTTTTTTCACCCAGAGGGTGGTGGGGGTCTGGAACTCACTGCCTGAAAGGGTGGTAGAGGCAGAAACCCTCTTCGCATTTAAAAAGTACTTGGATCTGCGCTTGAAGTGCCGTAACCTACAGGGCTACGGACCAAGAACTGGAAAGTGGGTTTAGGCTGGATGGCGTTTTTTCGACCGGCACGGACTCGATGGGCCAAATGGCCTCCTTCTGTGCCGTAAAATTGTATGATTCGATGAATTCGACTCTAATTCACCCTATTTCCTTCTCCGTCGTTCCTCTGTCTCTTTCCTAATCTGTAAATCCCATTAGTCAAGGAGATAGACTGTTGGCCCCCTCGTTCACCAAGGTCCCAGATGCCCCATCACCCTTTACTCTCACCCTTAAGTTCAAAACAATTTTCACTGTCGGAGGTGCCGTCTTTCGGATGAGACGTTAAACCGAGGCCCCGTCTGCTCTCTCAGGTGGGCGTAAAAGGTCCCACGGCACTAATTTGTAGAACTGCAGGGGGGTTCTCCCTGGTGTCCTGGGGCGAATATTTATCCCTCAATCAACATAACAAAAACAGATGATCTGGTCATTATCACATTGCTGTTTGTGGGAGCTTGCTGTGCACAAAGTGGCTGCCGCGTTTCCCACATTACAACAGTGACTACACTTCAAAAGTCCTTCATTGGCTGTAAAGTGCTTTGAGACATCTGGTGATCGTGAAAGGTGCTGTATAAATGTAAGTCTTTCTTTCTTTCTTTAGTTACAACCTCAAATCGTCAAACACGATTTCCCTTTCATAAACCTGTTATAGTGGCCTAGCGAGCTACTCAGCCTTGTCAGCGAAGCCCACTAATGAATTTTAAAAAAGGGATGGGATCAATAGTTCAGATACTGCTAACTACTTAAAGTTACTTTGCTGTGCTCTGTCTATTTTATCCATTTAGAAGTCTGTGTATCAGAACCACCCCCTGTGCATCAGTTATTGGATCAATTGGAAACTGTGGAAAGGTCTCAATGCTTGATTAAGACCAAGTTTTACTTGACAAATTGGATTTGATCTGTGTAGGACTTGACTGCACATACTGACTGCTGCCTGTAAGCGGCCTCGGTGATCTCCTGGTGTCTGAAACTTTAATGCTGAATCGGCCAGCAATCTAGGAAGACTCCAGCTCCCCGGGGAGAGGGTGTTAGCCCTGGCTCAAACATTACAATCCTTCACTGACTTTACAGTTGTAAACAAATGGCTTCTTCATCGGCTGAAAATTAGCTGGAAAAGGTGTCCCAGAAGAAGGTGGAAAATGAGTTGAAGAAGAAGAAGGAACAATGAGAGAGGCCTTGAACTGAGAGAGAGAGAATGTGAGAGCGAATCAGAGCAAGAGTGAGATTTTTTAAAATTCGTTCCTGGGATGTGGGCGTCACTGGCAAGACCAGCATTTTAGTGCCCATCCCTAATTGCCCTAGAGAAGGTGAGCTGCCTTCTTGAACCGCTGCAGTCCGTGTGGTGAAGGTACTCCCACAGTGCAGTTAGGGAGGGAGTTCCAGGATTTTGACCCAGCGACGATATATTTCCAAGTCAGGATGGCGTGTGACTTGGTGGGGTCGGTCTTCCCATGCACCTGCTGCCCTTGTCCTAGGTGGTAGAGGTGCTGCTGAAGAAGCCTTGGCGAGTTGCTGCAGTGCATCTTGTAGATGGTACACACTGCAGACACGGTGCGCTGGTGTGAATGTTTAAGGTGGTGGATGGGGTGCCAATCAAGTGAGTTGCTTTGGATGGTGTCGAGCTTCTTGAGTGTTGTAGGAGCTGCACTCATCCAGGCAAGTGGAGAGTATTCCATCACACTCCTGACTTGTGCCTTGTAGATGGTGGAAAGGCTTTGGGGAGTCAGGAGGTGAGTCACTTGCCCCAGAATAACCAGCACTTCTAGCTGAAGATAGTTGCAAACGCTTCAGCCTTGTCTTTTGCACTCACGTGCTGGGCTCTGCCATCATTGAGGATGGAGATTTTCATGGAGCCTCCTCCTCCTGTTAGTTGTTTAATTGTCCACCACCATTCGCGATGGGATGTGGCAGGACCGCAGAGCTTTGATTTGATCCATTGATTGTGGGATCGCTAAGCCCTGTCTATAGAATGCTGCTTCCGCTTTTTAAGCATGCATGAAGTCCTGTGTTGCAGCTTCCCCAGGTTGGCACCTCATTTTTAGGTACGCCTGGTGCTGCTCCTGGCATGCTCTTCTACACTCCTCATTGAACCAGGGTTGGTCCCCTGGCTTGATGGTAATGGTCGAGGGAGGGCTCTGCCAGGCCAGATTGTAGTGGAACACTTTTTATTCCAGAATTAATTAACTGAATTTAAATTCGCCAGCTGCCAGTGGTGGGATTTGAAGTCAAGTCCCCGGATCATTAAGTCCAGGTCTCTGGATTACTAGTCCAATAACAGCACCACTATGCTACTGTTCCCATATAACCAGAGCACATTATCCCCACCCAGGCCACTCTGCCAATAGTTTGAAGTGCTATGACTAACCACATAATTGAAAAGTTATTAATGTGGTAATGTAATAGTGAAGGCATTACTGGGAATTAATACAGCAATTGAAAAGTCATTACTTCATAACTACATTATTATTTATGCAACCTACGGCAAAGAATTACTGGTACATTACTTTTTTTTAATATTGCTTTGCTAAATAGGTGCTTTAAAAAAAAAAATTTGTTCATGGGATGTGGGCTTCACTGGCAAGGCCAGCGTTTATTGTCCATCCCTAATCGCCCTCGAGAAGGTGGTGGTGAGCCGCCGCCTTGAACCGCTGCAGTCCGTGTGGTGAAGGTGCTCCCACAGTGCTGTTGTGGTAAACCACTGCTAACTCTGTACATGTCTGTGTGGTAAACCACTGTTAACTCTGTACAGGTCCGGGCATGTCTCCGCCCCTGGCTCCACCCCTAAGCCCGGGTATAAAGGGGACTCACCACCCTTCCCCCGGGAGCTCTTAGGATGGATCCACTAGCAGAGGCATGCTCCAGTTCTTAGTCAATAAAAGCCTACTTCGTATAAGTTCAACTCGTAGTCTTTGGTGTTGTTGATAGTGCATCAGCTGTTAGGGAGGGAGTTCCAGGAATTTGACCCAGCGACGATGAAGGATCGGCCGATATACTTCCAAGTCAGGATGGTGTGTGACTTGGAGGGGAACTTGGAGGTGGTGGTGTTCCCATGCGCCTGCTGCCCTTGTCCTTCTAGGTGGAAGAGGTCGCGGGTTTGGGAGGTGCTGCCGAAGAAGCCTTGGCGAGTTGCTGCAGTGCATCTTGTAGATGGTACACACTGCAGCCACGGAACAAAATGTTTATACTTTGCTCATGAGCAAAGTCCTTTGTGATTTTTGAGAATTTGAGCAGCAGGGACTGATGCGGTTTTTGCGATTTGGAGAAATCTTGGTTGAGCAATATCAAGACAGGCATCCGATAATAAGGAAGCCTTTTATTGGCTCGACTCAGCGGGCTGGTGGCCAATGGCGTCAGCCGTGGATCAGTGGGTAGCTACTGCTTTGCCTCTGAGCCAGAGGGCTCGATGGTTCAAGTCCCACTCACGGAGACGGAATCTGGGCTGGCCGCTCCCAGTGCAGTGCTGAGGGAGCGCTGCACTGTCGAGGGTGCCATCTTTCAGATGAGACGTTAAACTGAGGCCCCGTCTGCTCTCTCAGGTGGACGTAAAAGATCCCGCGGCACTTGTCATAAATCGCAACTTCGACAAGAAGTAACTCAGGAAGTACTACTGAACGTCCAGCTGAGGGCGCCGTCCGAGGAGTATAAATACTCGGGCATGGGCCCAGCTTGGCCAGAGACAATCTGGAAACAGGAAGCTAGTGACTACTAACTAGACCTCCATGTTTTGTTACAAGTCGATTAAAGCCTTGCTTTATGTACAAGCAATTGCCTAGTGAGTCTTTATTACATCAGCACTATTTCGAAGAAGAGCAGGGGGAGTTCTCCCTGGAGTCCTGGCCCAATATTTATCCCTCAATCAATATCTGTATGAGGTCATTATCACAGTGCTGTTTGTGGGAGCTTGCTGTGCGCAAATTGGCTGCCGTGTTTCCCACATTGCAACAGTAAAAATATAACACTTCAAAAGTACTTTATTGGTTGTGAAGCGCTTTGGGACAGGATGTGGATGTGACAGGTACTATATAAATGCAAATTCTTTCTTTTAATTCAGTCACATTGTATATGGAGTTGAAAACCAGCTGCATTCATAATCCAGTCCTGAACCTGAACCGATACACATGTCGCAAGGACAGTCTGGCGTGGACTCCGAAGCTGTTGGCTTGATGGAAGAGCAAAGCCACACAATTCACAACATAAAAATCATACAGCATGATTTGTTCCAGTTATATGTATAACTGGCAGCTCTTTGGTTGACACTTATTCAAATCCACTGAGCTACGATAACTGTTTGGGGAGTATTTAACGAGCTCAGACTGTTCATAACATGAAAAAGATTCAGTATGGAATCCTGAGGAAAGATCAGATCAGTTAGCTCCCATGGTTGATAAAAATATAAGACCAGCTGCATTATATATATAGCCAAGGCTACTTCGACAGCACCTCCCAAACCCGCGACCTCCACCACCTAGAAGGACAAGGGCAGCAGGCACATGGGAACACCACCACCTCCAAGTTCCCCTCCAACTCACACTCACATTTGGAAATATATCAGCCGATCCTTCATCGTCGCTGGGTCAAAATCCTGGAACTGCCTCCCTAACAGCACTGTGGGAGCACCTTCACCACACGGCCTGCAACGGTTCAAGAAGGCAGCTCACCTTCTGGGAAGGAAGTCTCCACAATGACTGTGCGGTGGTCACTGCTGCATCTGCAACAGGTAGATTGGTGAAGACGAGGTCAAGTAGATTTTTCCCTCTTGTTGGTTCACTCACCACCTGTCGCAGGTCCAGACTTGCAGTTATGTCCTTCAGGACTCGGCCAGTATTGGTGCTACCGAGCCACTCTTGGTGATGGACATTGAAGTCCCCCACCCAGAGTACATTCTGTGCCCTTGCTACTCTAAGTACTTCTTCCAAGTGATGTTCAACATGGAGGAGTACTGATTCATCAGCTGAGGGAGGGCAGTAGGTGGTAATCAGCAGGAGGTTTCCTTGCCCATGCTTGACCTGAAGCCATGAGACTTCAGGGGGTCTGGAGTCAAAGTTGAGGACTCCCAGGGCCACTCCTTCCCGACTGTATACCACTGTGCCATCACCCCTGGTGGGTCTGTCCTGCTGGTGGGACAGGACATTCCCAGGGATGGTGATGGAGGAGTTTGGGGCATTGACTGAAAGGTGTGATTCTGTGAGTATGTCCGGCTATTGCTTGACTAGTCTGTGGGACAGCTCTCCCAATTTTGCCAGCTGTTGTGAGCTGGACTTTGCAGGATCGACTGGGCTGGGTGTGCCATTGCCCTGTCTGTAGCCGGTGCCGGGTGGTCCGTCTGGTTTCATTCTTATTATTTTGTTTCGCAGCGGTTTGTTACAACTGAGTGTCGTGCTAGGCCAGTTCAAAGGGCAGTTAAGAGTCAACCGCATTGCTGTGGGTCTGGAGTCACATATCGGCCAGACCGGGTAAGGGCGGCAGATTTCCTTCCCTAAAGGACATTAGTGAACCAGATGGGTTTTTACAACAACCCGATAGTTTCATGGTCATCATTACTGATACTAGCTTTTTATTCCAGATTTATTTAATGAACTGAATTTAAATTCCCAGCTGCCGTGGTGGGATTTGAACTCACGTCTCCGGATCATTAGTCCAGGCCTTTGGATTACTAGCCCAGTGACATCACCACTACACTGCCGTTCCCGTTGTGGGATGTGAGCACCGCTGGCAAGGTCAGCTGCTTACAAGCCTTTCTTTACCGAAGCACACATTACATAGGGTGCACAAAACAAAACAGCAACAAACAAAATCATGGATATGATTAGAGAAGAACAACAGAGAGAAAAAGAGTGAGGGAGCCACAAAGGTGAGAGAAACAGAGGAGAAAGAACTGGCAGGGGCAGCGAGATTGGATAATGACAGTGTCCAGAGCTACGCTGACGGTGATCCGGGCCCAGATAGTCCCAGGGGAAAAGGGGTGGCTGGTGTTCCAGGGTTAATAGAAAACCTTAAAGTACAGCATGTTACAGATGATGTGACACTGGTTCAGTCCCACTGTTCCTGTAATGTTTCTTGGTGGGCATTTGTGTTCATGTGTCTACAGAGAAAGGTGGAGAGAAATGATGCAGCACGGTGGCATAGTGGTTAGCACTGTTGCCTCACAGCGCCAGGGACCCGGGTTCGAATCCAGCCTCGGGCGACTGTCTGTGTGGAGTTTGCACATTCTCCCCGTGTTTGCGTGGGTTTACTCCGGGTGCTCCGGTTTCCCCCCACAGTCCAAAGATGTGCGGGTTAGGTTGATTGGCTATGATAAATTGACCCTTAGTGTTAGGGGGATTAAATACGTGGGGTTACGGGGATAGGGTGGGATATGTGTTGGTGTAGGGGTTACGGGGATCGGGTGGGATATGTGTCAGTGCAGGCTCGATGGGCCGAAATGGCCTCTATCTGCACTGTGTGGTTTCTGTGATTTCTGTGATTTCTGTGATTACAGGGAGGAAAATAGCTTGCTGCACACAGGAGTCCAGGCATGACCTGGGAAGATAGATAATAAGATTGGAGACAAGGACTGTGGTGAATATCTGTTATGTCACAGCAAAGAAAGTAACAGGCAGTTGTTTTAGATGGGAGCGATGGAGTGCTGACAGCCTCCAGCAACTTCTTTCAATGTGATACGTGGGAAGATGCAATGGAGTCATTTCTCCTTCAGTTTTTGTTGAACTACCTATGCTCCAAGTGCCTCAGAACATCCGACCAAAAGGCTTTCCCTCCGACTCCCTTCCTCTCATCTCATCTCATCTCCCCTCCTCTCCTCTCCCCTCCTCTCCTCTCCCCTCCCCTCCCCTCCTCTCCTCTCCTCTCCCTTCCTCTCCTCTCCCTTCCTCTCCTGTCTTCTCCTCTCCTCTCCTCTCCTCTCCCCTCCCCTCCTCTCCTCTCCCTTCCTCTCCTCTCCTCTCCTCTCCTCTCCCTTCCTCTCCTCTCCTCTCTCTTCCTCTCCTTTCCTCTCCCTTCCTCTCCTCTCCCTTCCTCTCCTCTCCTCTCCTCTCCCCTCCCTTCCTCTCCTCTCCTCTCCTCTCCCTTCCTCTCCTCTCCTCTCTTCTCCTCTCCCTTCCTCTCCTCTCCTCTCCTCTCTCCTCTCCCTTCCTCTCCTCTCCTGCAAGCACCGTGTCTTGCTTCGGAGCAACAGCAGCCTTCCAGGACCTCCCCTGGACAGATACAAATGGCTATTAAACCACGGGAGCAATCACAGCCAAGCCCCATCATCTCTTCATTCACGCACAGACCTTCCAGCCAAGCATCACCTCGGCTAACACAGAGGTTATGGGCCACAGGTAGGACCCCAACTGTTAACCCTGGCTGAAGGCAGCCCATTCTGGGGATCAAACCCAGGACCTTCCTAGTCCGTACGGCAACATCTACAAGATGCACTGCAGCAACTGGCCAAGGCTTCTTCGGCAGCACCTCCCAAACCCGCGACCTCTTCCACCTAGAAGGACAAGGGCAGCAGGCGCATGGGAACACCACCACCTCCAAGTTCCCCTCCGAGTCACACACCATCCTGACTTGGAAGTATATCGGCCGTTCCTTCATCATCGCTGAGTCAAAATCCTGGAACTCCCTCCCTAACAGCACTGTGGGAGCTCCTTCTCCACAGGGACTGCAGCGGTTCAAGAAGGCGGCTCACCACCACCTTCTCAAGCGCAACTAGAGATGGGCAATAAATGCTGGCCTTGCCAGTGACGTCCACATCCCATAAACGAATGTTTTAAAAAATCCCACCACATGGCGCATTTACCCACTTCACCATCAGAGGGAGCACTAAGTAAGCTATTTGACTGTGAAGGGCATCGTGTCCGAACCACATCCTGCTCTTACCCGACATCCAGCTTCCATCGATTGGATAGCAACCCTAACTGATTCTCCTTCTCCGCAGCCCTGAGACTTATTGTAGTGCCACAGCCGTCGCCAGCACCCCCCCCAAGATTATTTATACAATACCGTAAAACTTGCATTTATATAGCGCCTGTAACGTAGCAAAACATCTCAAGGGGCTTCACAGGAGAGTTTATCGGATAAAATTTGACGCCGAGCCACATAAGCAGATATTAGGACAGGTGACCAAAAGCTGGGTCAAAGTAGTAGGTTTTAAGGAGCATCTTAAAGGAGGAGAGAGAGAGAGAGAGAGAGAGAGGGCTAAGGACATTTTGAACACAGCATCCCAAGCCCAAGTCATTTGGAGGTTACCACCACCTGTGAGGCATTTTCTCCAACACACTTATTGACGTAAGAAAACTACTCGGCACTTGGTCTAAGCGTTAAACAAAGCTTTAATCAACTGTTTTACAACATGGAGGTCTAGTTGTGTCCTTCACTAGTTCCTGTTAAAGAATGTCCTGAGCAAGCTGGGCCCATGCCCGAGTATTTATACTCTCCCTGGACAGCGCCACCCGCAGGCCGCTCAGTTGATTCATGTCACTTATATTTCGGCTTATCTCCTCACAATGGCTAGAAAGTCGTTTAAAAGAAAGAAATGAAATTGAAATGCAGACCGAGTCCCAAATAAATGACTAAGGAATTGTTTTAATTTCAATCTCCTTGTTTAATAGCTCATCAACCCCCTCAACATCAGTAACTGGAGCAATAAACATTGCAGACACCAAGAAAGAGCCTTCGGTTCAAGCAGGGGAATGACAGATTCACGGCGAATACAGTAATTCTATTAAAACTCTATCAACCGTGCACTCACTTAAGCTCTGATAAAAAATGAAATGCATTGAAAAGCGAAGAGTTTCAATTCAACCAAATTACTGGGTAGTCGCACTTAAGAGTCAATAGCATCTGAAGTGGCCATCACCTTTAATTTTTATAATTACTTTACACTCCATCAAACGAGTGGTAGTGAGGACTATGTGTGCACGGAGGGAAGCCACGGGGCAGATTCAAAGAAAATGTTCTCACTCTCACCACGGTTACAGAGCTCGATGAGAAATGAGCTTGTTCTGGAGGAGGCAAGTTCGGAACGCGAAAGGGACATCAAGTTGAACAAATAAAAAAAACAGAAAATGCAGGAAACACTCAGCGGGCCAGGCAGCATCTATAGAGAGAGAGAGACAGAGTCAATGGGCTGGATTTTCAGTGTGCTGTGAGGCGGGCTTTTAGGCGTGCGGGGGGCAAAAATCCCGAATTCAGGGGTCCCAACATGATCCCGCCCAAAACCCGCCTCCACGTAAGCTTCAAAGGAGGCGGGTACCCGCTCCACACTGGGACCCGCCGACCCGAGGCAGAAAGGGATTAGTGCCAATTAGCTGCCTGTTAACAGGTAGTTAACAGGCAGTTTTTAGCCTAATCCCTATTTTGAGGGGTGTCGTGTGGGATTCCCAACGGCTCCAAACCACGCCAGGTTAGAGCAGGCGGGCTGTCGGGTTGAAGAACTTGGAGGGGTCGATATGTCGGTGTTCAGGTGAGTGATGGGCGCATGAGTGCAAAGGTAAGTGTGTTTGGTGTGTCTGAAGTGTGTAAAGAAGTTTAAATTACCTGTACTTACCTTTACAGCCTTCCTTCCTCTCGGCTTCGGGAGTCCATCATCTAACCGGCACAGAAAGCAGAATGGCTGCGATCTGTCAAAAGTGACAGCCTTCAGCTTTCAGTGCCGATGAGATTTCTAACTGAGTCTGCGTAGAAGGACTCAGGTTAGAAGTCAGACTGTCAGTGTTTGACAGCTTCAAACAGCTGTGAAACATTGATATTTCATCTGTCAGCACGTCTTGACAGATGAAATTTCAGTCTGTGATGTCACCTGTTGCCGGGTGGCCCTTAATTGGCTTGCTGAGCCCACTGGGCGGGCTCAACAAGGTCAATCAAGGGAAAATCGTGTGGATTGGCCGCATCTCGATGGAGGCGGGAATAAAACCCGAAAGTTGTAGTCCCGCCTCCTTCCCGACTGCTGAATGAAAATCCAGCCCAATGTTTCAGGTCGAAGACCCTTCGTCCGATTCCCTTCGACGTTTCAGGTCGATGACCCCTTCACCCGAACGAAGGGTCATTGACCTGAAACGTTGGGCTGGATTTTGCCAGAGGCGGGACTCCCACTTGTCGGGTTTCAGTCCCGCCTCCATCAACCTCTGGCCAACCCACGCTATTTCCCCTTGATTGTCCTTGTTAAGCCTGCCCAGCGGGCTTAGCAGGCCAATTAAGGGAAAGCCGGTTACAGAGAATGTCAACGTATGACGTTTCATCTGTCAAAAATGTTTGACAGCTGATTTGTCATCTTTTGACAGCTCTGTGAAGCTGTCAAACACTGACATTCTCTGTAGTTTGATGAGTTTTTGAATTCAAGACCTCATCAAACCTTTCTTTTGCAGAAATTAGAGGGCTGCTGCATTGGCGAATGCAACGGCCATCTGTCATCTCTGCCGCGGAGGTGCGAGACTCTCCGCATACCCACCGATTGAAGCCTTCAGGAAGAAACAAAGGTAAGTACAGTTTTTCTAACACTTTCCACTTACCTCAGATACTCACCTCTCCACACTTGCACCCATCACTTACCTACACAGCACACTTTTGCATCCCTCCACCCCCCACAGACCCACTACTCGCCTCGGTGACCCTGGCGGGGGTTCGGAGCCTTCGGGAAGCCCACACTTGTGTGGGCAAAATGGGGATAATCTTCTACCTGTTAACAGGCAGTTAAGTGGCTGTAATCCCCTTCCTGCCTCCAAGGAGACAGGACCCGGCGCGGGTCGGCTACCCGCCTCCTGGCAAGATGGCACGGGGGCGAGTTGAGGGCGAGATGGGCACCCGCACCCAAATTCTGCCATTTTCCCGGCAGGTCCCGCCTCCAAACCCACCTCCCCAGGGCTGGCAAAATCCAGCCCGTTAACTCTGTTTCTCTCTCCACAGACGCTGTCTGACCTGCTGAGTGTTTCCATCATTTTCTGTTTTTATTTCAGATTTCCAGCATCCGCAGTATTTTGCGTTTGATCAAGTTGAACAAACCCCTTTTCAATAGTTGAGTCTCTGCTGTCCATCTTTTCACCAGTGTCAGCTGTGGCCCAGTGGGTAGCACGCTCGCCTCTGAGTCTGAAGGTTGTGAGTTCAAGCCCTATTCCATGAAACCTGAGCACAAAATTCAGGCTGACATGCCCAGTGCAGTGCTGAGGGAGTGCTGCATTGTCGGAGGTGCTGTCTTTCGGATGAGATGTTAAACCGAGGCCCCGCCTGCCTTTGCAGGTGGACGTAAAAGATCCCACGCTACTATTTCAGAGAAGAGCAGGGGAGTTCTGTCCTGGGCCAATATTTATCATTCAATCAACATCACTAACAACAGATTATCTGGTCACTATTACATTGCAGTGTACGGTAGCATAGTGGTCACATTACTAGACTAATGATCCAGAGATATGAGTTCAAATCCCACCACAGCAGCTGGGGAATTTAAATTCAGTTAAACAAATCTGGAATAAATATCTAGTGTCAGTAATGGCGACCATGAAACTACCGAATTGTTGTAAAAACCCACCTGGTTCACTAATGTCCTTTAGGGAAGGAAATCTGCCGCCCTTACCCGGTCTGGCCGGTATGTGACTTCAGACCCACAGCAATGTGGTTGACTCTTAACTGCCCTCTGAAAATGGCCGAGCAAGACACTCAGGCCTAGAAATTCACTAGCCTTAGCGCCGCTTTTGAGGCGCTAGAGGGACTAGCGCCAGAGTTATGGCCATTTGAAAAATTGAGTGGGGCCCTAAAGCGGCGTTGCACCGGTAGCGCTGCGCCGGCACCGATGACGTCATCGGTGTGCGCAGCGTCCCGGTTGCCGTGGTAACCCGCCCGAACTCCAAAATTGAGTTGCGGCCGCCTCGCCCGTGGCAGCCGCAAGCAACGTTCTGTAAAAGGTGCCTTGCTGAAGTTAGCGCCGGCGCATTAAGGTCGCGCGGCGGCCGGCCGCTTCCCCGGCGGCCGCCTGCCCGCACCTCCCTCCCCGGACTCCTCCAAGACCCCCCCGCGGCACAGATGCATGTGGGCCGCGAGCCCGGCACTTCTCCGAGGTGCCGGGCTCATTTTTATTCAGCCGTCAACAGCCAGCGGTCGGGTGCAGGCAGCTCCTCCTTAACGGAAGGAGGAGGCCTGCACTTCCCCAGCCTGCCGCACCGCATCGGGCGCCGCAGCGCCGGAACAGCGCCGCAATGGGGCAGGTAGCGCCCATTGGGAGGCGCTGAAACCCTCCAGTAGCGCCGGCAGCCGTTTGGGCGCGGCGCTACTGAATTTTTGGCGCGCGCAGGGGGACTTAGCGCCGGCACTAACTTCCGGCGCTAAAGCCCTGGCTGCGCCAAAACCCAATTTCTAGGCCTCAGTATCAAACTGCTAAAAGAAACTATAATAAGACCATCACCATCACCACACGGACTGCAGCGGTTCAAGAAGGCTCACCACCACCTTCTCGAGGGCAATTAGGGATGGGCAATAAATGCTTGCCAGCGACGCCCACATCCCATGAATGAATAAAAAAGAATTGCTGTTTGTGGGAGCTTGCTGTGCGCAAATTGGCAGCTGCGTTTCCAACATTACAACATTACAACAGTAACTTCATTTAAAAAGTACTTCATTGGCTGTAAAGTGCTTTGGGACATCCTGAGGTCATGAACAGGTGCTATAAGTCTTTTTTTCTTTTTATATCCCACCTAGTCTCCCCACAAATGAGTCCTTTTGTCTTTTGAACTCATCCATGCTTTCTGTTTCAAAGGCCTCTCTGGCTACTTACTCCGCAACTCTTATTAGCCCCGGATCTCCTTTCTTACTGCTAACTTCCTCATTTTGAGCTTGTGTGCTCTGGCCTTTGAACCTTTCACCACAGTGCACAACTGTCCAGACTATCTTAAAGGAAGAGGGAGAGGTGGAGAGGCAGAGAGGTTTAGGGAATGAATGTCAGAGCTTAGGGCCCAGGCAGCTGAAGGCACGGCCACCAATGGTGGAGCAAAGGGAGTAGAGGATGCTCAAGAGGCCAGAACTGGAGGAGCGCAGAGATCTCGGAGGGTTGTGGGGCTGGAGGAGGTTACAGATATATGGAGGGGCGTGTGTGCATGTACGTCAGTGTGTGTGCGTGTGTGTGCGCGTGTGTGTATATGTGTGTGTGTGCGCATGTGCGTGTGTACGTATGTGTGAGTGCGCGTATGCATGTGTACGGGTGTACGTGTGTGTGTACATGTGTGTGTATGTGCGTGTGTACGTGTGTAACTGAGGACAGAATTGAATTAAATTCTGATGCCCTCTATAGTCCAATATCCCAATGACAATAGCTGCCAAACTTCATACCTGAAGAATTTCGGCCAGCCCCAAACCCCAACAAGAGTCTTTCATCTCAGGATTGAGAGAGCAGGGTCGAAAAAGAAGACGAACATTTCCCTCCCCTGCCCCAGTGGATGACAGCCCAGAGGAGCAGCGGAAACTTCAATAACGCAAACTCCTCATAAAAACCCTTTGCTCAGTCCCGTGAAGGTTATTATAATGAAGTCAAACTGCACGCAGTGCTGTGAAAGAGACGCTGACTTCACCAGAGGGAGCGGGGATAACCAGGACACCCAGGTCGGCCCCAATTCCAACCAGTCACGCAGCACACATAGAAACATAGAAACATAGAAGATAGGAGCAGGAGTAGGCCATTTGGCCCCTCGAGCCTGCTCCGCCATTTAATGAGATCATGGCTGATCGTCCAAACTCAGTACCCTGTCCCTGCCTTCTCCCCATATCCCTTGATCCCTTTAGCCTTAAGAAATATATCCAACTCCTTCTTGAATATATTTAATGAATTGGCCTCCACTGCCTTCTGTGGTAAAGAATTCCACAGGTTCACCACTCTCTGGGTGAAGAAATTCCTCCTCATCTCAGTCCGAAATGGCTTACCCCTTATCCTTAGACTGTGACCCCTGGTTCTGGACTCCCCCACCATCGGGAACATTCTTCCTGCATCTAGTCTGTCTAGTCCTGTTAGAATTTTATAAGTTTCAATGAGATCCCCTCTCATTCTTCTAAACTCCAGCGAGTATAAGCCTAATCGACCCAATATCTCCTCATACGTCATTCCTGCCATCCCAGGTATCAGCCTGGTGAATCTTCGCTGCACCCTTTCCATGGCAAGAATACAAGCAATAGCTGCAACTAATGGAAACATTTCAGCACCAATTGCAGCCTCTCTCGCTGACTGTTTGTCGAGCACTCAACGGCGAAGTCCGTGCCCCTTTAAATTATATTAATCCAGGAACACCACTTCAATACGTCTTACAAACGCACATCTCTCCAGTATTTGTATTTAATTAACTTCTATCTCGGAAGAAGCCTGTGGTTAGCTGAGGCATCGAGGCGTCTTGTTTTAGTAATTAAAAAATGCCCGTCTCGGTATCATGATTGAAAAGCCCTGAAGCTGCTGGGCTCCCCTGGGGGCACTGTTTACAGGCAGGACAGGGAGGGCAGAGGGAGCTGAGTATTAGCTTCTGTTAGATCCTCGCACTCATTTCAAATCCTTCCATTGCCTCGTCCCGCCCGACCTCACCCATCGTCCTCTTCTTCCTGGGGCCCTCTGTTCGAGCATCACTGTCCTGGGGCCAATATTTATCCCTCAATCAACATCACTAAAAAAAAACAGATTGCCTGGTCATTATCGCATTGCTGTTTGTGGGAGCTACATTACAACAGTGACTAAACTTCAAAATTGGGAGAGAGAGGATAGAGAGAGAGGGGGGATAGAGAGAGAGAGGGGATAGAGAGAGAGAAGGGATAGAGAGAGAGAGGGGATATTATGAGTGAGGGGATAGAGAGAGAGAGGGGATAGAGACAAGGCACAAGTCAGGAGTGTGATGGAATACTCTCCACTTGCCTGGATGAGTGCAGCTCCAACAACACTCAAGAAGCTCAACACCACCCAGGACAAAGCAGCCTGTTTGATTGGCACCCCATCCACCACCTTAAACATTCACTCCCTCCACCACCGGCGCACCATGGCTGCAGTGTGCACCATCTACAAGATGCACTGCAGCAACTCGCCAAGGCTTCTTCGGCAGCACCTCCCAAACCCGCCACCTCTTCCACCTAGAAGGACAAGGGCAGCAGGCGCATGGGAAACACCACCACCTCCAAGTTCCCCTCCAAGTCACACACCATCCTGACTTGGAAATATATCGGCCGTTCCTTCATCGTCGCTGGGTCAAAATCCCGGAACTCCCTCCCTAACAGCACTGTGGGAGTACCTTCACCGCACGGACTGCAGCGGTTCAAGAAGGCGGCCCACCACCACCTTCTCAAGGGCAAAGTAGGGATGGACAATAAATGCCGGCCTTGCCAGCGATGCCCACATCTCATAAACAAATTTTAAAAAAGCACTTCATTGGCTGTAAAGCACTTTGGGACATCCTGAGGTAATGAAAGGCGCTGCAGAAATGGTAGTCCTTCTTTTAAGTCTTTTTCTTTCCTATCCTCTGAAACTTGGGTGTATTTTTGAACATTCCTGCACTCTGGCATTGCGCCCTAGATCCTCTGCCTTCCCACCTGCCTTTGAAAGCTTCCTCAGAACCCTCCCCTTGGGCCCTGACTTTACTCCCATCTCACAAGTTATTTCTCTCTCTTTAAGCCTTCACTCCTTGCACTTTGAATCATCTCTGTCTATGTGAGAAGTGCGGTAGAAACAACAACCTGTATTTATATAGCGCCTTTAATGTAGTAAAACGTCCCAAGGTGCTTCACAGGAGCGATTATCAAATTTGACATCGAGCCGCGGAAGGAGATATTAGGACACGTTGGTCAAAGAGGCAGGTTCTAAGGAGCATCTTAAAGGGGGAGAGAGAGAGGTGGAGAGGTTTAGGGAGGGAATTCCAGAGCTTAGGGCCCAGACAGCTGAAGGCACGGCCGCCAACGGTGGAGCGATGGAAACCGGGGTTGCTCAAGAGGCCAGAATCGGAGGAGCGCAGAGATCTTGGAGGGTTGTAGGGCTGGAGGAGGTTACAGCGATAGGAAGGAGGCGAGGGCTGACATAAGAAAACTACTCAGCACTTGATTTGAGTAGAAAACAAGGCTTTAATCAACTGTTTCACAACCATGAGATTCTAGTTACATTACTAGTTCCTGGTTACAAAAACGTCCTGGGCAAGCTGGGCCCACGCCCGAGTATTTATACTCCTTGGGCGGCGCCACCAACTGGCCGCCCAGTGTTATTTCATGAGTCATTTCTTCATCAATGATAAGATTCACGGCAAGGGCCATGTAGGGATTTAAACACAAGGATGAGAATTTTTAAATCGAGGCGTTGCCACTGAAGTGTTAATTGTTGTTGGCTTGTGTGCATGGTGCCAACCTGGTCACTGATATCCCTTGGGCTGTGTTGGTCACTATTATTTCTGGTAATGCAACATTCACCCATCTGACCTTCCGGGGGCAATTTTAGCCCGTCAGAAAACTGATCTTTCCTGTTAGGGTAGCAGTAAGACACTGAACTGATTACTACCTGGGTAAATCTCAGGTACTGTGTAAGTTTTGCAAATGAGGAGGGATTGAGTAGATTGGGCCGATACTCTCTTGGGTTTAGAAGAACGAGAGGTGATCTCATTGAAACATACAAGATTCTGAGGGGGATTGACAGGGTAGATGCTGAGAGGCTGTTTCCCCTGGCTAGAGAGTCTAGAACCAGGGGGGCATAGTCTCAGGATAAGGGGTCGGCCATTTAAGACCGAGATGAGGAGGAATTTCTTCACTCAGAGGGTTGTGAATCTTTGAAATTCTCCACCCCAAAGGGTATATTCAAGACAGAGATCGATAGATTTTTGGACTCTAGGGGAATCAAGGGATATGGAGATCGGGCGGGAAAGTGGAGTTGAGGTCGATGATCAGCCTTGATCTTATTGAATGGCGTAGCAGGCTCGAGGGGCTGAATGGCCGACTCCTGCTCCTAATTCTTACGTTTTTACGTTCAAATGTTCCTGTATAACTGCGCTTTTGCACAGAATTCTCCATCACCTGCAGCGGCACAGACACGCTGGCCGACATAGGACATCCCGTGGACCAGTCCTACCTCTCAACATGGCGCACCTCTTTAGAGACCGATGAGGAGTCACGGTATGTTTTGTATTACTCAGGCTCAATGCGGGCGGCTCTGGTGTGCTGACAGGCAGTGTTGACCATTCTAATCCAAATAGAAGCCATTTAAACAGAAAAGTAAAAGGCTGGCGTTTCTACAACACCTTTCACAACCTCAGGACGTCCCAAAGCGCTTTACAGCCAATGACGTATGTTTGGAGTGTAGTCACTGTTGTAATGTAGGAAACGCACAGCAAGCTCCCACAAACAGCAATGTGATAATGACCCAGATAATCTGTTTTAGTGATGTTGGTTGAGGGATAAATATTGACCAGGACACCAGGGAGAACTCCCCTGCTCTGCATTCAAATAGTGCCGTGGGATCTTTTACTTCAAACTAAGATTAGCTACACATCCAAAAGGCAACACCTCTGGCAGCACAGTGTTCCCTCAGCACTGCACTCAAGTGTCAGACTGGATTATGTGCTCAGATCCCCGGAGAGGGCTGGAACCCACGACCTCCTGACTCAGAGGCTAATGCTGTGAATTGATCTGTAAATAAATTGATGGATGGGATTTGTTTCCATGTTAAGAGTCAAGGAAATTCTGTTCGACCAATTGTCCCATATATACTGGCTTAGCTTCTTTACATCGAAATATTGTACCTGAGACTGGTGTTCGCATAAACAGTTCCCACTCAGAGTATTGTGAATCAACTCAATTCCAAACCTCGTTAGCGATGATATTGATGGAACAATTCTTAATGCATTTGACAACAATTTGAATTTCTATAGAAGTTTTAATGCAACAAAATATCCCAAGGCGTTTCACTGATGGGCATAAAGGAAGAAAGACTTGCATTTCTATAGCACCTTTCACGACCTCAGGATGTCCCAAAGCGCTTTACAGCCAATGAAGTATTTTTGATGTGTAGTCACTGTTGTAATGTAGGAAACGCGGCAGCCAATTTGTGCACAGCAAGCTCCCACAAACAGCAATGTGATAATGACCAGATCATTTTTTTTTTTGTGATGTTGGTTGAGGGATAAATATTGGTCAGAACTCCAGGGAGAACTCCCCTGCTCTTCTTCCAAATAGTGCCTTGGGGTCAATGTCCACCTGAGAATGCAGATGGGTCCTCGGTCTAACATCTCATGCGGAAGACAACATCTCTGTCAGTGCAGCGCTCCCTCAGTACTGCAGTAGGAGTGTCAGCCTGGATTATGTGGTCAAGTCTCTGGAGTGGGACTATGAACCCACAACCTTCTGACTCAGAGGTGAGTGAAGTAACTATTAACACTACTAACAATAACCAGCCCCAGGACAGTGACAGCGTAACACAAAGAATTCGACCCAACACAATCGTCGCTAAGCAAAAGGAAAAATATCTGTCATATTGGGCAGAAACAACAAAAACCCAAAGCAAACTCAATTGCTACTTGGCCCTAAACAGACAATACAACATGGCTGATTACCTGACCACGGTAAAGGATAGCAAACTGAGAAAAACCTTAACAATGTACAGACTTAGTGAACATAACCTGGCGATCGAAAAAGGTAGACACAGGCAGACCCGGCTACCAAGAGAGGACAGGATATGCTCTCACTGCAGTCAGGGAGTGGTGGAGACAGAGATGCACTTCCTCACAGCTTGTAGAAAATATCAGGGCATAAGGGAGAATTTCTACCCAAAATTCACAAAAATATGCCCGGAATTCAGAAATTTGAATGACGACCAAAAACTCCCATACCTACTAGGGGAAGAGAGAAATTGTGTAACACTAGCGGCACACTATGTTACAGCTTGCCATAAACAGAGGGACAACCACTAAATATAAGAAAAGAGTATATATAAATTATATGAAAGTATATTTATACACTCAGGGATATATCTGTTTATACACTGTATGGATAGATCTGTATTTTTGTGAACAAACATGAATGTTTTTCGATGCTTTGGCAACATAAGATGTAACTTGTCATGCCAATAAAGCGATTTGAATTGAATTGAATTGAATTGAGTGTGCTACCCACTGAGCTAAGGCTGATAAGGAAACATTTGCCAAGTCAGGAAGAGAGAGATCAGAAAGGGTGACAAAAGCTCGGTTAAAGAGATAGGTTTTGAGATTTTTTTTCAAAGGTGGAGAGAGGGGTGAAGAGGCAGAGAAGTTTAGGGAGGGAATTCCAGGGAATAAGACCAAGGTAGCTAAAGGTTCTGCCAAAAATGGTGGGCCAACGATAGGAGGGGGGGAATGCACAAAAGGCAAGACTCAGGAGAACAGTGTGTTCAAAAAGGGTTATAGTACTGGAGGAGCTTTCAGAGGTAGGGTGGAGCAAAGCAATGCAATGCAAGGCAGCACGGTGGCATAGTGGTTAGCACTGTTGCCTCACAGCGCCAGGGACTCCGGGTTCAAATCTAGCCTCGGGTGACTGTGTGGAGTTTGCACATTCTCCCCGTGTTTGCGTGGGTTTCCTCCGGGTGCTCCGGTTTCCTCCCACAGTCCAAAGATGTGCGGGTTAGGTTGATTGGCCATGATAAAAAAAATTGACCCTTAGTGTTAGGGGGGATTAAATATGTGGGGTTACGGGGTTACGGGGATAGGGCTTGGGTGGGATGGCTGTCGGTGTAGGGACCGGGTGCTAGGGTTTGGATGATCAGCTATGATCTCATTGAATGGCGGAGCAGGCTCGAAGGGCCGAATGGCCTACTCCTGCTCCTATCTTCTATGTTTCTATGTTTCTATGAATTATGCACAAGGAATATTGAATGTGTTTGACTCATGGCACGCCTCCAATTGCTATTATAACGGAGTTTTTGGGCGCGATCTTGCCAGCCCTGGGGAGGCGGGAATGGAGGCGGGGCAGCCGGGAAAATGGCAGAATCTGGGGGCAGGTGCCCAACCCACCCCCAACCCGCCTCCGTGCCAATATTGCCAGGAGGCGGGTACCCGACCCGCGCCGGGTCCCGTCTCCTTGAAGGCGGGAAGGGGATTGCAGCCACTTATCAGCCTGTAGTTAACAGGTAGTTAACAGGCAGTTAAGAGGATTAACCCCATTTTACCCACACAAGTGCAGGCTTCCCGAAGGCTCCGAACCCCAGGTGAGCAGTGGGTCTGCGGGGGTCGGAGGGGTGCAAAAGTGCGCTGTGAAGGTAAGTGATGGGTGCAAGTATAGAGAGGTGAGTATGTGAGGTAAGTGGAAAGTGCTAGTAAAAGTTTACTTACCTTTTGACGTAAGAAAACTACTAGGCACTTGGTCTAAGCATTAAACAAAGCTTTAATCAACTGTTTTACAACATGGAGGTCTAGTTGTGTCCTTCACTAGTTCCTGTTAAGAATGTCCTGCGCAAGCTGGGCCCGTGCCCGAGTATTTATACTCTCCCTGGACAGCGCCACCCACAGGCCGCTCAGTATTATTTCATAATTCTTTCTTTCATGAATGACTGATTCATGTCACCTTTGTTTCTTCCTGCAGGCTTCAAAAGTTGGGTATGCAGAAAGTCTCGCTGTTACATTCTCCAATGCAGCAACCATCTAATTTCTGCTAAATAAAGAGGTTTGATGAATCTTAAATTCAAGAACTCACCAAACTACAGAGAATGTCAGCGTATGACGTTTCATCTGTTAAAAATTTCTGTGAAGCTGTCAAACACTGACATTCTCTGTAACCGGCTTCCCCTTAATTGGCCTGCTAAGCCCGCTGGGTGGTCAATCAAGGGAAAATAGCGTGGGTTGGCCAGAAGTCGATGGAGGCGGGACTGAAACCCAACAAGTGGGAGTCCCGTCTCCAAAAGCTCCCCATTGGCCAAATCCAGCCCTTTAACAAGTTAAAATAAATGGGTAACATCTCTGTTAAAATTGGCAGGGGAATGTTAGGCAAAGGCGTTAAACACGCTGCTCGTGCCACCACCAGTAATGGCTGGGCTGCTAGTAAAGGAGGTGGGCACCCGTGGGTTAATCTGTCTTCTTTCTTTTAAGCAAGTTGAAGTCCTTATTGCAGGTTATTAATGTCAGGTAACTAACCGCCAAACAAAAAAAACAAAAACAATCACCAGCGTCAATCGACCACCCGCAAAAACCCATTACCCAGAAGCGATTGGGTGAAATGGAGTAATGCACTGATGATTAAAGGACCACTTGGATCAGTTGCTGTGAGAGGAAAGAAAAAAATGGGATAACCATTCTCAAGCCCTTCACAAGGTCAGTGATCTGCCACTCAGCTGCCCTGATAGTTCAGTGTGGGCCTGAGCTATACACATCAGCAAGGCTCCAGGTTCCATTCCCTGGTTTGTACGGCAACTCATCCAAAATTCTGCTGCTCGTGTCCTGTCCCACAACCCCACACGCCCCTCAGTCTTGACCTCGCTGACCTGCGTTGGCTCCTGATCCAATGGCGAGTGGGTTCAAGTCCCCACTCCAGAGGCTTGAGCACATAAATCCAGGCTGACACTCCCAGTGCCAGTGCTGAGGGAGCGCTGCACCGTTGGAGGTGTCGCACTGTCGGAGGGGCAGTACTGAGGGAACGCTGCACTGTCGGAGGTGCCGCACTGTCGGAGGGGCAGTACTGAGGGAACGCCGCACTGTCGGAGGTGCCGCACTGTCGGAGGGGCAGTACTGAGGGAGCGTTGCACTGTCGGAGGTGTCGCACTGTCGGAGGGGCAGTACTGAGGGAACGCCGCACTGTCGGAGGTGTCGCACTGTCGGAGGGGCAGTACTGAGGGAACGCCGCACTGTCGGAGGTGCCGCACTGTCGGAGGGGCAGTACTGAGGGAACGCCGCACTGTCGGAGGTGCCGCACTGTCGGAGGGGCAGTACTGAGGGAACACCGCACTGTCGGAGGTGTCGCACTGTCGGAGGGGCAGTACTGAGGGAACGCCGCACTGTCGGAGGTGCCGCACTGTCGGAGTGGCAGTACTGAGGGAACGCCGCACTGTCGGAGGTGTCGCACTGTCGGAGGGGCAGTACTGAGGGAACGCCGCACTGTCGGAGGTGCCGCACTGTCGGAGGGGCAGTACTGAGGGAACGCCGCACTGTCGGAGGTGCCGCACTGTCGGAGGGGCAGCACTGAGGGAACGCCGCACTGTCGGAGGTGCTGTCTTTCAGATGAGACATTAAACCAAGGCCCCGTCTGCTTTCTCAGGTGGACGTAAAAGATCCCATAGCAATATTTTGAAGAAGTGCATGAGGGTTATCCTGGCCAATATTTATCCCTCAACCAACATGACAAAAACAGATTATCTGGTCATTATCACATTGCTGTTTGTGGGAGCTTGCTGTGCGCAAATTGGCTGCCGCGTTTCCCACATTACAACAGTGACCACACTTCAAAAAAAGTACTTCATTGGCTGTAAAATGCTTTGAGACGTCTGGTGGTTGTGAAAGGCGCTATATAAATGCAAATCTTTCTTTCTTTCAAATTTAAAATTCTTGTCCAGGTTTGTAAAACCCTCCTTGGACTTAACCCCTTCCCGCCTCTGTAACCCTCTCCAGCCCTACAACCCCTCCTGATCCCCTGTGTCCTCTAACTCTGGCATATTCTGCATCCTTCCCCCCAACCACTCGCTTTACCCCAACAGTGGCGACTTTGCCTTCAGTTGCCTAGGACCACTGTCTAGAATTCCTTTCCTCCCCTCCTTCAATCTCACCTACCTTTCTGCCTTTGGTTACTGCTCAGAATCTCTCGCTCTTTGGCTCTGTGTCTGTTCCAGCCCCACCTCTGGGAAGTGCCTTGTGCATTTTACCTGCACTATCAATGCAAGTATGCAAGTAGTTGGTGAATTTGTTGATCAGCTCTCTTGGGCTATGGAAAGGCAATGGCACTATTTTGAAGAAGGGGAGTTCTCCCCGGTGTCCTGGGCCAATATTCATCCCTCAATCAACACCACTAAAAAACAGATGATTTGGTCATTATCACATTGCCGTTTGTGGGAGCTTGCTGCGCATTTCCTACATTACAACAGTGACTACACTTCAAAAGTACTTCAATAGCTGTGAAGAGCTTTGGGACGTCCTGAGGTCGTGAAAGGCGCTATAGAAATGCAAGTCTTTCTTTTTTCCTTTCTCACGATTTTCCTTTCCATACCGGGTGGCTGATCAGATATCGCTCGCTTTCCAAAAGTTAAAATGACCCCCAATTACTCAGTGAAGATACAATTTACCAGAACCTGACATAAGGACACACTCCATTATAGACCTGATTTTGACAATGGAAACCCCAAATACATTCCGTATATAATTCTTGGAAGGATTGTCAGGGTAGATGCTGAGAGGCTGTTTCCCCTGGCTGGAGAGTCTAGAACCAGGGGCCACAGTCTCAGGATAAGGGGTCGGCCATTCAGGACTGAGATGAGGAGGAATTTCTTCACTCAGAGGGTGGTGAATCTTTGGAATTCTCTGCCCCAGAGGGCTGTGGATGCTCAGTCGTTGAGTATATTCAAGGCTGAGATCGATACGTTATTGGACACTAAGGAAATCATGGGATATGGGGTTAGAGCAGGAAAATGGAGTTGATGTAGAAGTTCAACCATGATATTGAATGGCCAGCAGGGCTCGAGGGGCTGTATGACCTACTCCTGTTCCTATTTCTTAGGTTCTTATCTTCTCCAATCTTGCCCCTTCCTCTCCTGAAGGCCCTAACTCATGCTGGTGGACCTCCATTGTCTTACTCAAGTGGCCATTCTTCATGCTTGAGCCTCGATGGCGAGTTTACAGGCTACAGGAAACTTTTTTTTATCCGGCACGGACAGGACCGACGTGGTGCCGGTTCATCAAAAATTCCGGATAACAGAACGCTATAGTAAAAGATAGGGAGAGCTGACAGCTCCGTATAAAGCAACAAACCCTGTTGCTTAGCAACAAGTGTAGAACAATGGCCACAAGTTCCAAGCGTCTCTGTAGCTTAGCAACAGCTGCAGCCACACCCTTGCACAGCAACAAATGGAGGAAGGCAAGTACAATATGAAGTAAAACCTACTCCTGAATTTTGCCGGTTAACCGAGATTTCCGGTTATTTAGATGCCGGTAAATCGAAAGTTTCCTGTATTTGACTGTGGGAGTGCATCCTAATCGGCCCTGCCTGCTGGACTTTGAAACCGGGGTCACAAGCAAAGAGTTGTCAATCCAGGAACGGACTGCTCTCTTCTCCCCAGTGCCTCAGTAGAGGCCAGTTATCTCAGCACAGGACAAGGATCCAAACTAGGGCCTCCCTGACTCACATAGCTCAATCCCACACTGGTGCAGCCACCGACTGAGCCATTGAGAGGCAATCCCAAATACTTAACTGAAGTATTGGCTAATTAATTATGAAGGCAGATCATTACAGTCTGGCTCAAGGTAGCACAGGTACTTAATTTCCCTGAAGATCAGTACGATCTGTGATCTAAAATCTATTACCTACTTGCTTAATTCCTCCAATTTTGCAGATTTGTTCGGCCAACTTTAAATCCATTCCACGTGGATTGAGAAGATTCTATTTGCCGGCCCATAAAAATTACAGTTTAGATTTAAAAATATGTTTTTTAATTAATCAATTTGAATACATTAAAAAAAAAATGCTGACTAAAAACTGACTGAGACCTGAACCCGAAAAGTAACAGCTGAGGATCACCCAATCATTAAAACTACTGCCACGACTAAATCGCCATCCACCAGCTCAGTAAAGACAATTGGGCCGAATCAATTCACTCCACTGTTGCTGGTTCTGACCTAGCCGGGCCGTTTCAGTCCTCTGTATCCCTTTCTGTGACAGGTCGCTCTTGACATTGTCTAGCCAGCGCTTCCCTGGTCTTCCTCGGTTTCTTGTTCCGTGTCCCCCTGTACGCAGGGCCATTGAAAGTTAGTCTAACTCTTTCCGTTCTTGGAACGTTCCCCAAGCCATGGCAGTGGCGTCTCTCGGACCTTCTCAACAAGCGTCGTGTCTTGACCGAGCCAGGTTCTCATTCTCTCGTTCTTTGATTCTTTGCCTCCTGGATGCTCCCTGTCTTCCTCTCAACCAACTCATCTCTGCTGCTCGTATCTCTTGCTCGTTGGCCTTTCTCGTGTTCCAACACTCAGAGCTGCAGAATGATACGGGGACAACATCCGCTTCATAAACTCTTGCCTTCATTTGCACCGAAATATCTTCAGCCTTCCACATCTTGCTTAGTCATCTGAAAGCAGCAAAAGCAAGTCCAACTCTTCTTTTGATGTCTTCTTCACAACTCCCACTCACGCCCCTCAAAATACATTCAAGTTGGTGACATATTTTTACTTGAATAGTCGTAGGTCTATCTCTTTTGATGTTAGAGAGGGTGCAGAAAAGATTTACGGGAATGATTGAAGGAGGGACTTCTGTTACGGGGATAGACTGGAGGAGCTGGGGTTGCTCTCCTTGGAGCAGAGAAGGTTGCGAGGAGATTGGATGGAGGTGTTCAAAATCATGAGGAGGTCTGGACAGAGTAGATAAGAGAGAACTTGTTCCCATTGGTGGAAGGGTCGAGAACCAGAGGACACAGATTTAAGGTGATCGGCGGAAGAATCAAAGGTGACATGAGAAAAAAACTTGTTTACGCAGCGAGCAATGAGGATCTGGAATGCACTGCCTGAAAGGGTGGTGGAGGCTGATTCAATTTTATCTTTCAAAAGGGGAGTTGGATAAGTATCTGAAGGGGAAAAAAATGCAGGGCCACAGGGAAAGGGCAAGGGAGTGGGACTAGCTGAGAGTCGGCATGGGTTTGACGGGCCGAATGGCCTTCTTCCGTGCTGTAACCATTCTATGATTCTATGATTCTACCACGCATCTCACGGATGTCTTATGGTTACATTACGGCAACCATTTTTGCGCACCTTGTGATCCTAAACTAGCCATGACCATTGACGTAAGAAAACTACTAGGCACTTGGTCTAAGCGTTAAACAAGGCTTTAATCAACTGTTTTACAACATGGAGGTCTAGTTGTGTCCTTCACTAGTTCCTGTTAAGAATGTCCCGCGCAAGCTGGGCCCGTGCCCGAGTATTTATACTCTCCCTGGACAACGCCACCCGTAGGCCGCTCAGTATTATTTCATAAGTCGTTCTTTCATGAATGACCGATTCATGTCAACCATGAACGGTCAACTTTTGATGATGATGGCTGAGGGAAGAAACCACTTCTTCAGATCGGACCATTACTGAATTACTGGAACAGACCCAGATAGTTCAACATGTCATTGTAAAGATGGCTCCTCAGACACTGCAGCGCTCCCTCGGTGCCGCGCTGAGCTGCTCAAGTCCTGGAGTAAGGGGCTTAAACCCACCACCCTCGGACTCAGAAGCAAGAAGGATGCCAAGCTGAGACTTGAGATTATTCCGTACCTGTTTGAGGTGAGAGATGAGGCTCACGCTGAGTGAACGGTACTGTAGTGGTAATGTCACTGGTACTAGTAATCCTAGTTAGGCCTGGACTAATAATCTGTGAGACGTGAGTTCAAATCCCACCACGGCAGCTGGGGAATTTAAATTCAGTGAATTAAATAAACCTGGAATAAAAAACTAGTATCAGTAATGGTGACCATGAAACTATCGGATTGTTGTAAAAACCCATCTGGTTCACTAATGTCCTTTAGGGAAGGAAATCTACTGCCCTTACCCGGTCTGGCCGATATGTGACTCAAGTACGTAGTCTGAGTACAAGCTTCTCAGTGGGGACCTTAGTTTCAGCCAGCATGTATCAAGTTAGCAATGGTGTGAGGCCATTCGAATTCCCCATTGAAATGTTATCTGCTGGGCTAGGTGAGGCTCCCCTCCCCCCCCACCAACAACTTGCATTTATATAGCGCCTTTAACGTAGTAAAAGTTCACAGGAGTGTAATCAGGCAAATTTTGACAGCGAGCCACCTAAGGAGATATTAGGACAAGTGACCGAAAGCTTGGTGAAAGAGGTAGGTTTTAAGGAACCATCTTAAAGGAGGAGGGAGAGGTGGAGAGGCGGAGAGGTTTAGGGAGGGAATTCCAGAGCTTGGGGCCCAGGCAGCTGAAGGCACGGCCACCAATGGTGGAGCGATTGAAATCGGGGACGCACGAGAGGCCAGAATTAGAGGAGCGCAGAAATCTTGGAGGGTTGTCGGGCTGGAGGAAGTTACAGAGGTAGGGCGGGGGCGAGGGATTTGGAAGCAAGGATGAGAATGTTAAAATCGAGGCATTGCTGGGCCGGAAGCCAATGTAGGTCAGCGAGCACAGGGGGTGATGGGTGAGCGGGACTTGGTGCGAGTTAGGACACGGACAGCGGAGTTTCGGATGACCTCAAGTTTAGGAAGAGTGCAAGGTGGGCCATATTCCTCCCACTACTGAATGTTTAGATGCTACACTGATTCCAAGAAAATTGAGTAAATAGATGAGCTGCTGTTAGAACTGAGCCCAAATTCCCCTGGAAGTAAGCTGCAACTGAAGGGTTAATTACAGTCCTAGCCCCTTTGGGCTATCCCAGATCAGGCGTATTCCCCAGACGTTCACCCTCAACTTAAGTTAGAGATAGCCGAATTCCATAAGACGCTTAAATGGGTCTAAAGGTTCAGGCTATCTCTCCCTAAAGGAAAGGAATGACTAAAGATGTTACCATCCTCCAGATAGCACTTTTAATAAGTTGAACTAGACTGTAACCTTCCGGATATTATGAGGGTCCGGAATACCCCCTAAAATTCTGCAGCTCCTTACAAAAGAGTGTACAGAATTTGTGGGTTTGCGAGTTTATACAGATTTACTCTTTGAGACAATTCTAAAAATATAGGGGGGAAAATTCGGTGCGCTGCGCCACCAGTTAGCGCCTACAGAGGGCACTCAGTGGCTTTAGCGCCACTGGCCACGCCTCCCGCGAGATTTAGCGGGGTGCTAATGGCGGCGTTAGCCTGTAGCACTGCGCCGCCACTGATGACATCATCGGTGTGCGCAGCGCCCCGCTACCACCCCGATCGCGATATCTGTTCGCGCCCGCCTCTGTAACGCCGGTCGCAAATCATGCCCAGTTCACGGGGCCTACCTGTGGCGGCAGTGGCACAAATTAAGGTGGAGGTGCAGGGCGGCCATTTTTTCTGGTGGCCACCTGCCAGCACCTCCATCCCCGGCCTCCTGATCCCCCCCCCCCCCCCCCGGGCAGTGCTGGCTGTGTCCCGAGAGCCCGGCACTTCTCCTCGGTGCCGGGCTCTTTTGCCGGCACACGCGATCGGTCATCGCGCTGGTGCAGGCCCCTCCCCCTTAAGAAGGGGAGAAAGGCCTGCAGTACCGCAGCGCGCCGTGCCGCAGCGTGTGGTGCTGCGGCACGTTGCGCTGCGATATTCAGTTTCAGCGCCCTAAGAGGGACGCGGGGCGCCTCGAGCAGTGCCCTGCGTCCCTCTTGGGGCGCTCAAGATAAATTTCCGGCGGGCGCAACGGCTCCGATCGCAGCGGTATTTCCGGCACCCAGGCGAGCTGGGCGCCCCGTTTGCGGCGCCACCGAATTTTTCCCCCATATAGTTTTATTTAAGAGCCGACATTCAGTTAACATCTGTTGCATTGGAGGCAGAACAGGGCGCCAACACGAAGTTCAATCCCTAGGTAACATCTTCCCGGAGGAAGAACCGCAAGAGGCACTTCAATGCTCCGTCTCACATCCGCAGAAAAATCATGTCCTCTCCACTCTCCAAGGAGCTGAGGCAGAAATACAATGTCCGCTCAATGCCCATACACAAGGATGATGAGGTTCAGGTCGTCACAGGGCATTACAAAGGTCAGCAGATCGGCAAAGTTGTCCAAGTATACAGAATCTACATTGAGCGTGTGCAGTGTGAAAAAGCCAATGGTAATGTCATGAATCTTACCATTCATGTAGAAATGACTCATGAGATAACACTGGGCGGCCAGCTGGTGGCGCCGTCCAAGGAAGTATAAATACTCGGGCTTGGGCCCAGCTTGCTCAGGAAGTTTTTGTAACCAGGAACTAGTGATGTAACTAGAATCTCAGGGTTGTGAAACAGTTGATTAAAACCTTGTTTTATACTCAAACCAAGTGCTTAGTAGTTTTCTTACGTCAGGTTACATAAGAACATAAGAAATAGGAGCAGGAGTCGGCCATTCGGCCCCTCGAGCCTGCTCCGCCATTCAATGAGATCATGGCTGATCTTCTGCCTCAACTCCATTCACCGGCCCTATCGCCATATCCCTTGATGCCCTTACTAGTCAGAAATCTATCGACTTCTGTTTTGAATATACCCAATGACTGAGCCTCCACAGCCCTCTGGGGTAGAGAATTCCAAATATTCACCACCCTCTGTGAGAAGAAATTTCATCTCATCTCAATCCTGAATGGTCGACCCTTTATCTTGAGACTGTGGCCCCTGGTTCTAGGCTCCCCAGCCAAGGGAAACATTCTCCCAGCATCCAGCCTATCAAGCCCTGTATGCTTCAATACCAACGGTTCACGTTGGCATTTACCCCAGCAAGGTGGTGATTACCAGGCTAAAGCTGGACAAGGATCGCAAGAAGATCCTGGAACGCAAGGCCAAATCTCACCCAGTTGGCAAGGATAAGGGCAAATATGAGGAAGAATCCATTGAAAAAAGTCAGGAGTAATTATATGTGCCGCCTTTGCTACTTCCAATAAAGACTCTGAAACAAAAAAGACCAGCTTGAGATCCAAGGAACACTAGCTGAAGACAACCAGAAGGGGCAGCAGTGAGACGAAAGAGAAAGGAGAGCTACAAATAATAAATGTTGTTTGATTAGTGTATTTTGCTAACAGCATCACAACTAACACAGATCATCAAACAATGTAATTAGCATCTTTGAGTTGGAAGCATATTCCACAGGGGGATTCTTACAGAGGATCAGCTGGTAACTTCTCTGATTCAAGCACGGTAAATTTATTTTAAGGGCAGCCAACAGCGGCTTGACAGCTACAGCTTGAATTGCTTTTTATAATTGAGATCCTACGGCGAAGAGCCAAAAGACTTCACCGAGAAATAAAATCAGGATAGAGTGGTGAGGTGTCAAATTTTGTCCTGTGAAGCACCTTGGGACGTGTTACTATGTTAAAGGCGCTAGATAAATGCACATTGTTGAAGTTGTTGTTGTTGGTGACGCCAAGAGTGAGTTTCAAACGACG
Source organism: Somniosus microcephalus (assembly GCF_052327205.1). Lineage (NCBI taxonomy): Eukaryota > Metazoa > Chordata > Chondrichthyes > Squaliformes > Somniosidae > Somniosus > Somniosus microcephalus. The sequence goes on along the minus strand of NC_141017.1, from coordinate 34,468,173 downwards.
GGGTTGTAGGAGGAAAAGGGGTTCAGGGTCCCGCAGTATTGACAAACCCAGCCCCTGTGCGTTTAGCTAAGTTTTACCAACGTAGAACCAGCTGAAAGAGAAGTCAAAAAGACTCGCTAATTTCCATTACTTAGCAAGAGTCATCGCGTCATAACGGCACAGAAGGAGGCCATTCGTCCCATCGAGTCCGTGCCGGCTCTCCGTAGAGCAATCCAGTCCGTCCCATTCCCCTCGCTCTATCCCCGTAGCCCTGCAAGTTTATTTCCCTCAAGTGCCTATCCAGTCTCCCCTTGAAAACACTGAGTGTCTCCGCTTCCACCACTTCCGTCGGCAGCGAGTTCCAGGTCCTCACCACTCGCTGCATAAAAAAGTTTTTCCTCACGCCCCCCCTGTCTCTCTTGCCCAAAACCTTAAATCTGTGTCCCCTAGTCCTTGTACCATCAACTAGTGGGAACAGCCTTTCCTCGTCTAACCTATCCAAACCCGTCATAATCTTATACACCTCTATCAAATCACCCCTCAACCTCCTTTGCTCTAATGAAAATAAATCCAGCTTCTCCAACCTGTCCTTGTAGCTAAGATCCCCCATCCCCAGAACCATTCTGGTAAATCTCCTCTGCACCCTCTCAAGGGCCTTCACATCCTTCCTAAAGTGTGGTGACCAGAACTGAGATGACACTTCCTTGACAGGACAACAATAATATTATTTAGTGATTTCATATCTGTACACCCAAAAGCCAACTCCTAGTTTTCTGCTCATTATCCCCATTGTCCTTTCTGCCTCTCAGAGCCAAAGACCAGAGATACACAAACCTTGGCCCATATCGAGATCTGAACCTTCACAGTTGTAGAGAATAACAGGGAGGAGACTTAAAAGCTCACCTATACTGTGCATGCCATCCATCTTATCAGTAAAGAAAGCGCTCTACTCGGAGCTCCGACATGGCAAGAGAGCCCCAGGTGGGCAGAGGAAACGCTTCAAGGACACCCCTCAAAGCCTCCTTGAAAAAGTGCAACATCCCCACCACCAACACCTGGGAATCCCTGGCTCAAGACCGCACAAAGTGGAGGAGAAGCATCTGGGAAGGCGCCGAACACCTCGAGTCTCTTCGCCGGGAGCAAGCGGAAGCCAAGCGCAAACAGCGGAAGGAGCGCACGTCAACCCAAGCACCCCACCCACCCGCCCCTTCAACCACCGTCTGCCCCACCTGTGACAGAGACTGTAGGTCCCGCATTGGACTCATCAGTCACCTGAGAACTCATTTTTAATGTGGAAGCAAATCATCTTCGGTTCCGAGGGACTGCCTAAGAAGAAGGAGAAAGGGACAGCGGGATGTGTTTCCTATTGTTCTAGCAAAGAGGCAACGCAGACAAGATGGTCCGAATGGCCTCTATTTATGCAGTAGATGATATGGTGGCCTAGTGGTCATCATTTTGACTGTGCTTTTCAGTTTCTTTTGCTTTCCCCATTGGAACTCTATGGAACCAGGGCTATCCCAGCATTCATAGCACTGGTGAAAGCCCTTTATTAAAAATAGAGGCCCTATAGATATAACTGAGGGCTTTCCCTAGAGGTATCAGTGCTGGGCTAGCTCTGCCCCCCCATAGCGTTCTCCTGCCTTTCTGGAGAATGCGAGGGGGCAACTGAAATTACAACAGTGGCACCTTCGCTGAGAAAAAGAGGCCAGGAGAGAAAAAAAGGAGAATCGATGAGAGGCGACCTCATTGAAACGTATAAAATTATTAAGGGGGTTGACAGGGTAGATGCTGAGAGGTTGTTTCCCCTGGCTGGGGAGTCTAGAACTAGGGGTCACAGTCTCAGGATAAGGGGTCGGCCATTTAGGACTGAGATGAGGAGGAGTTTCTTCACTGAGGGTGGCGAATCTTTGGAATTCTCTACCCCAGAGGGCTGTGGAGGCTCAGTCGTTGAGTATATTCAAGACAGAGATCGATAGATTTTTGAATATTAAGGGAATCAAGGGATATGGGGATAGTGCAGGAAAGTGGAGATGAGGTAGAAGATCAGCCATGATCTTATTGAATGGCGGAGCAGGCTCGAGGGGCTGAATGGCCGACTCCTGCTCCGATTTCTTATGTTCTTATCAAAGAAAAGAGAAGGGACAAGATTAACAGAGAAGAGAGAAAAAATATATCAATATTATGTCTATACTCAGGGCGAGATGCAGTATTGACTCCACTGTCACAGCAAGGTGAGTGGTAGTGACCTTTCACTGAACGGTCAGGGAAGGCAGGACCTGCTCAATCGCTCACTCACCAACTTTCCAAATCCAGCGTGACTTTTAGTGATTGTGAACAGCTGAGAAGACGGTCAATTGTTTCCAGTCATTAAAACGTGAATGTGAGAGTGGGAAACCAGATCCTCCTTTTAACTTTAAAAGCAAGACCATGTCCGAGGCGACTTCGCACCGGGGGATTTTTTATTAGGGTCAATGGCCAACCCGCCAGCACGTCTTCCTGGAAGTGCCGCAGGAATAAGAACATAGGAACAGGAGGAGGCCATTCAGCCCCTCGAGCCTGTTCCGCCATTCAACTAGATCATGGCTTAGTCTGTATCTTAACTCCATCTACCCACCTTGTTTCCGTGAACACTTAATACCCTATCGATCTCAGTTTTGAGTTGACCTCCAGCCTCAAAACTTTTTTCTGGGGGAGAGAGTTCCAGATTTCCACTAACCCTTTGTGTGAAGAAGTGCTAAGGATAAGGGGTGAGCCATTTAGGACTGAGATGAGGAGGAATTTCTTCACCCAGAGAGTGGTGAACCTGTGGAATTCTCTACCACAGAAGGCAGTTGAGGCCAACTTATTAAATATATTCAAGAAGGAGTTAGATATATTTCTTAAGGCTGAGGGGATCAAGGGATATGAGGAGAAAGCAGGGGCAGGGTACTGAATTTGGATGATCAGCCATGATCGCATTGAATGGCGGAGCAGGCTCGAGGGGCCGAATGGCCTACTCCTGCTCCTATCTTCTATGTTTCTATGTGCTTCCTGACATCACCCCTGAATGGCCTGGCTCTAATTTTAAGGTAATGCCCCCTTGTTCTGGACTCTCCCAAGTGTCAGGAGGCTTGATCTAAACGCTCCACCAATAGCAGGGTTGTATCAGTGACTTAGGATCAGCTGTTTCATTGGCTGTTGGTTTACCACAAGAGTCCCTGAAGTTCCGCAATGCTGGGGAGGAGATCCAATGAATGTGTTTCGTGGAGATTTTAGGAGACTTCCCTGAAGTTTGTCAGGTGCTCACCCCACCCCACCCACCCCACCTACCCACCCCGACCATTGACTTTGCAGAATTACAGGGCACCCTGGAAAAAATGTACAGGCTTAGCAATAGGACGGCAAAATCAGAGCAATGCACAAACAGACCATTACCTCATAGATCAAAGATATTTACAGCACAGAAGGAGGCCATTCGGCCCGTCGTGCCTGTGCCGGCTCTTTGAAAGAGCTCTCCGATTTAGGCCCACATCCTGTGGCCCATGTGACAGAAACATTTTGCCTTTGTGTACCACGTTTACGCTTGTGAAATGAGCTTCCGACCACATAGCCGCAGCATAACCAAGACCGCCTATTTCCACCTCCGTTACATTGCTAGTCTCCGTCCCTGCCTCAGCTCATCCACTGCTGAGACCCTCCTCCGCCCCTTTGTTACCTCTAGACTTGACTATTCCAACGCACTCCTGGCTGGCCTCCCACATTCCACCCTACGTAAACTTGGGGTCGTCCAAAACTCGGCTGCCCATGTCCTAACTCGCACCAAGTCCCGTTCGCCCATCACCCCTGTGCTCGCTGACCTACATTGGCTCCCGGTAAAGCAACGCCTCGATTTCAAAATTCTCATCCTTGTTTTCAAATCCCTCCATGGCCTCGCCCCTCCCTATCTCTGTAATCTCCTCCAGCCCCACAAACCCCCCCGAGATATCTGCGCTCCTCTAATTCTGCCCTCTTGAGCATCCCTGATTATAATTGCTCCATCATTGGCAGCCGTGCCTTCAGCTGCCTGGGCCCTAAGCTTTGGAATTCCCTGCCTAAACCACTCCATCTCGCTACCTCTCTTTCCTCCTTTAAGATGCTCCTTAAAACCTACCTCCTTGCCTGCCCTAATATCTCCTTATGTGGCTCAGTGTCAAATTTTTTGTCGTATAATACTCCTGTGAAGCGCCTTGAGACATTTTACTATGTTAAAGGTGCTATATAAATGCAAGTTGTTGTTAGTGTCGTGGTGCAGGAGGAGACAGCTCACTGGTGAAAATCTCGCCGCAGGTTTAGTCCAGGTGTTGACGGCTCTAGACTGTCACACAAAGCGATCAAAAGTTTGTCTATTTTCCGATATCTCTCTTTTCAAGGCTGCCTCCAAGAAGCCGCTGTAGCATTTAATGTCAAAACCTATCTCTTCCTCTCCGCAATTGTCGACTCTCTATAAAGCCCAAACCTGTCAAAGACTTGAATACTACTCCCATGCCTGGGGCAGCTCTCCTAGACAGGATACAAGAAAAAACTTGTCATCTGAGAAGTGATTGCTTTCTTATGTCTAGCTTCCAACTATCTTGCCACTTCTCTATTTTGTCGATGCCACTATAGTCGGAACTCCTCTCAACTTTCTCCTCTCTTGTTCCTCTTCAACTGCAAATTCTCCATTTGAGATGACCTTTGTCCTCACTGTGTTTACATCAAAATTCGTCAGCTTGTCTCCTACACTAATGAGTTCTTTTCCAGAACTTCAAATGTGTGAGACTTTTTAACCACCCTCGGTCTTAATTTGCTCCTGCAACCTACAGGAGCTTGGCATTACTGAGTTTACATAGAATTACATAGTCAGAACAGCACAGAAACAGGCCATTCGGCCCAACTGGTCCGTGCCGGTGTTTATGCTCCACACGAGCCTCCTCACACCCTGCTTCACCTCACCCCCCTATCACCATGTCCTTCTATTCCTTTCTCCCTCATGTACTTGTCTAGCTTCCCCTTAAATGCATCTGTGCTTATCGCCTCAACCGCTCCCTGTGGTAGCGAGTTCCACATTCTCACCACTCGCTGGGTAAAGAAGTTTCTCCTGAATTCCCGATTGGATTTATTGGTGACTATCTTATATTTATAGTTCTGGTCTCCCCCTCAAGTGGAAATGTCTTCTCTACGTCTACCCTATCTAACCGTTTCATAATTTTAAAGACCTCTATCAGGTCACCCCTCAGCCTTCTCATTTCTAGAGAAAAGAGCCCCAGCCTGTTAAATTTATCCTGATAGGTATAATGTCTCAGTTCTGGTGTCATCCTTGTAAATCTTTCTGCACCTTCTCCAGTGCCTCCATACCATTTTTATAATATGGAGACCAGAGCTGTGCGCAGTGCTCCAAAGTGTGGTCTAAACAAGGTTCGATACAGGTTTAACAGTTATTACCACCGCACTTCATTTAGTTAAGGTGTTCTCCTGTTCTATTCGATCCTGAAGCGGTACCGCACTCGAGACCTCAGCCCTTCAGCTAAGTTTCTCCAGAATAACAGACTAACCTTGATGAACGCTGAATCCATGCTAACAAAAATACCGTGGCCTAGAAATTAGGTTTGCCTCCGCCAGGGCTTTTGCGCCCGAAATTTTGCGCCCGCGATAATTGCCGCTGCGCCCGCCAAAAATTCAGCTGCCCCGCGCCCAGACGGCTGCGGGCGCTAATGGAGGGTTTCAGCGCCTCGCTATGGGCGCTGAATGCAGGTTTGCGGCGCTAATCCCCCGCTGCGGCACCCGATGCGGTGCGGCAGGCTGGGGTACTGCAGGCCTCCTCCTTCTGTTAAGGAGGAGCTGCCTGCAGCCGACCGCTGACCGGTCGATTCGCCCGACAAATGAGCCCGGCACCTCGGAGAAGTGCCGGGCTCGCGGGCCACACACATCAGTGCCGCGGGGGGGTGGTGGAGGAGTCCGGGGAGGGAGGTGCGGGCAGGCGGCCGCCGGGAAAGCGGCCGGCCGCCGCTCCACCTTAATGCGCCAGCGCTACGTGCTGCAACATCCCGTTGAACAATCGTTGGTTGCGGCTGCCACGGGCGAGGTGGCCGCAACTGAATTTGGGCGTCCGGCCGCGTTACCACGGCAACCGGGACGCTGCGCACACCGATGATGTCATTGGTGCCGGCGCAGCGCTACCGGCTAACGTCGATGGTAGGGCCCAACGCAATTTCGATCGCGGCTATAATTCCGGCGCAAGGCCCTCTAATGCCTCTAATTGGGCGCTAACCCCACCGAATTTCTAGGCCCCTGAATCTGTTCTTGGACAGGAGGAGCTTTACATAGAAACATAGAAACATAGAAGATAGGAGCAGGAGTTGGCCATTCGGCCCCTTGAGCCTGCTCCGCCATTTAATGAGATCAAGGCTGATCATCCAAATTCAGTACCCTGTTCCTGCTTTTTCCCCATATCCCTTGATCCCTTTAGCCTTAAGAAATATATCCAACTCCTTCTTGAATATATTTAATGAATTGGCCTCAACTGCCTTCTGTGGTAGAGAATTCCATAGGTTCACCACTCTCTGGGTGAAGAAATTCCTCCTCATCTCAGTCCTAAATGGCTTACCCCTTATCCTTAGACTGTGTCCCCTGGTTCTGGACTCCCCCGCCATCGGGAACATCCTTCCTGCATCTAGTCTGTCTAGTCCTGTTAGAATTTTATAAGTTTCAATGAGATCCCCTCTCATTCTTCTAAACTCTAGCGAATATAAGCCCAATCGACCCAATCTCTCCTCATACGTCATTCCTATCATCCCAGGTATCAGTCTGGTGAATCTTCGCTGCACTCCCCCCATGGCAAGAACATCCTTCCTCAGATAAGGCGACCAAAACTGCACACAATTCTCAAAGTGTGGTCTCACCAAGGCCCTGTACAACTGCAGCAAGACATCCTTGTTCCTGTACTCGAATCCTCTCGCTATGAAGGCCAACATACTATTTGCCTTCTTAACCGCCTGCTGCACCTGCATGCTTACCTTCAGCGACTGGTGCACAAGGACACCCAGGTTTCATTGCACTTCCCCTTCTCCCAATCTATTGCCGTTCAGATAATAATCTGCCTTCCTGTTTTTGCCACCAAAGTGGATAACCTCGCATTTATCCACATTATACTGCATCTGCCATGCATCTGCCCAATCACCCAACCTGTCAAAATCATACTGGAGTTTCTCTGCATCCTCCTCATAGCACACATGCCCACCCAGCTTTGTGTCATCTGCAAACTTGGAGATATTACATCTAGTTCCCTCGTCTAGATCATTAATATATATTGTGAATAGTTGGGGTCCTAGCACCGATCCCTGAGGTACCCCACTAGTCACTGCCTGCCACTTGGAAAAAGACCCATTTATTCCAACTCTTTGCTTCCTGTCTGCCAACCAGTTCTCTATCCAAGTCAGTACTTTACCCCCAATCCCATGAGCTTCAATTTTGCACGCTAATCTCTTATGCGGGACCTTATCGAAAGCCTTCTGAATGTCCAAATACACCACATCCACTGGTTCCCCCTTATCTATTCTACCAGTTACATCCTCAAAAAATTCCAGTAGATTAGTCAAGCATGATTTACCTTTTGTAAATCCATGTTGACTTTGTCCGATTCTGTCACTGTTTTCCAAGTGCTCTGTTATTAGATCTTTTATAATGGACTCTAGCATTTTCCCCACTACCGACGTCAGGCTTACCGGTCTATAATTCCCTGTTTTCTCTCTTACACCTTTTTTAAATCGTGGGGTTATATTAGCTACCCTCCAATCCATGGGAACTGTGCCAGAGTCTATAGAATTTTGGAAGATGATCAGCAATGCATCTACTATTTCTAGGGCCACTTCCTTATGTACCCGTAGATTATCAGGCCCTGGGGATTTATAGCAAGTTGGTACAATAGGTACGGAGGTAGCTGTGTATCCACACAACAGACTTTTGAAAGTTGTGATGTCTGACAGCTAGTCAGGGGGGAAAAAAAATCAATAGAAAAATCAATCAATGGAAAGAGAAGCATCAAAGCCTTGCTGAAGTGGAAGCATCAAACAGTGTGGCAAGCCTTACGGTGCAAGAGTTTATTCTGCCAACGTTCTGTTTAAATAGCTGTTATTATCCGGGCATTTATCGTGTTTGGTGGTCTGCAGAAGGTTCTGCAACGTACCAAGAATGCATTTTAAGACTGTCCCTCCCTCGGTAGCACTGATTGGAAATGGCGCCGTATGATTGGTCAGTCACGTGACAGGTGTGAATGCCAGCGGATCAGCTTGACAACAGCGCGCATTCATACGGCGTCTTTAACGTCGTAAAACGTCCCGCGGCGCTTCACAGGAGCGCTATCCAACATAACGTCTGCTCTCTCGGGTGGACGTAAAAGATCCCGTGGCACTATTTCGAAGAAGAGCAAAGGGGGAGTTCTCCCCGGTGTCCTGGGGCCAATATTTATCCCACAACCAACATAACAAAAACAGATGATCCAGTCATTATCACATTGCTGTTTGTGGGACCTTGCTGTGCGCAAATTGGCTGCCGCGTTTCCCACATTACAACAGCGACTCCCCTTCAAAAAGTACTTCATTGGCCATAAAGCGCTTTGAGACGTTTGGTGGTCATGAAAGGCGCTGGAGAAATGCAAGTCTTTCTTTTTTCCTTTTATAAATTGACATCGAGCCACACGGAGGAAATAAATCATCAATCAGACAACATGGCAACTCCAAAGACCAGCAACCCGTCAGCGCCACAGCACAATAAAACCTCTTTTTTTAACTAGTGCGATACGAAGCGACGAGGGCACATTGTACTGATTTAAAAAAATTAACCGGCAAAAATCTAACAAAACATACTTTGAGGAAGCATTACAGGAGTGGGTGAAACATAAACATAGAAACATAGAAGATAGGAGCAGGAGTAGGCCATTCGGCCCCTCGATCCTGCTCCGCCATTCAATGCGATCATGGCTGAATATCAACAGGAACCCCGCCTTCTGTCCATGACTCTCACTTTTCAATCTGGGATCAGCCGTCCAATCCGTATTACTGGATTTACTGAACGCACCTTGGTTACATTCCGGAGCCTCACAGGCACCTCTGCTGCTGTATCTACACACACTACAGGAAACTCTCTGTTAACTGGCAAAATTCAGGAGTAGGTTCAGGTAAGTTTTACTTCATATTAGTAGCCATGTAACCGGGGTTCCCGGGTCCGTGGCCGTGTAACCGGGGTTCCCGGATCTGTGGCCGTGTAACCGGGACTCCTGCACAAGTGCCGTGTAACCAGGGCTCCTACACCTGTGGCCGTGTACGGGGCTCTCGTACCTTAGTAAGTATACCTCTCTGTAATCCGGACTTTTGATCAACTGGCACCACGCCGGTCCCGTCGGTGCCGACTAAAAAAGAGTTTCCTGTACATAGATTCCTGGATTGGGGTTTTATGCGGGTTGCCATTTTGTGTCCCTATTTGTGTGGGGGTGCCATGCTCTGTTGAAAGTGGAACCAGGGAGGGGAGATGAGGATAAATCTTTTTTCACACAGCGAGTTGTTGTGATCTGGAACGTGCTGCCTGAAAGGGCGGTGGAAGCAGATTCAATAATAACTTTCAAAAGGGGAATTGGATAAGCACTTGAGAAGGGAACACTTGCAGGGCTATGGGGAAAGAGCAGGAGGGAGTGGGACTAATTGGAGAGCTCTTTCAAAGAGGCACAATGGGCCGAATGGCCTCTTTATGTGCTGTAGGATCCGATGCTAAGTGGCAGCTCCTGAGCCTCAACTACCCGAGGTGGCAATCAGAAAGAAAAAGATTTGCCTTTGAACGTGTAACTCTTTGCCTTGCTCTTGGATTAAAGAAGTAAGTGTCCTGTCTTATTTCAGAGCACAATGTCAATTTTTAGCCGAGCAAACAGCAACTCACTTACCAACTATGTTATCAACAATGTCACATGAATAATAATCACCGGGATGAGGTTCTGAAGGTTGGTTGAGCCCCTTGCAAGTGAGTGGTGAGAATGTGGAACTCGCTGCCACAGGGAGTGGTTGAGGTGAATAATGACATGAATCAGTCATTCATGAAAGAAAGACTTATGAAATAATACTGAGCGGCCTACAGGTGGTGCTGTCCAGGGAGAGTATAAATACTCGGGCACGGGCCCAGCTTGCACAGGACATTCTTAACAGGAACTAGTGAAGGACACAACTAGACCTCCATGTTGAGAAACAGTTGATTAACGCTTTGTTTAACGCTTAGACCAAGTGCCTAGTAGTTTTCTTATGTCAAATAGCACAGATGGTATTTAAGGGGAAGCTAGACAAACACATGAGGGAGAAAGGAATAGAAGGATATGTTGATAGGGTGAGATGAAGAGGGGAGGGAGGAGGCTCGTGTGGAACATAAACACCGGCATGGACCATTTGGGCCGATTGGCCTGTTTCTGTGCTGTAAATACTATGTAATTCTATCCCGATGTGAGAATCACTGGCTTTGGGAGAGGAAGGCAAAAATGAGACAGTAATAAACAATTCTGCTTTTTGGTTTGTCTATCCTCCTGCTTTAATATATTTTTTGCACTTCTGCTTCACTGATCCATGAACACCGGCCTCCGACGTGCAACAACAACGCCGGGCGATTTGCATAGAAGTCATTAATATTCAAACTGCAGCCAGGTTTTCAAGTAAATGGTCAAATTAAGGCCCATTACACTTGAGCAGGGGTCCGCGGAGAACAGCAGTAAACGCAGAGGCCCCGTGATCTCTGCGTGCTTCTCTCCACATCAAATCTACCCCCCCTCGCCCCTCGGAGACTGGAAACTTGCAACTAAACGGGAACGTAAACTGACTCTGCAATTTTGGAGGTAAGTAGTCTCCAAACAGCAACCTGTGGGACCAACAGGTCTCTGATCCAATTAATTGCTTTTCTACTGTGCAAGGCCCGTGTTAATGACAGGGGTTCCTCGTAGGGAGGGTCACATGTAGCCGGCTGGACCATTAAAATAAGTTGGCTGGCGTTCCCCAAGGCCACTGTAAAAATGCCGAGCGTCTATTAACACCACTGTGTCAGAAAATGTTGGAGGTGGGGCGGGGCTTATAGCAAACAGGGTCTATTTTACAGCAAACAGCAAACAGAATCTATTTTACAGCAAACAGCAAACAGAGTCCATTTAACAGCAAACAGCAACAGAGTCTATTTTACAGCAAACAGCAAACAGAGTCTATTTCACAGCAAACAGCAAACAGAGTCTATTTCACAGCAAACAGCAAACAGAGTCTATTTTACAGCAAACAGCAAACAGTCTATTTTACAGCAAACAGCAAACAGAGCCTATTTCACAGCAAACAGAGTCTATTGCACAGCAAACAGCAAACAGAGTCTATTTTACAGCAAACCGCAAACAGAGTCAATTTTACAGCAAACAGAGTCTATTTTACAGCAAACAGCAAACAGAGTCTATTTAAAGTCTTCACGAACTACAGCAAACAGAACTCATGACCCAAACTACAGCAACTTCACTTGATAAAAGCAGGGTGATATCTCCAGCAAAATGTAGTGAGTGGAGGACAGTTATGTAATACAAATGATGAGTCTAAAAATCAATCCCAGTCACTTACAGCAGTGCGGTCTCCAGGCATGATTGATGGGGGAATTACCCAATCATCTCCATTCTGGCTGGGAATAATGGTGTCACTTTATGCAACTGTAAAAATGGGTCTGCCCAGACAACGGCCTTGGTGAATGCTGGAAAATGTAACTTCTCGGTTGCATACAGCTGCATTGGGAACCACTGCTGATACAGATCCTGCACAGTGTGAAAGCAGTGGGTGAATCTCCAGAGGTCCCTTGCTTGGTATTAGAGACTGCCATCAGTGGCAGGAGAACCCCGCCGTGACGAAGTGTACATCCAATCCCGTTACTTTAGGGCACTAGGACCATGGGGAGTGGATGGCGTCAGCCAGCTAGGCTCCCAATATGTCAACACACACGTGTCCCTGATTAAATAAAACAAGCAAATATAACCCAATATTTCAGATCGGGGGCGCAGACCCTCAGGGAGATGAGACGTAGAATCGCACAGCACAGAAAGAGGCCATTCAGCCCATCGTGCCTGTGCTGGCTCTCAAAGAGTTAACCAATTAGTCCCGCTCTTTCCCCACAGCCCTGCAAATGTTTCCCTTTTTACGTATTTATCCAATTCCCTTTTGAATGTTACTATTGAATCTGCTTCCACCGCCCTTTCAGGAAATGCATTTGAGATCGTAACAACTCACAGCGTAAAAAAAAATCCTTCTCATCTCCCCTCTGGTTCTTTTCCCAATTATCTTCAATCTGTGTCCTCTGGTTACCGACCCTCCTGCCACTGGAAACAGTTTCTCCCGATCTACTCTGTCAAAAACCCCTCAGAATTTTGAACACCTCTATTAAATCTCTCCTTAACCTTCCCCGCTCTAAGGAGAACCATCCCAGTTTCTCCGGTCTCTAAGGGGGTAGAAGTTATGCAGCAGCTGTTCAAAACCCTGGTTAGACCACACCTGGAGCACTGTGAGCAGTTCTGGGCACCACACCTTAGGAAGGATATATTGGCCTTGGAGGGAGTGCAGCGTAGGTTTACCAGAATGATACCCGGACTCCAAGGGTTGTTACGAGGAGATATTACACAAATTAGGACAGTATTCCCTAGAATTTAGAAGGTTAAGGGGTGATTTGATTGAAGTTTTCAAGATATTAAGGGGAACAGATAGGGTAGACAGAGAGAAACTATTTCTGCTGGTTGGGGAGTCTAGGACTAGGGGGCATAGTCTAAAAATTAGAGCCAGACCTTTCAGGAGTGAAATTAGGAAACACTTCTACACACAAAGGGTGGTAGAAGTTTAGAACTCTCTTCCAGCAAAAGGCAATTGATGCTAGATCAATTGTTAATTTTAAATCGGAGATTGATAGCTTTCTGTTAACCAAGGGTATTAAGGGGTATGGGGCAAAGGCGGGTGGAAGGAGTTAGGTCACAGATCTCAGTGAATGGCGGAGCAGGCTCGAGGGGCTGAATGGCCTTCTCCTGCTTCTATGTTCCCATGTTCCTTTCCACTTAACTGAAACCTCTCATACCTGGTACCAGAGGTCTGTGATAAGTGTCTTTTTTGTCTTTGTGAACCTTATAATGAAAGTGTGCAAGAAGACTGAACTGCCTTTAGTTAACTGGGTTGGATTAATGTCAAGAACACAAAGGGGTTAACACAAGGACCACTTGATCACAATGCCTTCAAGGTAAAAAAAAAAGTCTGAGGGGAAAACAGATGGTCTTGTTCCTAAAATGGTCTCCAAGCTACAACAGTCTCATCCCTAAAGGTGTAGGAGCGAGGAGCCAGAGAATAGAAGGGGGAAAGTGGTGGAGTAATCTTCACAGAAGCAAGTAACTAGCACAAGTCATCAACTCTTGCTTCACAGCCAGAGGGGAGGGGGTGGGGAGGGAAGAGAAGGAAGGAAGGAAAGAAAGAAGAAAGGAAGGAAAGAAGGAAGAAAGAACGAGCATTTCTATAGCACCTTTCAAGACCTCAGGATGTCTCAAAGCACTTTACAGCCAATTGTAATTCTTGAAGTGTAGTCACTGCTAAAGGGATCCAGGGATATGGGGAGAAGGCAAGTACCGGGTACTGAATTTGGATGATCAGCCATGATCTCATTGAATGGCGGAGCAGGCTCGAGGGGCCGAATGGCCTACTCCTGCTCCTATCTTCTATGTTTCTATGTAATGTAGGAAACGCGGCAGCCAATATGCGCACAGCAAGCTCCCACAAAGAGCAATGAGATAATGACCAGATAATCTGTTGGTTTTTTTTAGGTGTTGGTTGAGGGATAAATATTGGCCAGGACAAGGGCGAGCATTCAAATCTACCTGGCTCACTCACTCAAGTCTTATTGGGTTATCAACCTGACCAGCGTTGGTTCATTGATTGCTAGCAAGTCACCACCTGGCTCCAGTCATTGATATGAGGATATATGGACGGTCACCATGCCTTCCCCGCCACAAAAGGCCGCCGCTCACTGTCCACATGCTTCCAGGTCTGCTGTTGGCCACAACTGCACTGATAGATCACCCCTGAATCCCCGTTGGACCAGGATACACCACTATCTCCTCCATGTGAGCTACGAACTGCTACCAAAATAGAAAGCACAAGAGGTGAACATTTGGGCTTGGACAAGCTGAATCTGAAATAAGTTTGAAAACAATATGCAGATCTCCCAAAGCGGGATCACAACTGGAAAATAACCATTAGGAAAAGAAAATAGGACTCTGGATTTTACATAACGGGACATTGAATAATAAATGTCGGCCGTGGCTCAGTGGGTAGCACACTCGCCTCTAGAGTCAGAAGGTTGTGGGTTCAAGTCCCACTCCAGGGACTTGAGAACCTAAAATCTAGCCTGACGCTGCTGAGGGAGTGCTGCACTGTCGGAGGGGGAGTACTGAGGGAGCGCCGCACTGTCGGAGGGGCAGTACTGAGGGAGTGCTGCACTGTCGGAGGGGCAGTACTGAGGGAGCGCCGCACTGTCGGAGGGGCAGTACTGAGGGAGCACCGCACTGTCGGAGGGGCAGTACTGAGGGAGCACCGCACTGTCGGAGGGGCAGTACTGAGGGAGCGCCGCACTGTCGGAGGGGCAGTACTGAGGGAGCGCCGCACTGTCGGAGGGGCAGTACTGAGGGAGCGCCGCACTGTCGGAGGGGCAGTACTGAGGGAGTGCTGCACTGTCGGAGGGGCAGTACTGAGGAAGCGCTGCACTGTCGGAGGGGCAGTACTGAGGAAGCGCCACACTGTCGGAGGGGCAGTACTGAGGGAGCGCTGCTCTGTCAGAGGGGCAGTACTGAGGGAGTGCTGCACTGTCAGAGGTGCTGTCTTTCAGATGAGACGTTAAACTAAGGCCCTGTTTGCTCTCTCAGGTGGATGTAAAAGGTCCCATGGCACTATTTCAAAGAAGAGCTGGGGAGTTATCCTGGGCCAATATTTATCCCTCAATCAACATCACTAAAAAACAGATGATCTGGTCATTATAGCATTGCTGTTTGTGCTGTGTGCAAATTGTCTGCCCTGTTTCCCTTTGAGACGTCCGGTGGTCGTGAAAGGCACTATAGAAATGCAAGTCTTTCTTTCTTGAAAACCAAGAAGTTGATGATGAATCCTTTTGTCTTTATTTAGGCCACAGTTGGATTATTTTATTATACAAAGGATATTGGAGCCATGTAAAGGGTGGAATGTGTAATGATATCAGCAAATAGAGATGGTATTTGCCTGTTCGATTATGATGCCTTAATAGCATGTTTGCATGTATTGATTGCTTGTGCCTGACCAGCAGAGGGCATGTGACCGAGAGAAGCAAGGCAGTTAGTTTTAGTTTCAGTTTCGTTCTAGATGCATCACAAGCATCGTGTCTCCTGTAAAGCTGTATAAAGAGTTGAACAGGCTTTAGATTAAAAGTCATTCTCTTTCATAAATGTCTCATCATTGAACCCACAAAGAAATCAATACAGAATGTAGGGTCACTGGGTTGGCACCAGAGATGAAAGGACATTGTTAATGATGAAAGGTTTGAAAAACTAGGGCTGTTTGCAGTGGAGCAGAGAAGGTTAGGTGTAGCTCTAATAGAAGCGTTCAAAATCTTTTGAGGATAACTAGTGAAAGATTATCTAGGCTGGTTGGTGAATTAGTAAGTGTACATTTAAGATTAATACTAGAAGCTGAAAAGGGGAGGTCAGAAGAATATTTTTCGTGTCAAGGATTATTAGAATATGGAGCGCAATACAAGTGGTTACTGAACATAAGATCAGGAGGAGGCCATTCAGCCCATTGAGCCTGTTCTGCCATTCTAGTACATCATGGCTGATCTGTACCTCAACTCTGTCTACCCGCTTTGATTCCACACCTTTCCCTAACAAAAATCTATCAATCTCAGGTTTGAAATGTTCAATTGACCCCCAGCCTCAACAGATTTTTCGGGGAGAGAGTTCCAGATTTCCACTAACCCTTTGTGTGAAGAAGTGCTTCCTGACATCACCCCTGAGCGGCCTGGCTCTAATTTTAAAGTTATGCCCCAAGTCAATCAGGGCATTTAAGGGAATTAGATAAGCTGTTGAAAAGGAAAAATATTAAAAGATCCAGAGAGAGGGTGAAGAAATAAGATTAGAGTTATGTGACAGGGTGAATGACCTCCTCCTGCACATGGTTCTGTCAGAAAACACTGAATAGGAAAAGACCATTTGGCCCAACATGGAGGCTTCTTCCACAAGCATTTCCCCTCGTGGGGAAATCTAGAACGCGGGGGCACAGTTTCAGAATAAAGGGTCGCCCTTTTAGAACGGAGATGAGGAGGAATTTCTTCTCTCAGAGGGTCGTAAATCTGTGGAATTCTCTGCCCCAGAGAGCTGTGGAGGCTGGGTCATTAAATACATTTAAGGTGGAGATAGACAGATTTTTGCAAGATAAGGGGGTGAAGGGTTATGGGGAGCGGGCAGGGAAGTGGCTTTGAGCCCAAGATCAGCCATGATCTTATTGAATGGCGGAGCAGGCTCGAGGGGCCAAGTGGTCTATTCCTGCTCCTATTTCTTATGTTCATTGTACAATCTACCTTCTCATTGATTCTAGCCTGGCGGGCACCTGTTGCCAAGGTGGAGCATTGTCTTTGAGGGCAGAGGCCAAAAGTTGTTCAACTCAGCCTACACATTTACTTCCATCCTCACCAAAAAAGAAACAATCTTGAATTTCTATCGCGCCTTTCACAACCTCAGGACGTCCCAAAGCACTTTACAGCCAATGAAGTACTTTTTGAAGTGTAGTCACTGTTGTAATGTGGGAAACGCAGCAGCCAATTTGCGCACAGCAAGCTCCCACAAACAGCAATGAGATAATGACCAGATCATCTGTTTTTGTGATGTTGATTGAGGGATAAATATTGGCCCAGGACAAAATGGTTATGTAGCTCTTGTCTGAAGGAGTTACTGACTCAAACTCAACAGCTTTTTGCTGGTGTCTGTGCTACATGTCCATTGTTCCGTGGATGAAAAGAATCTTGCGCTGTCTGATCTCACTAGAGGCCTGTGCTCTAGTTCGGCACACACAAAGTTAAAAAGACTTTTTGCATGTGTAGGCCGCTCAACATTTTAATCTGGATTTTCGCAACCCTCCCTCAATCTTCTTTTCTCAAATGAAGCCATGCCCTGTCCTGCGAGTCGCTCCTCAAAACTCCGACCTACATATATACGAACATACGAATTAGGAGCAGGAGTCGGCCACTCGGCCCCTCGAGCCTGCTCCGCCATTCAATGAGACCATGGCTGATCTGATTACTCCACATTCCCGCCGACCCCCGATAACCTTTCACCCCCCTTACTTATCGATAATCTATCTACCTCTGCCTTAAAAATATTCAAAGACTCTGCTTCCACCGCCCTCTGAGGAAGAGAGTTCCAAAGACTCACGACTCTCTGTGAGAAAAAATTTCTCCTCATCTCTGTCTTGAATGGGCGACCCCTTATTTTTAAACAGTGACCCCTAGTTCTAGATTCTCCCACAAGAGGAAACACCTGTCCCCACCCACCCCCTTGAATCGTGACCGCCTCCTTTTTGCATTTCTGTGATTCCCTGAATGGTGTCACGTTAGGCCCAGGCGGCCTGGCATGCAAACACAAGCAAAGCGATTCAACTATTCTGCAGAATTTGTGCAGTGTAATCGATAGCCTGCTCGTTTAATTGGCTCGTCTGATTTATTGTGTAAAATATTGTTCTGTTCTCAATGCTGGTTAATTTAGCAGGACTACTGTGCAGAAGGCCTCCGAGCTTGACATGAGTACTTGTCCCTTCGCACTGCTTCAGACTGCGGGAGCAATCATCATGTCAGAATCAGCGACGCTAATGATGTCCGCAAAGCATCTAATGGAGGCTGTTCGGGAAGAAGGAAACATCTAGCCTGGAGCTTGTTATGACCATGTTGGCAAATTGATAGCACTGAATTAGTGGGGACAACTAGCTATTAACAGTGTGAACATAACTGAATGGTGGCTGTTTGAAAAACTCAGGCCTAGAAATGAGTCTCGGGCGGTGGTACAGAGCGAGCGGTATCGGATTGGCCGCCCGTTATACCCAGCGCCTGACACAGGAAAATCTCTTTTTACCGGCACCTAAATATCCGGAAATCTCTCTTAACCGGCAAAATTCAGGAGTAGGTTCAGGTAAGTTTTACTTCATATTAGTGGCCGTGTAACCGGGGTTCCTGGATCTGTTGCCATGCAACAGGGACGGCTGGATCTGTGGCCGTGTACGGGGCTCTCGTACCTTAGTAAGTATACCTCTCTGTAATCCAGACTTTTTGATCAACCGGCACCGCGCCGGTCCCGTCGGTGCTGGATAAAAAAGAGTTTCCTGTACTCAGTTGCACTGCAGTCACCGCCCGGGTCGAACTTCTAGGCCTAAGTGCTCATTGAAAGTAACGGTGGGTTATTTTGAAGGGGAAACACAACGTTGGGCCAGAAATTCTGGTCCCCACGGGTGAGTACGCACGGGGTACTCACGCGTAGGCCCAACGAAAGTGCCGGTTTCGTGCATGCACTGCGCATGCACGGGAAAACGGAACTTCCGCTCCCTTAAAGGAAGGGGTTCACAGGTTGAACGCGAGCGCCGGAGAGGCAGCGCGTACGCCTGGAACTTCTGTTTTTTTCCCAGGTTTCTCCAGGAGGGTAAGTCTCCAGGAGCTACGCTTCTAAAAAGCAGTCGCAAGGCCTGCTTTTAACAAGGTAAGTGGTGAATTAAGTTAAATTAAAACATTTTTTCCACAGGTTTATTATTTTTAAATACTTTAAAGAAAGGTAAGTTTATTTTTAGCCCCGTTAGAAACTGTAATTAATTTTTTCAAAAATTTAAATTATTGTTTAAAATAGTTATTTTATGTAATTTATAGTTATTTTAAAAATATGATGTTTTTTTAAAAATGTATTTGAAATTTTAGTGATGTTTTGGGGCTGAATTGTATTCATAGATTTGACAGGTCTTCCTGTCAAATCTATGAATAGAGATTCCCTGCTCCAATTGGCTCTCCATGGCCCACGTGATCCCAGGGGATGCTTCGAACTAACTGCGCCCCTGGGATACGCAAGCACTGCGCGCCGGCAGTTGGAGCAGGCCCAGGATCGGAATCCCACGTGGGCCCACAGCTCAATGGCCAGCGCGCTAGGTAAGTGCAGGTTGGAGGCTTGCACCCGCGGGAAGCCTCCGACCCGAATTTCTGGGCCGTAACATTTTCCATAGAATTATGATGAAAATTGTATTTTTTTTTCAAATGGTCACAAAAGTAACCGTAGATCTCATTTATTATTTTTTATTCTGTAGTTCTCCTACGTTTGGGTTTACATTCAAGTAATCTGTAAATTCACAGTGCTCACAACCTTGTGAATCATTACGTTGCAATATAACAACAACATGCATTTTTATGGCCCCTTTAATGTAGTGAAACGTTCACAGGCGCATTATCAGACCAACGTTGACACCGAGCCACCTCAGGAGATATTAGGACAAGCAACCGAAAGCTCGGTCAAAGAGGCAGGTTTTAAGAAGCGTCCTAAAGGAGGAGAGAGAGGCGGGGAGAGGTTTAGGGAGGAAATTCCAGAGCTTAGGGCCCAGGCGGCTGAAGGCACGGCTGCCAATGGTGGAGCGAAGGAAATCGGGGGATGCGCAAGAGGCCAGAATTGGAGGAGCGCAGAGATCTCTTTGCAGCCACTTTCATTGTGGGGGTGGCCTTTGTGCTACTCTGTTGCCAGCCAGCTGTAATCTCTGCCATAATATAGTAGCCATGAGTGCAATACGGCGGGCAGAATTGGGCCCACATTCTTTCGTTTAGGCACTTTGCAGCCTTCTGGACTCAACATTGAGTTCAACAATTTCAGACTATAACCCCTGCCCCTATTTTTTCAGGCTGCAGCTGTTGATGATTCTGCCATCCCCATTTGCAACATGTAATCTCTCCTGCCTTCCAGCCCAGCACAGACTGTCCCTTTTGTTCCTTCCTCCCCCCCCTTTCCCTGCCTCTGCACCTGCTTAAGCCTGTTACATCTCTAACTTTTTCCAGTTCTGACGAAGGGTCCCAGACCTGAAACGTTAACTCTGTTTCTCTCCCCACTGATGCTGCCCGGCCTGCTGAGCGTTTCCAGCATTTGCTGTTGCTATCCCACATTCTTAATTCTTAGCTTGGCTGATTTGGTAGGACTCAATCAGGAGGCCATGGATTCAGGCTGCACTCCAGGACATCAGCGCATAATCTAGGCTGATACTTCAGTGGGAGAGTGTGCTGTATTGTCAGATGTTAAACAGAGGCCCCATCTGCCTAATCAGGTGGACATAAAAGGCAATACCCAAAGAGCAACTTAGCTCTCTAGGCCAGCATTCTTCCTTCAGTCAATACACCATCTCACTTGTCTCTGTGCTAGGGACCTTGCTCTATGCAGGTTGGCTATCGTGTTTGCCAATGTATCAATAACTACACTTCAAAAAGTCATTCATTGGCCATTACATAGTATTTGCAGCACAGAAATAGGCCATTTGGCCCAACGGGTCTATGCTGGTGTTTATGCCCCACACTATGAGGCTATGAAGTACTTTGGGACGTCCTAAGGACATGAAAAGTACTACATAAATGTAACTTCTTCTTTGAACATAAGAACATAAGAATTCGGAGCAGGAGTAGGCCACACGGCCCTCAAGCCTGCTCCACCATTCAATAAGATCATGGCTCATATTCTACCTCAACTCCACTTTCCTGCCCAATCCCCAAATCCCTTGATTCCCCTAGAGTACAAAAATCTATCGATCTCAGCCTTGAATATACTCAAAGACTCAGCATCCACAGCCCTCTGGGGTAGAGAATTCCAAAGATTCACCACCCTCTGAGTGAAGAAATTCCTCCTCATCTCAGTCTTAAATGGCCGACCCCTTATCCTGAGACTGTGACCCCTAGCTCTAGACTCTCCAGCCAGGGGGAAACAACCTCTCAACATCTCATAGAATCATAGAATCATAGAAAGTTACAGCACGGAAGGAGGCCATTTCGGCCCATCGTGTCCGCGCCTGCCAACAAAGAGCTATCCAGCCTAATCCCACTTCCCAGCTCTTGGTCCGTAGCCCTGCAGGTTAGAGCATCCCAAGTGCACATCCAAGTACTTTTTAAATGTGGTTAGGGTTCCTGCCTCTACCACCCTTTCAGGCAGTGAGTTCCAGACCCCCACAACCCTCTGGGTGAAGAAATTTCCCCTCAAATCACCTCTAAACCTTCCACCAATTACTTTAAATCTGTGCCCCCTGGTTTTTGACCCCTCTGCTGAGGGAAATAGGTCCTTTCTATCCACTTTATCTATGCCCCTCATAGTTTTATACACCTCAATAAGGTCTCCCCTCAGCCTCCTCTGCTCCAAGGAAAACAAACCCAGCCTATCC
Organism: Somniosus microcephalus; assembly: GCF_052327205.1. Taxonomy (NCBI): domain Eukaryota; kingdom Metazoa; phylum Chordata; class Chondrichthyes; order Squaliformes; family Somniosidae; genus Somniosus; species Somniosus microcephalus. Next base: position 34,446,730 of record NC_141017.1, on the reverse strand, counting down.
AGTCTTTCCTCATAGCTAAGATTCTCTACTCCCAGCAACATCCTTGTAAATCTCCTCTGTACCCTCTCTAGTGCAATCACATCTTTCCTGTAATGTGGTGCCCAGAACTGCACGCAGTACTCCAGCTGAGGCCTAACTAGTGTTTTATACAGTTGAAGCATAACCTCCCTGTCTTGTGTTCTATGCCACGGCTAATAAAGGCAAGCATTCCGTATGCCTTCTTAACCACCTTATCTACTTGGCCTGCTACCTTCAGGGATCTGTGGACATGCACTCCAAGGTCCCTTTGTTCCTCTACACTACTCAGTGTCCTACCATTTAATGTGTATTCCCTTTCCTTGTTAGCCCTCCCCAAATGCATTTCCTCACACTTCTCCGGATTGAATCCCCTTCAGAATCTTATATGTTTCATTGAGATCACATCTCATTCTTCTAAACTCCAGAGAGTATCGGCCCAATCTACTCAATCTCTCCTCATAGGACAGTCCTCTCATCCCAGGAATCAATCTAGTTTCTTGAGTTGGCAATCTCACTGAACCAGATCCTGCGATGCGATTGCCACAGAAAATGCTGCAACCCTTCATTTTCCTCCCCGTAAATCCGAAGGGTTGCACGCGTGGACTGGAAGACATGGCCTCCATGCAAATAGAAATAATGCTTTGTGCCATGGAGGCCTTGTTCTTGAAAGCTAATTGTGCCTCTGTAGTGTTAAAACGATTAATACAAAAATAAAATACTGCGGATGCTGGAAATCTGAAATAAAAACAGAAAATGCTGGAAATACTCAGCAGGTCAGGCAGCATATGTGGAGAGAGAAACAGAGTTAACGTTTCAGGTCGATGACCCTTCGTCAGAACTGGAAAAAGTTGGAGATGTAAAAGGTTTTTAAGCAAGTGCGGGGGCAGGGAGAGGGGGGAGGGGAGGAAAGAACAACAGGGAAAGTCTGTGATAGGCTGGAAGGCAGGAGAGATTAAAAGACAAAAGGGATGATGGTGCGAGGCAAAAGGAGATGGTAACGGGACAAGTTAAGAAACAAAATATGAGCCTAGATGAAGTGTAAATGGCGATGGCAGAATGATCGACAGCTGCCATGTGAGAAAGAGAGAAAAAGATCGGGGCCGAGGTTATGGTCTGAAATTGTTGAACTCTATGTTGAGTCCAGAAGGCTGTAAAGTGCCTAATCGAAAGATGAGGTGCTGTTCCTCGAGCTTATGTTGAGCTTCATTGGAACAGTGTAATAGGCCGAGCACAGAGAGATCAGAGTGGGAGTGGAGCGGAGAATTAAAGTGACAGGCGACCGGCAGCTCGGAGTCGCCCTTACGGACTGAATGGAAGTGTTCCGCAAAGCGGTCGCCCAATCTGTGTTTGGTCTCCCCAATGTAGAGGAGACTGCATCGTGAGCAGCGATACTAAATTGCAGCAAAACGATTAGTGTTGAGCCCAGAAGGGAGGAGAGTAAAAGGGCCTGATTCTTGTTGGCTTTGAATTATTTCCAAGATCCATGTGGCACCATTATTTAAATCAATAAGGAGCAGCGCTGCAGACGCTGAGTGCAAAGGCACTAAGTAGGTCACTGGGACAAGTAAGCGAGCGATTCAATCCTCAATCTGGCAGGTTTGCTTTGTCAAATGCCCTGAAGTAAAACACAGGACAATGGGGCAGTTGCAACTCAGCATTTCACAGCACTCTCGTCAACCCATCCATTTTCCCGGGGCTTTGTGTGGGAATGGCATTGCCTCTGTTAAAAAGAAAAATTAAAATAAGCAGAAGTGGTTTTGCTGGCATCTGCACAGCGATGCGGCACACTGCCAACCCAGTCAGCTGCCTCTCAGCATCTGTGGGCACGGGCGCAATCGCCCGCCCCGCTGTGTCCTCGAATCTCGCCACACTTGTTACGGGGGACGGCGCTAAGCTTCTTCGGCAATGCACTGACATTTGAAGTGTCGCCACTGTTTGCAGGCAGCAAGATCCCACAGATAGCAAGTGAGATCACTGACCAGGCTATTTGTTTCTGACGGCATTGGTCGAGGGACAGATATTGGCCCAAGGTGGAGCGAACTCCTCGCTCTTGTTCCGAAATGTGCCGTGGAATATTTTATGTTTCCCCCCCTGAACAGAATGACAAGGCCTTTGCTTAACATTTCATCCAAAAAGACAGTACTTTTACATTGAAGTGGCAGCCTAGTAGATTCAAATTATGCATGTGGACAAAGAGCTTGGGTGCTGTCTTTATGTTATCCGTGCCTTCAATCATGCGTCCCTTTGAGCTCACAATTATCCTTGTCACTCCTCTACAAACTCTTTCCAATGCATTGATGCCTTTTTGGGGTCAGCTTGGTGTCGGCCGTGGCTCAGTGGGCAGCGCTCTCGCCTCTGAGTCAGAAGGGCTGTGAGTTCAGTTCCCACTCCAGGGATTTGAGCACAAAAATATCCAGGCCGACACTTCCATAGATCTTCACTACATGTACATAGATCCCTGAAGGCAGCGGAACAGGTAGATAAGGTGGTTAAAAAGGCATATGGGATACTTGCCTTCATTAGCCGAGGCATAGAATATAAGAGCAGGGAGGTTATGATGGAACTGTACAAAACGCTGGTGAGGCCACAGCTGGAGTACTGTGTGCAGTTCTGGTCGCCTCACTATAGGAAGGATGTGATTGCTTTGGAGAGGGTGCAGAGAAGATTCACCAGGATGTTACCTGGGATGGAGCGCCTCAGCTATGAAGAGAGGCTGGACAGGCTGGGGTTGTTTTCCTTGGAGCAAAGAAGGCTGAGGGGGGACCTGATTGAGGTGTACAAAATGATGAGGGGCATAGATAGGGTAGACAAAGAGGAACTTTTCCCCTTAGTAGGGGGGTCAATAACAAGGGGGCATAGATTCAGGGTAAGGGGCAGGAGATTTAGAGGGGATTTGAGGAGGAACTTTTTCACCCAGAGGGTGGTTGGAATGTGGAACTCAATGCCTGAAAGGGTGGTAGAGGCAGGAACCCTCACAACATTCAAGAAGCATTTGGATGAGCACTTGAAATGCCATTGCATACAAGGCTATGGACCAAATGCTGGAAAATGGGATTAGACTGGACAGGGATGGATGGGCGGCGCAGACACGATGGGCCGAAGGGCCTCTTTCTGTGCTGTAAAACTCTATGACTCTATGACTCTATGACTCTTCCAGTGCCAGTGCTGCGGGAGCGCTGCACTGTCGGAGGTGCCGTCTTTCGGATGAGACGTTAAACCGAGGCCCTGTCTGCTCTCTCAGGTGGACATAAAAGATCCCATGGCACTACTTTGAAGAAGAGCAGGGGAGTTCTCCCTGGTGTCCTGGGGCCAATATTTATCCCTCAAATCAATATCGCTAAAACAGATGATCTGGGTCATTATCACATTGCTGTTTGTGGGAGCTTGCTGTGCGCAAATTGGCTGCCGCGTTTCCCACATTACAACAGTGACTACACTTCAAAAGTACTTCATTGGCTGTAAAGCGCTTTGGGATGTCCGGTGGTCGTGAAAGGCGCTATGGAAATGCACGGTGGGCAGCACGGTGGCATAGTGGTTAGCACTGTTGCCTCACAGCGCCAGGGACCCGGGTTTGAATCCGGCCTCGGGCGACTGTCTGTGTGGAGTTTGCACATTCTCCCCGTGTTTGCGTGGGTTTCCTCCGGGTGCTCCGGTTTCCTCCCACAGTCCAAAGATGTGCGGGTTAGGTTGATTGGCTATGATAAAATTGACCCTTAGTGTTAGGGGGATTAAATACGTGGGGTTATGGGGATCGGGTGGGATATGTGTCGGTGCAGGCTCGATGGGCCGAAATGGCCTCTATCTGCACTGTGGGGTTTCTGTGATTCTGTGATTCTGTGAAGTCTTTCTTTTTTTCTTTTTAAGCACCAAAATTGCACCTGATATTCGAGTTATATTGTACTGTTCTGCGACTGAGATTTCTCAGTTAACTGCTTCTACAGTTGACTTATGCTGATAAACACTTTACCAAGGTCTGCGCAGGTTAATTAGTTATGGCTGTTCACCTACTAATGAGACACAATCATCAGGCAATATGGCGTGATGGGGGCCCATGTTTGACCAAAACTGAAATTTTAAATTCTCCGCTCCACTCCCACTCTGATCTCTCCGTCCTCGGCCTTTTACATCGTTCCAACGAAGCTCAACGTAAACTTGAGGAACAGCACCCCCTCTTTTGATTAGGCACTTTACAGCCTTCTGGACTCAACATTGGGTTCAACAATTTCAGACCATAACCTCTATGTTTTCTTTTTTCTCTCACATGGCAGCTGTCGATCATTCTGCCATCGCCATTCACACCTCATCTAGAGCCATCTTTTGTTTCTTAACTTGTCCCATTACCATCTCCTTTGGCCTCGCACCATCATCCCTTTTGTCTCTTAATCTCTCTCCTGCCTTCCAGCCTATCACAGACCTTCCCTTTTGTTCTTTCCTCCCCTCCCCCTCTTCCTGCCCCTACACTTGTTTAAAAACCTGTTCAATCTCCAGCTTTTTCCAGTTCTGACGAAGGGTCATCGACCTGAAACGTTAACTCTGTTTCTCTCTCTGCAGATGCTGCCTGGCCTGCTGAGTGTCTCCAGCATTTTCTGTTGTTATTTCTGAAATTTTCAATAAGTCCAAGAAACCAAAACAAGGTTGAAGATTCAACGCTACTTCACTCAGGGATACAACTCGACTTGACCGCTGTGGCCACCCTTGGGACCAATTGTAGATAGTCTTCATAGGCGGGGAGTCACGTGCAATGGATCCTTACAGGAAAGATGTGATTGCACTGGAGAGGGTGCAGAGGAGATTTACCAGGATGTTGCCTGGGCTGGGGAAATTTAGCTAGGAGGAAAGATTGGATAGTCTGGGGTTGTTTTCTTTGGAACAGAGGAGGCTGAGGGGAGATTTAATTGAGGTGTATAAAATGATGAGGGGCCCAGATAGAGTGGATAGGAAGGACCTATTTCCCTTTGCAGAGAGATCAATAACCAGGGGGCATAGATTTAAAGTAATTGGGAGAAGGATTAGAGGGGATTTGAGGGAGAACTTTCTTCACCCAGAGGGTGGTGGGGGTCTGGAACTCACTGCCCAAAAGGGTGGTAGAGGCAAAAACTTTCATCACAATAAAAATACTTGGATATGCACTTGAAGTGCCGTAAACCTACAGGGCTACGGACCGAGAACTGGAAAGTGGGATTAGGCTGGATATCTCTTTTTCATCCGGCACAGACATGATGGGCCGAATGGTCACCTTCTGTGCCGCAAACCTCTATGATTCTATGATTAGTTTGTTGTTGGGATAGCTGGTGGCCAGTTGATCCTGAGAGGCGGTTTCCTAGTTCCTGCCTTTGACCTTTTCTGGAGTTCATACCATGGCAACCACATGGAGCTCATCGGTTCAGCTTCCTACCTTCCAGAGGATCTAGTTGATGGTTACTCAAAGGCTTATATTGTTCTTGTGTTGCATAAGACCACACTGCATTTAAGAATGGGCTGGAGGAGATATTTACCAATAACATCTGAGGGACATGTAGGGACACTATCAGCGTTGACTCCAACTTAGTTGGCAATATGGGTGGCAAGTGAGAAAAAAAACACAGGGCAGTCAGAGGTAAGGTAACCTAGTGGTTGTGGTACTACACTAACAACGTAGAGGTTATAAGTTCAAATCCCACCATGGCAAGATGTAAAATTGAATTCAATAAATCTGGTAATTTGTGGGCCAGCATGGAAAACTAACCTGGTTCACTAATGCCCTTCAGGAAAGGCAGCCTGCCACCTCCATCTGCTCTGGCTTACATGTGACTCTAGTCCCACACAATATGGTTGACTCTTAACACCCTCTGAACTGGCCTAGGGAGCCACCTAGTTGTCAACTATTAGGTTCAGTCAATCTCTACCTAACGCCATTGTGGGAGCACCACTAGCACAAAGACTGCAGCAGTTCAAGGAGAAGCCCCACCACCACCCTATCAGAGCAACCAAGGATGAGCAATAAGCCTACCTCTTTGACCAAGCTTTTGGTCATCTGCCCTAATTTATCCTTACGTGAATTGGTGTCAAATTTTTCGTCTTAAAATACTCCTGTGACGCACCTTGGGACATTTTACTATGTTAAAGGCGCTATATAAATACAAGTTGTTGTTGTTGGTGATGGTGTTTCCATCAGGCTCGAGGGGCTGTATGGCCTACTCCTGCTCCTAATTCATATGTTCTTAATTACTTTAGGTAGGGAATTCCAGATGTTTGACCCGGTGACAATCAGGGAAGGGTGGTATATGCCCAAGCCAGGATGATGTGTGACTTGGAGGGGAACTTGAAGGTGTTGGTAGTTACTGTGACATTACTGTTCTTGATCTTCGTGGAGGTAGAGTACGTGGTGGGGGGCGGGCAAGGTGCTGTAGTGCATCAGGACACACTGCAGCCACAGTGGGTCAATGTTGGAGGAGGTTCGCCATCAACTATTGAGCACTGGTCTTAATTTTGTTCCAGCACCTCCCAAACCCGCGACCTCCACCACCTAGAAGGACAAGGGCAGCAGGCGCATGGGAACACCACCACCTCCAAGTTCCCCTCCAAGTCACACATCACCCTGACTTGGAAATATATCGACGATCCTTCATCGTCGCTGGGTCAAAATCCTGGAACTCCCTCCCTAACAGCACTGTGGGAGCACCTTCACCACACGGACTGCAGCGGTTCAAGAAGGCGGCTCACCACCACCTTCTCAAGGGCAATTAGGGATGGGGCAATAAAAGCGACACCCACATCCCGTGAATGAATTTAAAAAATCATTCAAGACATCCACTCACCTTCACGATCCAGTGACCATACTGTAAACTGTGTGTGTGCATGGATATCAGACGGGAACAGGTTCTGGCTCAGCCATGATGCCGTCCACAGTCAAATAGCCTTTTGACACTCATGGTCTAGGTTTACGCAGAGAGCTTGGATTAGGGGACCACACAGCAGGTGTCACCCATGGAATGGCACTGCAGCAAGATTTCTTGGCCTTTGCTTGACCTGACTGACATGAATCAACTGAGCGGTCTGCTGGTGGCGCTGTCCAGGGAGAGTATAAATACTCGGGCACGGGCTCAGCTTGCGCAGGACATTCTTAACAGGAACTAGTGAAGGACACAACTAGACCTCCATGTTGTAAAACAGTTGATTAAAGCTTTGTTTAACGCTGAGACCAAGTGCCTGGTAGTTGTCTTACATCACTGACTATCACCTCTGTGTTCAACAAGGAGGACTAAAGATTGTCCTCGTTAATAAAATTCATCTGTTAAAAAATACAGATAATAATGGAATCCTGGCTGATTTTCCTCCCTTTCTTATTCATGGATCTGGAAGCTAATTTTGCTTGTCCCAGTTGAGATTAGCTAACACAGCACAGATCAGTGATGCGGCCTGGTATTTTCATGATTTGCATAGTCATTACCAAGCCTGTGGATGCATTTCTTTAAAAAAAGTTTAACAAAGTTCACTTAGATGTTGAAAAGAGGAGGCTGAGGGGTGATCTAATAGAGGTCTTTAAAATTATGAAAGGTTTTGATAGAGTGGATACAGAGAGAATGTTTCCACTTGTGGGGAAGAGTGTAACTAGAGGCCGTCAATATAAGATAGTCACCAAGAAATCCAATAGGGAATTCAGGAGAAACTTCTTTACCCAGAGAGTGGGGAGAATGTGGAACTCGCTACCACAGGGAGTGGTTGAAGTGAATAACGCAGATGCATTTAAGGGGAGGCTGGACAAGCATCTGAGGGAGAAGGGAATCGAGGGTTATGGTGATAGAGTTAGATGAGGAAAGGCGGGAGGAGGCTCGAGTGGAGCATAAATGCCGGCATGGACTGGTTGGGCCGAATGGCCTGTTTCTGTGTCGTATATCCTGTGTAATCCTATGTCTGTAAGAGGCTGCAATTTGCAATCATGTTTCTATTGTGTTCATCAAGGAGGAGAGGCCTCTACCTTTTGCACAGAGGATCGGTATCTACCGCTCCCTGTTCAGATGTAGTAAGGGCTAGTTCAACAATGCACCTTTACCCTAACCACAGCGGCACACCCCGTATTGAACTGGTGAACTACATCCATCTCCCGGAATATCTATCCCGGAGATCTCGGCGAGTAACATGGACAACTTGACGTTGGTCAATGGTTGCTGAGGTCTTGTGACCGCTTGGAAATAAGGGGGCGGGCAACTCTCCCAAACTCATTTCACGGGAGATCTTTAGAGAGAGAGAGAGCAAACTTTCATTCCTTCAGCAATCCAACCTGATATAAAAAGACTACTGAGCACTTGATTTGAGTATAAAACAAGGCTTTAATCAACTGTTTCACAACCATGAGATTCTAGTTACATCACTAGTTCCTGGTTACAGAAACATCCTGAGCAAGCTGGGCCCACGCCCGAGTAATTATACTCCCTGGACGGCACCACCAGCTGGCCGCCCAGTGTTATTTCACGAGTCATTTCTTCATGATGATAAGATTCATGACACAACCCATGCCCCAACGCAACATATCACCCAATTCCCAGAAAACATTGAACCTAAAGCCGGTATTTGAAGGGTTAAAACCTAAAACCTTCCAGTTTGCAGAGGCAGGGACATCAATAGGACGGATTAGTGCAAAACATGAAGTATATTGTCTGATAATTTCCTAAGAGCTGCTAGAAGCATGTCCCTCACACACCTTAATGAACAGTCCTTTGTGCAGTGCACGTCTTGCAGGCTGCCTGGACCGAGGCTCCCGTCGTTACTTGAACAGGTTTGAATTTCAGGCCTCGTCGCTGGAAGCTTATACAGAAAGTAGTCCTTATCAGTGTTCATCTTGTTGACTGTGTTGTTCGGAACAGGCAAAAAAAAAAAATGTCCTACCAAGAGATTGATGCTGCACTACATTAGTCCTCCTCCTCCACTATTTACTTTGTGCGTTCGTACTTGCAGACCGAAAAAAATAACAAGAAAAACAGGAACGCGTTGGAACAGGAGGAGGCCATTCAGCCCCTACATAAGAACATAAGAAATAGGAGCAGGAGTAGGCCAATCGGCCCCTTGAGCCTGCTCCACCATTCAATAAGATCATGGCTGATCTGATCCTAACCTCAAATCTACTATCACTCTACATCCCTCCTGAACCCATTTGATCTCCCGGGAGAGGCGAAAAACCAGATAAAAGACCCAATGGCCAATTTGGGAGAAAAAAAAATCTGGGAAATTCCTCTCCGACCCATCTAGGCGATCGAAACTCGTCCAGGAGATCACTGTCCCTATATTTTCTACAGTACTTACCTTCTGTAAAAGGTGATCTCCACCCCAGCCAGGAACAGGAATAGAACCATCTCCTGAAATCTAACACAGAATTAGAACACAAGAAGTAGGAGCAGAACCAGGCTACACGGCCCCTGGGCCCGCTCCACTACCCACAGGGCCATGACCATTCCGAACCTAGACTCATGTCCAATTTCCTGCCCGCTCCCCGTAACCCTTAATTCCCTTTACTTCTAAGAAACTGTCTATTTCTGTTTTAAATGTATTTAATGATGTAGCTTCCACAGCTTTCTGGGGCAGCAAATTCCACAGACCTACTACCTTCTGAGTGAAGAAGTTTCTCCTCATCTCAGTTTTGAAAGAGTAGCCCCTTATTCTAAGATTATGCCCCCTAGTTCTAGTTTCACCCATCATTGGGAACATCCTCACCGCATCCACCCGATCAAGCCCCTTCACAATCTTATATGTTTCAATAAGATCGCCTCTCATTCTTCTGAACTCCAATGAGCAGAGTCCCAATCTACTCAACCTCTCCTCATATGTCCACCCCCTCATCCCCGGGATTAACCGAGTGAACCTTCTTTGTATTGACTCGAGAGCAAGTATGTCTTTTCTTAAGTATGGACACCAAAACTGTATGCAGTATTCCAGGTGCGGTCTCACCAATACTTTGTACAACTGCAGCAATACCTCCCTGTTTTTATATTCTATCCCCCTAGCAATAAAAGCCAACATTCCATTGGCCTTCTTGATCACTTGCTGCACCTGCATACTAACTTTTTGAGTTTCGTGCACCAGGACCCCCAGATCCCTTTGTACTTCAGTACTTTCCAGTTTCTTGCCATTAAGATAATAACTTGCTCTACGATTTTTCCTGCCAAAGTGCATAACCTCACACTTTCCAGTATTGTATTCCATCTGCCAAATCTCTGCCCACTTACTTAGCCTGTCGATGTCCCCTTGCAGGTTTTTTATGTCCTCCTGCTCGAGCCTGTTCCGCCATTCAATCAGATCACGGCTGATCTGCACCTCGTCTCCATTTGCCCGCCTTAGCTCAATATCCTTTGGTACCCTTACCCAACAATAAACTATCGATGTCAATCTAGAAAGCTCCAGTTGTCCCCCCAGTAGCCACAGCCTTTTGAGGGAGAGAATTCCAGATTTCTGCCACACTTGGTGTGAAAAAGGCATCAAGGGGTATGGTATTGAGATAAAGGATCAGCCATGATCATATTGAATGGCAGAGCAGGCTCGAAGGGCCAACTCCTGCTCCTATTTTTCTATGTTTCTATGTTTCTATATAAAAAGTGCTTCCTGATTTCCCGGCCTAGCTCGACTTTTAGGATTATGTCCCCTCGTTCTTGATTTCCCATCATACATAGTTTCTATGTATCTACCCTATCAAATCCCTTTAAATTATGGGGATTAGTATTTTGTTCGACTCTGCACTCACTATTGACGTCAAGTACTGTTTGGCCAAGGAATTAATAGGTCCACAGAGCCAGGCTTGGAAGGTAAAGAGTGCAAGAATTTTCCCTGGCATGTTCCCAGTGTTCAGGGGTTCTCGTGATGAAGAAAGACTCAAACAATTTGGGTCTTTTTTCATTGAGACGGAGAAGGTTAAGAGGAGATCTCACAGAGGGTTTCAAAATTGTCATAGGATTTGAGAGGGTAAATGGTGACAGGTTTTTTCTACTGGCTATTGAACTGGTCACAAAGGGACGTAGACTTAGGATTAGAATTAGAAGAACAAACAAGGAGGTTAGGAGATTGTCTTTTCATACAATTATTGGAACATGGAATGCTTTACTACAAGTACCTATTGAAGCAGAGACAGCAATATCATTTAAAATAGAACTGGATAATTACATCGGATATATGGCACAGAAACAGGCCATTCGGCCCAACCAGTCCATGCCGGCGTTTATGCTCCACTCGAGCCTCCTCCCGTCTTTCCTCATCTAACTCTATCAGCATAACCCTCGATTCCCTTCACCCTCAGATGCTTGTCCAGCCTCCCCTTAAATGCATCGATACTGTGGTGTATGTAACCTGTTCCACCTTACGAGAACTTAAGCCTGTTCCACCTTAAGAGATGTACTACTTTCTCTGGCTGCTGTATACGTAATACCGGTGGTGACCACCGGTATATAAGTACTGAGTAGTGATATTGCTGTTAGTATAGCCCTGACCTCCAACTAGTAAAGACCTGTTGAAACGTTATTCTTGTAGTCTGTGTCAGTAATTAATCTTAAATACAACTAGAACACACAGACTTAACAGTGGCGACGAGTCCGATTCTTACCCTGCGGCAGTTTATATCCACGGCGGCTTTGTCCACAGAACGGACGTCGAAGAGAGGCATCCACCCTCATCACCCTGCTGGAAGACACGTTGCGCGGCAGGCATCGAGAACCCGGAGTGCAGAAGATATCCTGAACTCGAAGCCTCCATCAGCGGCAGTCAGCTATCTTCCTTCTACCTCGGTGGTGGGTAAGCCGGTCAGCGACGCAAGCAGAAAGTCGGCCGCGTTGGCTGTACAGACGGGGAGGGAAGACGGAGGAATAAGGGCGGTGAGATCGATCGCGACCGGAGATAAGGGCCGGGCCGCATTCGGGCCAAAAAGGCGCAGCGTCTGGGGCGACTGAAGGCGCGAGAGCCGCGGTGAAGGCGAACGCAGCCGGTGCTAATAACCGGGCTGCAAGAACGGCTGCGAGGCGCGACATCGGGGAAGCGCGAATGCCCGAGGGAGCCGCGGTGAAGCGGAGACAGCGTCGGGGGAGTTACTAACCGCTGGGAAAGGGGAGCAGCAGCGGCACACCAAACGCCATTGCAGCCAGCGGGTGAAGAAGGCGAGCGCGGGAAAGACCGCCAAGCGTGGGAAACCGCCATTTTGTAGGCAGAGGACGAAGACAAGAGCGGGAAGCCGCCATCTTTGAAAAAGGGAAATCACTAAAAAAAAAAATTGCAACGATGCCTAAACATGGGAACATTCATACCTTTGATAGCGACATCGAAGATTGGGCCACGTATGTAGAATGCCTACAAAATTATTGTAAAGCAAATAAAATCCCAGATGATGAGAAAGCACTAACTTTATTAAACTTAATGGGTGCGAAGACATACGGGCAATTGAAACACCTTTTATCACCAGATGAACCGGCGGAGAAGACGTTCGAGGAGATTGTTACTGTCCTGAGAAATCATCTAAACCCCACGCCGCTGATGCTAGCGGAACTATTTAAATTTTACAACAGAAAGCAGCTGAAAGATGAAAGCAATGCTGAATATTTAATGGAATTGCGTAAGCTAGCAAAGTACTGTCAGTTTGGAACGGGACTAACAGATGCGCTAAGAGATAAATTTGTGTGTAGATTATTAAAAGAAGATACACAAAAGCGACTGCTCGAGGAGAATGAGCTGACGCTTGAGAAAGCGGTCACTATGGCAGCATCACACGAAGCCGCAGCGAGAGGCACGGCAGTAATGCAGCTACGGTCACCGGAGCTCAGTACAAATCAATTGGTTTTGAGTACTGTAAAATGTTATCGTTGTGGAAAGACAACGCACGATCAGAACCAGTGTTGGTTTAAAAACCAAGAATGCAGAACGTGTGGCAGGCTTGGCCACATAGCTAAAGTATGCCGGTCAGGAAAGAAGACCAGCAAGGAAAATACATAAAGGTACACAAGGTGACAAAGAACAGTTCGAACGAACAGAAGTCAGATTCAGACGCCAGCAGTAATGAACTGGGTAGCTTAAGAGTACACAACGTTGGTAAGGATGCAGATCTCCAGACAATTTGGGTCACTCTTCAGATAGCAGGAGTCCAAGTAAAGATGGAATTGGACACTGGATCGGCATTGACGGTCATGAATAAGAAAGATTACAAAAGGTTATTCCAACATATTCCCCTACGGGATACGGAGATTATATTGAAAACATACACGGGGCAAAGAGTGTACCCCATCGGAAAGATAGAGGTAAAAGTGGTCCACAAGGGCAAAGAAAGCCAAGTAATGGACTTATATGTGCTACCTGAAGGAGGTCCACCACTACTGGGACGGGAGTGGATTAGAAAAATGAATATGGACTGGCACTCCTTAAAGGCACTAACGGTAGATTCCGGGGAAACAGATGTCAAACCTAAACGATTGTCCAGAATATTGGATGATGCTAAAGAGGTGTTCCAGCAGGGACTGGGAACACTGAGAGGAATTACGGCAAACATCAAGATTGATGAACATGCACACCCAAAATTTTTCAAAGCCAGACCGGTACCCTATGCAATACGACCTGCTGTAGAAGCGGAACTGGAAGCGCTAGAACGTTCAGGTGTACTGTCTAAGGTAGATTGGAGTGAGTGGGCTATGCCCATTGTTCCCGTTATGAAACGTCCTTCGAGCAACAAGCCAGGAGAACCAGGGAAGGTTCGCATCTGTGGAGACTTCAAGATCACCGTTAATCCGGTGCTTCACACGGTGCAGTATCCGCTTCCGCGGATTGAGGGTATTTTTGCTTCGTTGTCTGGCGGGAAACACTTCACCAAGATAGACCTGGCGCAGGCGTACTTGCAGATGGAGGTTGAAGAAGAGTCACGCCAGTACCTCACGATCAACACGCATAGAGGTTTGTACCGGTATAATAGGCTGGTTTTTGGAGTGGCATCGGCTCCAGCAATTTGGCAGAGGGTCATGGAGCAGGTATTACAGGGAATTCCAGGCACACAATGTTACCTGGACAATATTCTGATTACAGGAGATGATGACGAAGAACACCTCGCAAACTTGGAACTGGTGCTCAACAGACTGAAAGAGTATGGACTTCGAGTTAATCGGCAGAAATGTGAGTTCTTTCAGAAGCGGATCTCGTACTGTGGTCATGTCATTGACCGGGAGGGGCTTCATAAGTCTCCTGACAAGATAGAGGCAGTTGTAAAGGCTCCCGCTCCGGATAATGTCTCTCAGTTGAGGTCGTTTCTAGGATTGGTTAACTATTACCATAAGTTTCTACCAAATCTATCCACGGTACTGCACCCGCTGAACGCTCTTTTACAGAAGGGGGTACCATGGGAATGGAGCAAAAACTGTAAGAAGGCATTTCGCAAAAGCAAAGAATTGATCACCTCAGAGGAAGTGTTGGCTCACTTCAACCCGACACTGCCTATTCGGTTGGCTTGTGATGCTTCTCCATATGGTATTGGGGCAGTACTCTCACACAAGTTGCCAAATGGCACGGAAAGGCCAGTCGCGTTTGCATCCAGATCATTGACCTCCGCTGAGCGCATATATGCGCAGATCGATAGGGAGGCTCTCAGCCTTGTATGGGGAGTGAAGAAGTTTAATCATTACCTGCAGGGCCAAAAATTCACACTTCTGACAGACCATCAGCCGTTGGTATCCATTTTTAACCCTAAGAAGGGTGTTTCGGTGATGACAGCTCAGAGACTCCAGAGATGGTCCCTTTTCCTAGAGGCACATCAATATCAAATAGAATTCAAAGGTACAAAGCAGCATGGCAATGCTGATGGGCTGTTGCGCCTGCCACTACCTGAAGAAGAAGAGACGACGAAAGTTGACCCTGTTGAGTTATTTCATTCGACCATCATCGAGTGTTTACCAGTCACCAATGCAAGTATTGAAAGAGAAACCAGGAATGACCCGACACTGTCCCGAGTCTACGAGGTGACAGTGAAGGGATGGTCAACACATGGTGATCCTCTGTTACCGGCATTCTCGGCAAGGCGAGACCAGCTGTCCGTCTGCCATGGTACTTTGATGTACGGGACAAGAGTGATTATTCCTCCCAAGTTATGGGAAAGAGTTCTAAAGGAACTGCATGAAGGTCATCTGGGGGGAGTTAAGATGAAAAGTCTTGCTAGGGCTTATGTATGGTGGCCGGGTATTGACCAACAGATAGAGGAGTTGACGAAAAGCTGCGCTGGGTGCCAAAAAGTGCAAAATGCACCTCCGATCGCACCGCTACACCCATGGGAATGGCCTTCAGCCCCATGGCAATGCGTACATATTGACTTTGCTGGTCCATTCATGGACTCCATGTTCCTAATTGCGGTGGACGCACATTCCAAATGGCCAGAAGTGATCAAGATGAATACCACTACTTCAGAAAAGACAATTGCGGTGTTAAGAACAATATTCGCAAGGAACGGATTGCCAGAACAGATATGTTCGGACAACGGACCACAGTTCGTGTCGGAAGCATTCCAAAAATTCTTAAAGAAGAATGGGGTGAAACATTATACCTCTGCCCCATATCATCCGGCGACAAACGGGTTGGCCGAGAGATTTGTCCAAACATTCAAAAAGGCAATAAAGGCCATGAACGATGATCAGATTCCGCTGCAACACAAGGTGGACAATTTCCTAATGGCATATCGAAACGCCGCTCATGCAGTAACTAACCAAAGTCCTGCCATGATGTTTTATAACAGGAGGTTGCGGTCCAGGTTGGACTTGTTAAAACCAAATGTGCGGAGGGAAGTGGAAAACAAACAGTTCCGGCATATTAATAACAAGACCACTCGAAGTTTCGACGTAGGACAACCAGTGTTGGCAAGGGACTATGGAAACGAAAAATGGCAGTCCGGAACAATTCGGGCCAGACAAGGACCTCTGATGTACACAGTAGATATTGGTAACAATGTGATAAGGCGTCATGCGGATCAACTGGTAGAATCGAGAGCAAGGGTCGAACCCATGGTTGCGACAGAGACAACTGTGGAAGACGTTAATGAACCTGAAGCATCTACCTCGGCAGGGAATGTACCTGATGATGACGTCCAATACATAGGAAACCAACTAGAGGAGTCACCTCAGCAACAAGTGTCAGAGACCACTGAAAGGCGTTATCTAACCCGAATCAGAAGGCCTCCTGAGAGACTGAACCTTTGAACTGTTTATACCTGAAGTTATATATGTATATATGTTATTATGTTATGTTAAATGGGGATATGACTGTTAAGCTAAAAAGGGAGGATTGTGGTGTATGTAACCTGTTCCACCTTACGAGAACTTAAGCCTGTTCCACCTTAAGAGATGTACTACTTTCTCTGGCTGCTGTATACGTAATACCAGTGGTGACCACCGGTGTGTAAGTACTGTGTCGTGATATTGCTGTTAGGATAGCCCTGACCTCCAACTAGTAAAGACCTGTTGAAACGTTATTCTTGTAGTCTGTGTCAGTAATTAATCTTAAATACAACTAGAACACACAGACTTAACAGATACTATTCGCCTCAACCACTCCCTGTGGTAGCGAGTTCCACATTCTCACCACTCTCTGGGTAAAGAAGTTTCTTCTGAATTCCCTATTGGATTTCTTGGTGACTATCTTATATTGATGGCCTCTAGTTTTGCTCTTCTCCACAAGTGGAAACATTCTCTCTGTATCCACTCTATCAAAACCTTTCATAATTTTAAAGACCTCTATTAGGTCACCCCTCAGCCTTCTCTTTTCAAGAGAAAAGAGACCCAGCCTGTTCATCCTTTCCTGATATGTATACCCTCGCATTTCTGGTATCATCCTTGTAAATCTTCTCTGCACCCTCTCCAGTGCCTCCATATCCTTTTTATAATAAGTATTTGAAACTGCAGGATATAAATGGGATTATACCAACATAAATGACCTATATTGGCTCTCGGTTCACCAACGTCTCTATTTAAAAATTCTCCTGCTTCTTTTCAAATCCCTCCATGGCCTCGCCCCCCCCTCCCTATCTCTGTAACCTCTTCCATTCCTACAACGCTCTCGGAGATTTCTGCACTCCTTCAATTCCGGTCTCTTGCATCCCCCACTTCCTTCTCTCCACAATTGCCGACTGTGCCTTTAGCTATCTAGGTCCCAAGCTCTGGAATTCCCTTCCTAAACCTCCCTGCCTCTCTCTCCACCTTTAAGACACTCCTTAAAACCTCGTCACCTGTCCTCAGATCTCCTTATTTAGCTCGGTGCCAATTTTTGCCTGATTACACCCCTATGAAGCAATTAGGGACGTTTTACTATGTTAAAGGCATTATATAAATGGAAGTTGTTGTTGTAAGAGTTAGCAATGACACAGGCTAAGTAGCATCCTTCTATGGTGTAAGTTATATAATGATATGACACTAGGGTGATAAGTATATGCAACAAACTACCGAAAGAGACATTGAAGGCATATTGTTGGCATATTCAAGAGGAAACTGGATAGATGTTTGACAGAGAGAGGGACTGTAGAGAGTACTGCAAGGCATTTTCAAGCGCTGGTCAGAGGACCTAATTTTCCTTTCCCACTTCTGTTGATTACTATGGTCCCGATGTTGTAAGTGGAAGTCAGATTTATTTAGGAGTCTTGGCCCAGAACCAAATTCCCAAAGTTCAGACACTTAAATCTAGGCACAGGAGGCTGTCATGGGAACGGAGCACAAATGCAACTTCGAGAGCAGGGATAGTCAGTATGATTGGAGGGCAACTTAACAAACATATTAGAGGGATGGCAGTGAAAGAGGGGAATGGATGGCAGTGAAAGAGGGGAATGGATGGCAGTGAAAGAGGGGAATGGATGGCAGTGAAAGAGGGGAATGGATGGCAGTGAAAGAGGGGAATGGATGGCAGTGAAAGAGGGAATGGATGGCAGTGAAAGAGGGGGAATGGATGGCAGTGTAAGAGGGGAATGGATGGCAGTGTAAGAGGGGAATGGATGGCAGTGAAAGAGGGGAATGGATGGCAGTGAAAGAGGGGAATGGATGGCAGTGTAAGAGGGGAATGCATGGCAGTGAAAGAGGGAATGGATGGCAGTGTAAGAGGGGAATGCATGGCAGTGAAAGAGGGAATGGATGGCAGTGAAAGAGGGGGAATGGATGGCAGTGTAAGAGGGGAATGGATGGCAGTGTAAGAGGGGAATGGATGGCAGTGAAAGAGGGGAATGGATGGCAGTGAAAGAGGGGAATGGATGGCAGTGAAAGAGGGGCATGGATGGCAGTGAAAGAGGGGGAATGGATGGCAGTGTAAGAGGGGAATGGATGGCAGTGTAAGAGGGGAATGGATGGCAGTGAAAGAGGGGAATGGATGGCAGTGAAAGAGGGGAATGCATGGCAGTGAAAGAGGGGAATGGATGGCAGTGTAAGAGGGGAATGGATGGCAGTGAAAGAGGGGAATGGATGGCAGTGAAAGAGGGGAATGGATGGCAGTGAAAGAGGGGAATGGATGGCAGTGAAAGAGGGGCATGGATGGCAGTGAAAGAGGGGGAATGGATGGCAGTGTAAGAGGGGAATGGATGGCAGTGTAAGAGGGGAATGGATGGCAGTGAAAGAGGGGAATGGATGGCAGTGAAAGAGGGGAATGCATGGCAGTGAAAGAGGGGAATGGATGGCAGTGTAAGAGGGGAATGGATGGCAGTGAAAGAGGGGAATGGATGGCAGTGAAAGAGGGGAATGGATGGCAGTGAAAGAGGGGAATGGATGGCAGTGAAAGAGGGAATGGATGGCAGTGTAAGAGGGGGAATGGATGGCAGTGTAAGAGGGGGAATGGATGGCAGTGAAAGAGGGGGAATGGATGGCAGTGAAAGAGGGGAATGGATGGCAGTGAAAGAGGGGAATGGATGGCAGTGAAAGAGAGAATGGATGGCAGTGAAAGAGGGGAATGGATGGCAGTGAAAGAGGGGAATGGATGGCAGTGAAAGAGGGGAATGGATGGCAGTGAAAGAGGGGAATGGATGGCAGTGAAAGAGGGGAATGGATGGCAGTGAAAGAGGGGATTGGATGGCAGTGAAAGAGGGGAATGGATGGCAGTGAAAGAGGGGATTGGATGGCAGTGAAAGAGGGGAATGGATGGCAGTGAAAGAGGGGAATGGATGGCAGTGAAAGAGAGGAATGGATGGCAGTGAAAGAGGGGAATGGATGGCAGTGAAAGAGGAGGAATGGATAGCAATGAAAGAGAGGAATGGATGGCAGTGAAAGAGGGGAATGGATGGCAGTGAAAGAGGGGAATGGATGGCAGTGAAAGAGGGGAATGGATGGCAGTGAATGAGAGGAATGGATGGCAGTGAAAGAGGGGAAATGGATGGCAGTGAAAGAGGGGAATGGATGGCAGTGAAAGGGGGGAATGGATGGCAGTGAAAGAGGGGAATGGATGGCAGTGAAAGAGGGGAATGGATGGCAGTGAAACAGGGGAATGGATGGCAGTGAAAGAGGGGAATGGATGGCAGTGAAAGAGAGGAATGGATGGCAGTGAAAGAGGGGAATGGATGGCAGTGAAAGAGAGGAATGGATGGCAGTGAAAGAGAGGAATGGATGGCAGTGAAAGAGAGGAATGGATGGCAGTGCAAGAGGGGGAATGGATGGCAGTGAAAGAGGGGAATGGATGGCAGCGAAAGAGGGGAATGGATGGCAGTGAAAGAGGTGGAATGGATGGCAGTGAAAGAGAGGAATGGATGGCAGTGAAAGAGAGGAATGGATGGCAGTGAAAGAGGGAATGGGTGGCAGTGAAAGAGGGGCATGGATGGCAGTGAAAGAGGAGGAATGGATGGCAGTGAAAGAGGGAATGGATGGCAGTGAAAGAGGGGAATGAATGGCAGTGTAAGAGGGGAATGGATGGCAGTGTAAGAGGGGGAATGGATGGCAGTGAAAGAGGGGAATGGATGGCAGTGAAAGAGGGGAATGGATGGCAGTGAAAGAGGGGAATGGATGGCAGTGAAAGAGAGGAATGGATGGCAGTGTAAGAGGCGGAATGGATGGCAGTGAAAGAGGGGAATGGATGGCAGTGAAAGCGGGGTATGGATAGCAGTGAAAGAGGGGAATGGATGGCAGTGAAAGAGAATGAATGGATGGCAGTGAAAGAGGGGAATGGATGGCAGTGAAAGAGGGGAATGGATGGCAGTGAAAGAGGGGAATGGATGGCAGTGAAAGAGGGGAATGGATGGCAGTGAAAGAGGGGAATGGATGGCAGTGAAAGAGGGGAATGGATGGCAGTGAAAGAGAGGAATGGATGGCAGTGAAAGAGGGGAATGGATGGCAGTGAAAGAGGGAATGGGTGGCAGTGAAAGAGGGGCATGGATGGCAGTGAAAGAGGAGGAATGGATGGCAGTGAAAGAGGGAATGGATGGCAGTGAAAGAGGGGAATGAATGGCAGTGTAAGAGGGGAATGGATGGCAGTGTAAGAGGGGGAATGGATGGCAGTGAAAGAGGGGAATGGATGGCAGTGAAAGAGGGGAATGGATGGCAGTGAAAGAGGGGAATGGATGGCAGTGAAAGAGAGGAATGGATGGCAGTGTAAGAGGCGGAATGGATGGCAGTGAAAGAGGGGAATGGATGGCAGAGAAAGCGGGGTATGGATAGCAGTGAAAGAGGGGAATGGATGGCAGTGAAAGAGAATGAATGGATGGCAGTGAAAGAGGGGAATGGATGGCAGTGAAAGAGGGGAATGGATGGCAGTGAAAGAGGGGAATGGATGGCAGTGAAAGAGGAGGAATGGATTGCAGTGAAAGAGGGAATGGATGGCAGTGAAAGAGAGGAATGGATGGCAGTGAAAGAGGGGAATGGATGGCAGTGAAGGAGGGGAATGGATGGCAGTGAAAGAGGAGGAATGGATGGCAGTGAAAGAGGGAATGGATGGCAGTGAAAGAGGGGAATGGATGGCAGTGTAAGAGGGGAATGGATGGCAGTGTAAGAGGGGGAATGGATGGCAGTGAAAGAGGGGAATGGATGTCAGTGAAAGAGGGGACTGGATGGCAGTGAAAGAGAGGAATGGATGGCAGTGTAAGAGGGGGAATGGATGGCAGTGAAAGAGGGGGAATGGATGGCAGTGAAAGAGGGGAATGGATGGCAGTGAAAGAGGTGGAATGCATGGCAGTGAAAGTGGGGAATGGATGGCAGTGAAGGAGAGGAATGGATGGCAGTGAAAGAGAGGAATGGATGGCAGTGAAAGAGGGGAATGGATGGCAGTGAAAGAGGAGGAATGGATGGCAGTGAAAGAGGGGAATGGATGGCAGTGAAAGAGGGGAATGGATGGCAGTGAAAGAGGAGGAATGGATGGCAGTGAAAGAGGGGAATGGATGGCAGTGAAAGAGGGGAATGGATGGCAGTGAAAGAGGAGGAATGGATGGCAGTGAAAGAGGGGAAAGAATGGCAGTGAAAGAGGGGAATGGATGGCAATGAAAGAGGAGGAATGGATGGCAGTGAAAGAGGGGAAAGAATGGCGGTGAAAGAGGGGAATGGATGGCAGTGAAAGAGGGGAATGGATGGCAGTGAAAGAGGAGGAATGGATGGCAGTGAAAGAGGGGAATGGATGGCAGTGAAAGAGGAGGAATGGATGGCAGTGAAAGAGGGGAATGGATGGCAGTGAAAGAGGGGAATGGATGGCAGTGAAAGAGGGGAATGGATGGCAGTGAAAGAGGGGCATGGATGGCAGTGAAAGAGGGGAATGGATGGCAGTGAAAGAGGGGAATGGATGGCAGTGAAAGAGGAGGAATGGATGGCAGTGAAAGAGGGGAATGGATGGCAGTGAAAGAGGAGGAATGGATGGCAGTGAAAGAGGGGAAAGAATGGCAGTGAAAGAGGGGAATGGATGGCAGTGAAAGAGGGAATGGGTGGCAGTGAAAGAGGGGCATGGATGGCAGTGAAAGAGGAGGAATGGATGGCAGTGAAAGAGGGGAATGGATGGCAGTGAAAGAGGGGAATGGATGGCAGTGAAAGAGGGGAATGGATGGCAGTGAAAGCGGGGAATGGATGGCAGTGAAAGAGGAGGAATGGATGGCAGTGAAAGAGGGGAATGGATGGCAGTGAAAGAGGGGAATGGATGGCAGTGAAAGAGGGGAATGGATGGCAGTGAAAGAGGGGAATGGATGGCAGTGAAAGAGGGGAATGGATGGCAGTGAAAGAGGGGAAAGAATGGCAGTGAAAGAGGGGAATGGATGGCAATGAAAGAGGAGGAATGGATGGCAGTGAAAGAGGGGAAAGAATGGCAGTGAAAGAGGGGAATGGATGGCAGTGTAAGAGGGGAATGGATGGCAGTGAAAGGGGGGAATGGATGGCAGTGAAAGAGGGGAATAGATGGCAGTGAAAGAGGGAATGGATGGCAGTGAAAGAGGGGAATGGATGGCAGTGAAAGAAGGGAATGGATGGCAGTGAAAGAGGGAATGGATGGCAGTGAAATAGGGAATGGATGGCAGTGAAAGAGGGGAATGGATGGCAGTGAAAGAGGGGAATGGATGGCAGTGAAAGAGGGAATGGATGGCAGTGAAAGAGGGGAATGGATGGCAGTGAAAGAGGGGAATAGATGGCAGTGAAAGAGGGGAATGGATGGCAGTGAAAGGGAGGATTGGATGGCAGTGAAAGAGGGGAATGGATGGCAGTGAAAGAGGGAATGGATGGCAGTGAAAGAGGGGAATGGATGGCAGTGAAAGAGGGAATGGATGGCAGTGAAAGAGGGAATGGATGGCAGTGAAAGAGGGGAATGGATGGCAGTGAAAGAGGGAATGGATGGCAGTGAAAGAGGGAATGGATGGCAGTGAAAGAGGGGAATGGATGGCAGTGAAAGAGGGAATGGATGGCAGTGAAAGAGGGGAATGGATGGCAGTGAAAAAGGGGAATGGATGGCAGTGAAAGAGAGGAATGGATGGCAGTGTAAGAGGGGAATGGATCGCAGTGAAAAAGGGGAATGGATGGCAGTGAAAGAGAGGAATGGATGGCAGTGTAAGAGGGGAATGGATCGCAGTGAAAGAGGGGAATGGATGACAGTGCAAGAGGGAATGGATGGCAGTGAAAGAGGAGGAATGGATGGCAGTGAAAGAGGGAATGGATGGCAGTGAAAGAGGGGAATGGATGACAGTGCAAGAGGGAATGGATGGCAGTGAAAGAGGAGGAATGGATGGCAGTGAAAGAGGGAATGGATGGCAGTGAAAGAGGGGAATGGATGACAGTGCAAGAGGGAATGGATGGCAGTGAAAGAGGAGGAATGGATGGCAGTGAAAGAGGGAATGGATGGCAGTGTAAGAGGGGGAATGGATGGCAGTGAAAGAGGGGAATGGATGGCAGTGAAAGAGGGGAATGGATGGCAGTGAAAGAGGGGAATGGATGGCAGTGTAAGAGGGGAATGGATGGCAGATGCGGAACTTTATCCAATGTGTCAGAGCTTTCAGGAAAGTTGGGGCGAATTTTGAAAAGACAAAAAGTATCCCGTGTTTGATGTATTGATAGCATCACTTCTTTATGCTTTTAAGAGCTGGAATCATTCTCACTTGATGCAACGTTGTTTGGATAGATACACGGGTTGTTATGCATTGACCCTCTGACAACAGAATGCTGGATTCAAGGTTGATATCGTCGCAATTTCCCACCTTTCTCTGCAATAAATAACATCTCCCAGTTCCATGGCCGAGGAAGAGCAGAGACAGTCCAGCAGCGACCTTAATAATCCCACTTAAAAATATCAAGGAGCCACATAAATCAATGCAGGTGAACTTGGAACAGTCAGGATTAAGAGCCACACACAGAGATTTTATATCTCACGCGGTGGGACGCTGGCAACCCACGGTCCAAGCATGGAGATGTATTGGTCCAAGAAGAGTTCTCGCACAGAGAGATTGTTATTAATTTCCTATAGCAACATAGAACAGCTCAATCTGGCACCAAACCCAACAAGGACAATTACAGCCTTTAAGCGGAAGGGCGATCATTACCCAGCTCCCCTGTGCTCATTGACCTACATTGGCTCCCGGTTAAGCGACGCCTCAATTTTAAAATTCTCATACTTGTTTTCAAATCAATCCATGGCCTCGTCCCTCCTTATCTCTGTAATCTCCTCCAGCCCCACAACCCCCCCTCCACCTGCACTGTCGGAGGGGCAGTACTGAGGGAGCGCCACACTGTCGGAGGGGCAGTACTGAGGGAGCGCCGCACTGTCGGAGGGGCAGTACTGAGGGAGCACTGCACTGTCGGAGGGGCAGTACTGAGGGAACGCTGCACTGTTGGAGGGGCAGTACTGAGGGAGCGCCGCACTGGCGGAGGGGCAGTACTGAGGAAGTGCCGCACTGTCGGAGGGGCAGTACTGAGGGAGCGCCGCACTGTCGGAGGGGCAGTACTGAGGGAGCGCTGCACTGTCGGAGGGGCAGTACTGACGGAGTGCCGCACTGTCGGAGGGGCAGTACTGAGGGAGTGCTGCACTGTCGGAGGGGCAGTACTGAGGGAGCTCTACACTGTCGGAGGGGCAGTACTGTCGGAGGGGCAGTACTGAGAGAGCGCCGCATTGTCGGAGGGGCAGTACCGAGGGAGTGCTGCACTGTCAGAGGGGCAGTACTGAGGAAGCGCCGCACTGTCGGAGGGGCAGTACTGAGGGAGCGCAGCACTGTCGAAGAGGCAGTACTGAGGGAGCACTGTATTGTCGGAGGGGCAGTACTGAGGGAGTGCTGCACTGTCGGAGGGGCAGTACTGACGGAGTGCCGCACTGTCGGAGGGGCAGTACTGAGGGAGTGCTGCACTGTCGGTGGGGCAGTACTGAGCGAGCTCCACACTGTCGGAGGGGCAGTACTGAGGGAGCGCCACACTGTCAGAGGGGCAGTACTGAGGAAGCGCCGCACTGTCGGAGGGGCAGTACTGAGGGAGCGCCGCACTGTCGGAGGGGCAGTACTGAGGGAGCACCGCACTGTTGGAGGGGCAGTATTGAGGGAGCGCTGCACTGTCGGAGGGGTCATCTTTTGGATTAGACATTACACCGAGGCCCCGTCTGCTTTCTCAGGTGGACGTAAAAGATCCTGTGGCACTATTTCAAAGAAGAGCAGGGGGAGTTTTCCTTGGCTTACAAGGTCAATATTTATCCCTCAATCAACAACACAAAAACAGATGATCTGGTCATCATCACATTGCTGTTTGTGGGAGCTTGCTGTGCGCAAATTGGCTGCCACGTTTCCTACATTACAACAGTGACTACACTTCAAAAAAGTACTTCATTGGCTGTAAAGCGCTTTGGGACGTCCTGAGGCTGTGAAAGGCGCGGTATACGTTCTTTTAAGGAATATTAAATCTTTTAAAAATTCTCATAAATGACGCTGAGCCAATCCAATCAGTCCCCGAGAAGCGAAAGGGTGGACCCAGTGTCCCCATACCAGACCACCCCTTACAGTGACCACACAAAATCCCGAGGTATGTAACGCCTACTGCACCAGTATGTTCAGTTATACCAAGAGACACACTGGGCAGGATTTTCATTGAGGAGTCGGGTAGGAGGCGGGATTACAACTTTCGGTATTGTAGTCCCGCCTCCATCGAGTTGTGGCCAACCCATGCGATTTTGACTTGATTGACCTTGTTGAGCCCACCCAGCGGGCTCAGCAGGCCAATTAAGGGCCACCCAGCAACAGGTGACATCACAGATTGATATTTCATCTGTCAAGACCTTTTGACAGATGAAATATCAGCATTTGACAGCTCTTTGAAGCTGTCAAACACTGACAATCTGTACTCCAGGTTAATTCCTTCCTCTCAGGATGATTTAGAGATCTCCCCGGAACAGAAAGCTGAATGCTGGAACTTTTGACAGCTGGTGGCCATTCTGCTTTCTGTGCCGGTGAGATGAGGGACTCCCGAGACCTGAAAGAAGGAAGGCTGTAAAGGTAAGTAAAGGTATGTAAAACTTCTGTAAACACTTTACACACACCAAACACACTTACCTCTGCACTCATGCACCCATCACTCACCTGAACACCGGACATCTCGAACCCTCCAAGCCCGTCAGCCCGACGGCCCGCCTCGCTAACTTGGTGTGGTTTGGAGCCGTCGGGAATCCCACACTTCACCAATGAAAATAGGGATTAGGCTAAAAACTGCCTGTTAACTACCTGTTAACAGGCACTTAATTGGCACTAATCCCCTTCCCGCCTCGGGGAGGCGGCTCCCAGCACAGGTCGGGTACCCGTCTCCTTTGAAACTGGCATGGAGGCGGGATGGGGGTGGGATGGGTTCGTGCCCCCCGATTTCGTGATTTTAACCCCCCCACACGCCTCCAATCCCGCCTCCACGGCCCAATGAAAATCCTGCCCATGTCAATGCCTAAGTAGAGTCAAAGGTGAGAAAAGGCCACTCGGCCCATTGAACGCTCCAGGATCCTATTTAGCATCCCATTGCATTTTGAAAGGCCCAAATATCTTCAATGAGTACAGCCCTAGCTAGGAGATTATTCCAAACACTGATCAGCAAAATAAAACCGTGCTTCCCAATTTCTGTTTCGAAATTTACTTGCCAATAATTTAAAATTAAATGTCCTTGATTCGTACTCGTTCAGTTTGCCTTAAAGTAACATTCTGGGTTTATTTCACCACACAGTTCAATATTTTTATATCTCAGAGAGAGACAGCTCTCTTTTTAGACCGTACAAGCTTGAATGTCTCTAAGCTGTGAGGCTGCCTCAGTGTCAGGGAGAAAATCCGAGGGATGGAAAAGAGAAATAACACAAAAAGAAAGGGTGACTGGACTGAGGAGATCTGACTGAGTGAACTAGACTCGCACAGCAGTAGCTGTGACCAGGATTCATTCTCCTAGTGTCAAGCTATCATCGGTCCTGTCAGAGATTAGCACACTTGCGGTCCTTTTGAAAAATGAGGAACACACTAACCCAGTGAAACTCAAGACAGTTCTCCCGCAGTTAAGCTCCAGTATGCCGAGAAACTCCAGTATGATTTGGACAGGTTTGGTGATTGGGCAGATGCATGGCAGATGCAGTATAATGTGGATAAATGCGAGGTTATCCACTTTGGTGGCAAAAACAGGAAGGCAGATTATTATCTGAACGGCAATAGATTGGGAGAAGGGGAAGTACAACGAGACCTGGGTGTCCTTGTGCACCAGTCGTTGAAGGTAAGCATGCAGTTGCAGCAGGTGGTTAAGAAGGCAAATGGTATGTTGGCCTTCATAGCGAGAGGATTCGAGCACAGGAGCAAGGATGTCTTGCTGCAGTTGTACAGGGCCTTGGTGAGACCACACCTTGAGTATTGTGTGCAGTTTTGGTCACCTTATCTGAGGAAGGATGTTCTTGCCATGGAAGGAGTGCAGCGAAGATTCACCAGACTGATACCTGGGATGGCAGGAATGACGGATGAGGAGAGATTGGGTCGATTGGGCTTATACTCGCTGGAGTTTAGAAGAATGAGAGGGGATCTCATTGAAACTTATAAAATTCTAACAGGACTAGATAAACTAGATGCAGGAAGGATGTTCCCGATGGTGGGGGAGTCCAGAACCAGGGGTCACTGTCTAAAGATAAGGGGTAAGCCATTTAGGACTGAGATGAGGAGGAATTTCTTCACCCAGAGAGTGGTGAGCCTGTGGAATTCTCTACCACAGAAGGCAGTAGAGGCCAATTCATTAAATATATTCAAGAAGGAGTTAGATATATTTCTTAAGGCTAAGGGGATCAAGGGGTATGGGGAGAAAGCAGGGACAGGGTACTGAATTTGGATGATCAGCCATGATCTCATTGAATGGCGGAGCAGGCTCGAGGGGCCGAATGGCCGACTCCTGCTCCTATCTTCTATGTTTCTATGTTTCTATGTAAGCGACTCTTGTGTAGAACTTACTTTTGTTGTCTGTTTTGAAGGACTGATCATCAGCAAGCGTGAGGCTAGCCATTAGCAAGGTCTCCACTCCATTTAGATTTCAGGCACTTTTTGCATGACTTTTACCGTGATCCAGGCCGATTAGAGACCAAAAAGGAGATCGTCTTGTGGGGGACAGAGGGCGTGGCTGAGGTCCTAAATGAGGACTTTGCATCTGTCGTCACGAGAGAAGAGGATGCTGCCATTGTCACAGTAAAGGAGGAGGTGCGTCGAGAAATCGGATGTAATAAAAATAGATGAAGAAGAGCTGCTTAAAAGGTTGGCGGCACTCAAAGTAGAAAAGTCACCCGGTCCGGATGGGATGCATCCTAGGCCGCCGAGGGAAGTACGGGTGGAAATGGTCGGAGGCTCTGGCCACAATCTTTCTATCCTCCTTGGATATGGGAGCGGGGCCAGCGGACTGGAGGATTGCAAATGTTACACGCCTGTTAAAAGCGACCGATCGCCCTGCCTCGTCCTGCAGATACTACGGCCGGCATTCCGTCAGCCACACAGGTTGACTTGGCTGCTCTTGGCGTGGATAACCCTGTACAGGCCCTGTCAAAGGCTTTGCTGGCTGGGCGGCCAGTGTACTGACACAATTAAATCCTACCTCGGATAAGTAACCGGTTCAGTGCTGAAGTCAGTGGGGTAATTTTGACTTTAGAAGATACAGTAAACTCGTTCTTCTCCGGCACCTACGGGACCAGGATGGTGCCGGTGGATGAAAAATTCTGGATAACAGAGAGGTATACCTACCAAGGGAATTTTTAACACAAACAAAAATAAAAACTGTAAAGGCTGTGGGTTGTGCAGTTAATAAATACACAGACTTCAGAAGTAACAAACAAAACAGGTCTTTACTATTCGAAGGTCCGGGCGAATCTGCCCCAGAAATCCTGCTACAACACTTATATACTGGTGTGGTCACTATCGGTATTACAGTATACAGAAGCCAAACAAATAGTGCCACACCTAAAGTAGTTCCCTTAAAGGTGAACGGTTACATTCAACAGTTCCCTTAAAGGTAGACGGGTACATACACTACAATCCTCCCTTTTTAGCTTATTACTTACAGAGTCCCCGTTAAACATACATATCTTCAACTTCCTATAAAACAAATTACAGCTATAATCTCGGCGGAGTCAATGTCATATAAAACAATTTACAAATATAATCTCGGTGGAAACAGTTCACAGGTTCCGTCTCTGCGGAAACAGTTCATAGATTCAGTCTCTGATCTTGACTCGTTCCGAACAACATTTCTTTGGGGTAGCCGGTTCACCTGGCTAGTGTGACTCCTCCATTGCCTTTTTCTTGACGTAGCAGCTTGAACTTTCGTCCTGTTGAACCAGCAGTGCAGACTTTTACAACCAACTGGCTGTCTTGACATTTTCCAGTTTTTCAACTAATTTAGCTCCTTTCGTAGTGTTCCGCCTGAGATGGTAGAAGTGCTAATATTTTAGACAGTTATTATCTTCTGCTTCTTCTTTTTCTTTTCTGCCTTTTTGAAACTCTCGGAGCTCCTTTCTCGGCTGCCAGCTGTAGCGCCACCAACTCTCTATGTTCCTTAGACCTTAAGTGCTTCCTCCGGATTTCAGCACTTTGGGAGTTTTCATCACAAGCTGGGCAGACCACATCCTCGTAATATTCAGTGTCACTCAACAGGTCATGGTAATATTCGGGTTCGTCCTGAGTTAGGCCAGCGAGAGAGCCTTCTTCTTCCTCCTCACCCGTCTGGACGTTAGCTGACGGTGGTTCCTTCCCTAGACATCTTTCTTGAAAAGACTTCTTCATGCATTCATATTCATCCCGCTCTTCCTGGGTTGTCTGCCATTCCTTCACTACTGACCTCATTTGTGAGTTCAATACCTTCCCTTCCACCGGGGATTGCGGTATCAGGCTATTTAATCCTTCTACTGAAGCAGCTGTTTCAACATTCTTCTGTTCACATTGACGTGATTCAACGAACTCTTCATAGAGTAAACTGTAACACAAAATCTGTGTTGCCACCTCAGTTATTTCTGTAACTTTTGGGAGCTCCGAATTCCTTCCCTTTGCAGATTGAAGCTCGTGTTCCCATTGTGGAGTCTTGTCTCTCAGCATGTGAAGGAGTTGGCTGACCGTTAACTCTTCCGCGGGGACTCTGTGGATCAGAGTCTTCACCATTTCATCCACCTTTCCCTCCAATGCTTTCACCTTCCTTTCCTCTTGTACTTTGGTTTCAAGCGCTCGAAGAAGTTGCGCCTTGATGCTCCCAAGCTCATGTTCAGAGCCCATTCTTACAGTCTCTGTGTTTCTTACAGTTTCCTTCCCTTCCACTGAAAGGATTCCCAGTTGACTCTGCTCTTCAAGCCGTTGAACCTCGGTCATTGCCGCCTCATATTTGTCTTGGGTTTCCTCCAATATTTTTATGAGTTCTTGGACATCTTGTCTTTCATGTTCTGCCATGTCTTTCACCGCTAAATTCTCATCTATGGATGGAACTTCTACCGATGAGTCTGTCTTGGCCTTGAGCTCATCAAGAATTTCCTGCAGCCTTTGGACTTCTTGCTCATGTTCAACCTTTAGTTGTTCATATGCTTCTACTGAAACTAGCTTTTCGGAGGTTGCCGAGTTAATCCCCTCCAGAATTGTAGCCTGGGCCTGTTCATACTGTTCTTTCCACTTCTCACACTCTGCTTGTAAGGAGTCGTAGAGAAGAACTGGAATAAAATCCCAGCTTCCTGAAGATTCCTCTTCATTTGCTTCTTTCGCAATTTCCTGTTGGAGTTCAGCCAAGGCTGCTATGCTATCTGCCTCTTGAAGTCTCACTGCCATCAAATCTTCTTTATTCTTGCAGTCTATCTCAGTCATTTTCCCTTTATTTTCATTTAACTGAGTGATAAGCTCCTCTTGCAACATGGCCACATTATTCACATCAGGTAAAGAAGCGTTTCTCTTTTCCATGTCCAAGATTTTTTTCTGCATCTCTTTAAGTGCACACTGCGATTCAGCTTCTCTTAACCTTGCCTGCACTAGCTCCGTCTCCAATTGCAGAACAAAATCCTCAGTGTAGCGTGGTTTGCCTTTATGCTGTATCTCTAGATCATGCAAATATTCTAACTCCTGAACATCATAAGGGAGGTGTGATCGGTAATTGGTCACGATGGCTCTATGGTCGCTCTCTGCTTGAGCCAGCAGGTTCTGTTGTCTTTCCAGACTCTCCCATTCGGTGTCATAGAACTTTTTCATTGTTTTCATCTCCTGTACGAGACGGTAACTTAATTGTTCGAATTGTTGTCGTACTTTGAAATAACGTTGAGTTCGAGCTCGGTGTTCCTCCGTAATGCATATGTCTGTGACTTGAACAGACTCAGAATTCTCTGTCTTTATGCACGCCATCGTTTTTCCAACCTTAGTCAGTGAGTTCATGTTAACCTTGTTTTTCATACGTGGGCTGGACTTATCGTCTTCCGGCTCAGAGTCTGAACTGCTTGTCTGCACCGAGTCCTCACTCGTCATTGCTTGTTGGTAGTGCCATTCCATGTCTATTTTCTTGATCCACTCCCATCCTAGAAGTGGTGGTCCTCCCTCATGTAGTACATACAAGTTCATTCTTGGGTGTTCTTTACCCCTATCTCTCACCTTGACTCTTATTTTTCCCATGGGGTATACTTTATGCCCCGTGTATGTCTGCAATACGAACTTGGTATCTCTTAAGGGTATGTGTGAGAATAGCCGGTGGTAATCCCCTCGATTTATGACTGATACAGCTGATCCAGTGTCCAACTCCATTTTCACTTGGACTCCAGCTATTTTTAGCATGACCCAGATAGTTTGTAGGTCAGCTTCCTTACTCACATGGTGGATACTCAGACTACCCAGCTCCTGGCCGTTTGGATCTGAGTCTGGATTCTGTTCGTCTGAACTCTTCTCAGCCCCCTTGTATACCTTGTTGTACTTTTCTTGTGATGGCTTCCTTTGGTTGTTGGTCTTCTTCCCTGACCGGCATACCTTAGCGATGTGACCCAGTTTGCCACATTTCCTACATTCTTGGTTCTTAAACCAGCATTGATTCTGGTCGTGTGTTGTCTTCCCACAACGATAGCATTTTGTTGTACTCGAGGTAATTTGGTCCACCCCGAGCGCCGCCGCCTTTAGTTGCATTTCCGCTGTTCCTTTCGCTGCGGCTTCGTGTGATGCGGCTATAAGGACAGCCCTGTCAAGTGTAAGGTCGTTCTCTTCTAGTAGGCGCTTTTGCGTCCCTTCCTTGGACAATCCACCTACGAACTTGTCTCGCAGTGCCTCTGTCAGATTCCCTCCGAACTGGCAGTATTTCGCTAGCCTACGCAGTTCGACCAAGTATTCTGCGTTGTTTTCGTCTTTCCGTTGCGTTCTTGCATAGAATTTGAATCGTTCAGCCAACATCAACGGTGTGGGGTTCAAGTGGTCCTTCAGAACAACCACAATCTCTTCGAAAGACTGATCCGCCGGTTTAGCTGGTGCTAGTAAATCCTTCAAGAGCCCGTATGTCTTTGCGCCCATCGAGTTTAACAATGTTATCGCCTTGTCGTCTTCCTCTATTTTGTTGGCTTCACAATAGATCTCGATGCGTTCCACGTACGTGGCCCAGTCTTCTATTTCAGAATTAAAGTCGTTAATATTCCCTCGCTTAGGCATTTTTCTTCCCTTGGGAGCAGCACCAGTATTTCTTTAAGTATTCTTATTTATTTGTTTGTTTCTAAGATGGCGGTTTTCCTGCGAAAATGGCGGTTTCCCGCTCTTCCTTTCTCGCCCCGCCCACTTCAATGGCGGTTTCCCGCTTCTGGCGTCTTCTCCGCCTAATGGCGGCTTCCCGCGTTTCGTCCCGGTGGAAGGGGTACGCTTCCCCCACAGCGGACAGGTTCAGCCGCTGGCTGGCTTCCGCACAGCTCCCCTTACTCGGCTATGTCTTTTCCTCCCGCCCGCACGGCTCTACCGGCGCTGGGTACACCCCGTTAACGGAGGACAGTTCAGCCGCTGGACTGGCTCTCGCGCAGTCTCTCTCTCCGTACCCGGCTCTGTCGCTCTCTCACCCGCACGTTCGGTGCTACCGGCCCTGGGTACCTCGTTGGTGGAGAACAGTTCAGCCGCTGGACTGGCTCTCGCGCAGTCTCTCACCCCGTTTTCGGCTGTGTCTCTCACCCACTCCCGCACGTTCGGTTTTGCCGGCTCTGAGTACCCCGTTGGTGGAGGACAGCTCAGCCGCTGGACTGGCTCCTCGCAGTCTCTCTCTCCGCACCCGGCTCTCACCCGCACGGTTCCCGTTCGCCTCCCCAGCCCTCTCGCAGACCGGTGTTTCCCTCCCCGGCTGCGGCAGGGTTTCTCTTCCCGCGCCTACTTGCAGGCTCAGCGCTTCGTGGCTGCGGTCGCTGCCCGGATTTTTCCCGCCGATCGCGGTCCGGCTGTCACCCGACGCCGTTGGACCCGACTTTTGGCCGGCACAGCTCCCCCTCGACTGAGGTCGAGTGCTCTGCCCTTATCCTCCGGATACTTCTACACCTTCCCCTACTCACAGTCTCTTCGGCCGCCTTGTTCCCTGCTGATCGGCTCACTCCGCACCGTGGTAGAAGGGTAGTCAGTGCCTGTTGCTAATGGAAGCTTTTGTTGCTAAAGTCCTCCACCTTTCTCCTGCTGCAGCCTCGTGTTTTCTTCCAGCAGCACGACGAGGGCGGTTGCCTCTCTTCGACGCTCTTCTTGCTTTGGTAATCTTGCCGCAGGGTACGATCGGACTCGTCGCCACTGTAAAGTCTGTGGGTTGTGCAGTTAATAAATACACAGACTTCAGAAGTAACAAACAAAACAGGTCTTTACTATTCCAAGGTCCGGGCGAATCTGCCCCAGAAATCCTGCTACAACACTTATATACTGGTGTGGTCACTATCGGTATTACAGTATACAGAAGCCAAACAAATAGTGCCACACCTAAAGTA
Organism: Somniosus microcephalus; assembly: GCF_052327205.1. Lineage (NCBI taxonomy): Eukaryota > Metazoa > Chordata > Chondrichthyes > Squaliformes > Somniosidae > Somniosus > Somniosus microcephalus. The sequence goes on along the minus strand of NC_141017.1, from coordinate 34,412,926 downwards.
GTTCCCTTAAAGGTGAACGGTTACATTCAATAGTTCCCTTAAAGGTAGACGGGTACATACACTACAAAAACCACTGACTAACTCGGCCACCGCGGGAGACTCGGACTCGGCAAAACGAGTGCTGGATGGATTCAGCAAGATTACTGGTTATCTATTTTGCCGGTTGACGTAATAAAACTCACTACGCACTTGGTTTGCACATAAAGCAAGGCTTTAATCAACTTGTTTCAGAACATGGAGGTCTAGTTGTACTTCACTAGCTCCTTGTCTTTACAAAATGTCCCTGGCAAGCTGGGGCCGACGCCCGAGTATTTATACTCCTTGGATGGCGCCACCAGCTGGCCGTCCAGTGTTATTTCATAGGTAGTTTCTCGATGATGAGATTTATGACACCGGTTATTAAAGTATTCTGGATGATTAAGTGCCGTTTAAGCAAGAGTTTACTGTAGTTTGAAACATGCGCTATTAATTGAGACAACAATCAGGAGAGATGCTTAGTGGGTGAACGAGCCCATACTGCCCACTATGTAGTATCGTCCAAAGTCGAAGTTACTCCCAATGACGTAAGAAAACTATTAGGCGCTTGGTCTAAGCATTAAACAAAGCTTTAATCAACTGTTTTACAACATGGAGGTCTAGTTGTGTCCTTCACTAGTTCCTGTAAAATAATGTCCTGAGCAAGCTGGGCCCGTGCCCGAGTATTTATACTCTCCCTGGACAGCGCCACCAGCAGGCCGCCCAGTATTATTTCATAAGTCATTTCCACATGAATGGCAAGATTCCTGTCACCCAATAAGTATTAGATTCAGAATCTAACAATCACACATCTTCGAGTGCCGATGCACTTTGGCAATGAATCCAACCTGCCATGATCTCACCACACCACAGAATGGCTGCTGGAAAACTTTCAAAGCACAACACCAGGTGCAGATAAGATTTATCTTAACTTCTTCACACCAAACTTCTATAGGGATCAAGGGATATGGGGAGAAAGCAGGGACAGGATACTGAATTTGGATGATCAGCCATGATCTCATTAAATGGCGGAGCAGGCTCGAGGGGCCGAATGGCCGACTCCTGCTCCTTTCTTCTATGTTTCTTCTATGTTTCTAAACTAGAGGACCTGTGCGAGTTTTGCCTGCGGCACTCTTTCAACAGGACAGCCTACTTCCTGCCTGCCAGTCAGCTAACGGCTCTCCCAGCAGCTCGCATTTTAACACTGCCCCTACAGTGAAGCCACTGTGTTGGCAGAATCCTCGGCATCATCACATTATTGCTCACCTCACAACCGTCTCCTGCGAGGATAAACAATGCGAATTGTTGCCCAACAGTTTACCCTAGAGGGCGACATGTTTGCCAGAGATCTCTGAGCTCCTCTGATTCTGGCCTCTTGCACTGCCCCGATTTCCATCGCTCCACCATTGGCGGCCGTGCCTTCAGCTGCCTGGGCCTCAAGCTCTGGAATTCCCTCCCTAAACCTCTCCGCCTCTCTCCTCCTTTAAGACGCTCCTTAAAACTTACCTCATTGACCAAGCTTTTGGTCGCCTGTCCTAATATCTCCTTATGTGGCTCGGTGTCAAATTTTGTTTGATAATCGCTCCTGTGAAGCCCCTTGGGAAGTTTCACGATGTTAAAGGCGCGATATAAATGGCGGGATCTTTCACATCCATCTAAGAATGCAGACGGGTCCTTGGTCTCACATCTCATCCAAAAATTGTGCCTGTAACAATGCCGTTCTCTCCTGAGTTCTGCAGTAAAGTCCCGGAATTGGGGCGCAAACTCACAACCTTCTGACTCAGAAGCCATAATGATATCAACTGAGCCAAGTTAACACTTGCGCCTGAGGCATCAAGTAACAACCCCTTGGATCGTCGAGACACCGCTGCTCATCAAATGGTTGGGTCACCACGTCACGCGGCGCATGTCCAGATTCAATTACATAAATCGTGCCATTCATGTAGAAAGGACTTATGAAATATACTGGGCGGCCTGCTGGTGGCGCTGTCCAGGGAGAGTATAAATACTCGGGCACGGGTCCAGCTTGCTCAGGGACATTTTGTAAACAGGAACTAGTGAAGGATAACTAGACTTCCATGTTGTGAAACAGTCGATTAAAGCCTTGTTTAATACTCTGACCAAGTGCCTAGTAGTTTTCTTACGTCAATCAGCATCTATTTTAAGTGGAACTATGCTCAAGCTAATTCGTGACAGCGAATGGAAATAAATCCTTTAGTTTTCATTTTCTTCAAAGATGGAAACACTCCGCACTGGGTTTTCCTGTCTGTGTTCCCTAATCTAGAGAATGACACAGAATGTACACACAGAAACAAGCCATTCGGCCCAACTGGTCCGTGCCGGTGTTTATGCTCCACACCAGCCTCCTCCCACTCTACTTCATCTCACCCCATCAACATAACCTATTTCTTTCTCCCTCATGTATTTATCAAGCTTCCCCTTAAATTAATCTACGCTATTCGCCTCAACCACTCCCTGTGGTAGCGAGTTCCACATTCTCACCACTCTCTGGGCAAAGGAGTTTCTCCTGAATTCCCCATTGGATTTATTAGTGACCGTCTTATATTGATGACCTCCCAATATTCCCTTTAATTCTTTTTTGGGTGCACGGCCCCTTTAAGGGGCTACGTGGCCCATTCAAGATACGTGCGTGCGCAGTTTGCCCCATTTAAAAGCCGGTGAGCCGGCTGTGCGGGAACTGCAGAGCGCTGCGTGGCCACATAGCTTAAAGAGAGCATTAATGGCCTCTAGTTCTGGTCTCCCCCACAAGTAGAGACATCTTCTCTACATCTACCCTATCATAGAAACATAGAAACAATGAAGATAGGAGCAGGAGTAGGCCATTCGGCCCCTCGAGCCTGTTCCGCCATTTAATGAGATCATGGCTGATCATCCAAATTCAGTACCCTGTTCCTGCCTTCTCCCCTTATCCCTTGATCCCTTTAGCCTTAAGAAATATATCCAACTCCTTCTTGAATATATTTAATGATTGGCCTCAACTGCCTTCTGTGGTAGAGAATTCCACAGGTTCACCACTCTCTGGGTAAAGAAATTCCTCCTCATCGCTGTCCTAAATGGCTTACCCCTTATCCTTAGACTGTGACCCCCGGTTCTGGACTCCCCCGCCATCGGGAACATCCTTCCTGCATCAAGTCTGTCTAGTCCTGTTAGAATTTTATAAGTTTCAATGAGATCCCCTCTCATTCTTCTAAACTCTAGCGAGTATAAGCCCAATCGACCCAATCTCTCTTCATACGTCATTCCTGCTATCCCAGGTGTCAGTCTGGTGAATCTTCGCTGCACTCCCTCCATGGCAAGAACATCCTTCCTCAGATAACGCGACCAAAACTGCACACAATACTCAAGGTGTGGTCTCACCAAGGCCCTGTACAACTGCATTCATCATTTTAGAGACCTCTATGAGGTCACCCCTCAGCCTTCTCTTTAGTAGAGAAAAGAGCCCTAGCCTGTGCAATTTTTCCTGAGAGGTATAACCTCTCAGTTCTGGCATCATCCCTGTAAATCTTTTTCGGCTGGTGTGGGAGATGGGCAATTTGGGCCAGTGTGGGGTGATATTCTGAGGTGGGGGTTGAGCCACTTTGTTTTAGTGGCAGGAGCTTCACTCTGCGTCGAACCAAGTCCTTGATGTTGACACTGGGTGCCTAACGAGGGAAGCCATCAAACACCAGCAGTAACAACCCTCACCTTGCTGGGCACAAAGTAAAGGTTTCAAAAAGAATTAGCCACTAAGAGATGCACGAGGTTGCCATAGGTCGACTTTTCTTTATCCCCCTTTTTTCGTCTTGCTTTCACTTGGTGTCTCCCCGAGATGATCTACTTGAGAATGGGAACATACCATGTGGAAAAAGTTCAGGGGAATGGAGAACCTAAGTCCTATCACAATATTGTGTTTCATAGCAGTTTGTTACAACTGAGTGTCTTGTTAGGCCATTTCAGAGGAGCAGTTAAGAGTCAACCACATTGCTGTGGGTCTGGAGTCACATATAGGCCAGACCGGGTAAAGACAGCAGATTTCCTTCCCTAAAGGGCAATAGTGAACCAAATGGGTTTTTATGGCAATCCAATAGTTTCAAGGTTACCATTATTGATACTAGCTTTTTATTCCAGATTTATTTAATTAACTGAATTTAAATTCCCCAGCTGTCGTGGTGGGATTTGAACTCATGGCCCCCCCCTCCCAGAACATTACTAGTCCAGTGATATTACCACTATGCTACCATACCTTCACCACCCAGCCTGCAGCAGTTCAAGAAGGCGGCTCACCACCACCTTCTCTCGAGGGCAATTAGGGATGGGCAATAAATGCTGGGTCTTGGCAGCAACGCCCACGTCTCATAAACGAATAAAAAAAAATTCTTGTATTAATGTACAAATAATGTGCATAAACATGTATCTTATTTCAAAGTAACAACAGAAAATGCTGGAAAAACTCTGCAAGTCAGGCAACATCCGTGGAGAGAAATTTGAGTTGACGTTTCGGGTTTGACCCTTCTTCAAAACTGGAGAGAAAAGGAACTAGATCGAAGGCAGGGCTGCGATCGGACAAAAGAATAAAAGAACCAAAAGAAGTAAAAGGGATTAGAAGCTAGACGAGATGGTAATAGGCTGTGATTAGGTGTAAAGTGTACTGGCAGGGCAAAAGATAGCTGCCAGGTGTGAGAGAGAAACAAAAGGAAAGGGGGGGGGGAAAGGAAAGGAGTGGAAAAATATAAGTGAAAATGAAATGGGGGCCGAGGTTATGATCTGAAATTGTTGAACTCGATATTGAGACCGGAAGGCTGCAGAGTGCCTAATCGGAAGATGAGGTGCTGTTCCTCGAGGTATTTCAAAGGTCTGGCTTTTGGGAATAATAAAAATTAGCAATCAATTTTCAATTTATTATGGTAGCCAGTTAAAGGCACAACATTGCAAGTGTTAAGAAGAAAGAAAGAACTTATAATCAAATAACTGGTTATAATCATTATCCCAGTCCATGTCTAACACATTTAATGAATTCTGCCCTTTTGGCTAAATGAGTACTCTGATGAATTGGGAAGCAGAGTTAGAAAAGAAAGAAAGACTTACATTTCTAAAGCTCCTTTCACGACCTCAGGACGTCCCAATGTGCTTTACAGTCAATGAAGTACTTTTTGAAGTGTAGTCACTGTTGTAATGTGGGAAACGCGGTAGCCAATTTGCGCACAGCAAGCTCCCACAAACAGCAACGAGATAATGACCAGATAATCTGTTTTTAGTGATGTTGGTTGAGGGACAGGATTCCAGGGAGAACTCCCCTGCTCTTAATTAAATCTTTTACATCCACCTGAGAGGGTTTAACATCTCATCTGAAAGATGGCACCTCCGACAGTGCAGTACTGAAGGACCTTAAACTACAGTAGGGGGGAGATTACTGGATTACAACACGTTGATAGGAGCCAAGGAATGTTCCCTGTCAGCAAATCTTCTTCCTAATAATTCCTAAGGTAACCTTAGTCAAGGTTACGCAACGGAGGTCAATGAAAGGAAGTGGCAGCTTGTGTACGTTGGCGTGGTATTGGAGAGTACCTGAGCCTTCTGAGAACCGTGGTGCTGGCTGTCTGGAAGCGTTCACGCTGCAATCGAAGATAATGTATGATGCAGCATGAATTATTGCCAAACAGTTCATTTACTTGCTTCTTCTGGGCCGTAGTCCATTGCTCCATTACCCAAAACTACTCATCAGAATCCTGATTGGATGATAGAACAACCGGGTGTCAACCGTGACACTCTCACCTCTGAGTCAGAAGGTCGCGGGTTCAAGTCCCCACTCCAGTGACTTGAGCAGGAAAACCTAGGCCGACACTCCCGGTGCAGCGCTGAGGGAGTGCTGCACTGCCGTCTTTCAGATGAGATGCTAAACTGAGGCTCCGTCTGCTCTTTTAGGTAAGACACAATTCGAAGTAGATCAGGGGGAGTTCGCCCCGGTGTCCTGGGCCAATATTTATCCCTCAACCAACATCACTAAAAAACAGATGATCTGGTCATTATCACGTTGCTGTCTGCGGGAGCTTGCTGTGCATAAATTGACTGCCGTGTTTCCTACATTACAACAGTGACTACACTTCAAAAAGTATCTCAATAGCTATGAAATGCTTTGGGACATCCTGAGACACTGTACAAATGCAACTCTTCCTTGTGTGAAGAAATTCCTAAATTTGTCCTTCACCAATTTGAAGCTGGGGCCCCTTCGACCAACTCACGGTTTTGTTTGAAGTAATGCTGGCGTTCACCTTCTCTGTGCCGCTTTCCAAAACAAGCGCTCTACTCAGAGCTCCGACACGGCAAGAGAGCCCCAGGTGGGCAGAGGAAACGCTTCAAGGACACCCTCAAAGCCTCCTTGAAAAAGTGCAACATCCCCACCACCGACACCTGGGAATCCCTGGCCCAGGACCTCACAAAGTGGAGGAGAAGCACCCAGGAAGGTGCCGAACACCTCGAGTCTCTTCGCCGGAAGCCAAGCGCAAGCAGCGCAAGGGGCGCACGTCAACCCAAGCACCCCACCCACCCGCCCCTTCAACCACCGTCTGCCCCACCTGTGACAGAGACTGTTGGTCCCGCATTGGACTCATCAGTCACCTGAGGACTCATTTTTAGTGTGGAAGCAAGTCATCCTCGGTTCCGAGGGACTGCCTAAGAGAGAGGGAGACCATCTGCTAATCATCGCACCTCTGTGAGGCCTCTTCTCAGGTGCCTCCTTTGAATATTCAACAAGGCTTTTTCAGCGAACGAACGTACAAGCCAGCCAACTCATCTCAGGAATTGGTTAAAAGCGCAAATAAAGTAACCTATACGAAGATGGAGACAGTCATCGAAATAACCTGTTTCTCCCCGCACTCCTCAGTTGAAGGTCCAGGAGGACTTTGGATTCTGTAAACCTACACGCAAGGACTGTACGCAATATTTTGTACACAGAGATAAAGCTTAAGAGATTCACCCAAGAGTCTTTCCAAAGAACAACAGACATCACACACAGTAGTTTGAACCAGAAGAATTCAGCAAATCATGGAAATTTACGGCACAGAAGGAGGCCATTCGGCCCATCGTGTCTGTGCTGGCCGACAAATAGCTATCCAGCCTAATCCCACTCTCCAGCTCTTGATCCGTAGCCCTGCAGGTTACGGCACTTCAAGCGCATATCCAAGTACTTTTTAAATGTGATGAGGGTTTCTGCCTCGACCACCCTTGCAGGCAGTGAGTTCCAGACCCCCACCACCCTCTGGGTGAAGAAAGTTCTGCTCAACTCCCCTCTAATCCTTCGACCAATTACTTTAAATCTACGGCCCCCTGGTTATTGACCTCTCTGGTAAGGGAAATAGGTCCTTCCTATCCACTCTATCTAGGCCCCTCATAATTTTATACACCTCAATTAAATCTCCCCTCAGCCTCCTCTGTTCCAAAGAAAACAAACCCCAGCCTCTCCAATCTTTCCTCATCGCTAAAATTCCCCAGCCCTGGCAACATTCTGCCAAATCTCCTTTGTACACCTCCGTGTTTGAATGTATCTCCACACGTGCAAGTCCGTGATGGATTGTGAGTGTGTGTACAAGTGCAGGGATAATCGTGAGGGGTGAGCCTGGTCGGCTGGTAAGCAGATGCCTCTAGGACCAGGTGTAGCTCGGTCTGTGGCTGTGCTGTAGTCTGTGCTTTGCTGGAAAGATCACAATGCCTGGAGTTTATGGGAAATAAACCATTCACCCTCCAACTGACATGATAAGCAATGACAAGCTTAAAAAACAAACACATCTTATCCATTTAAAGCACCCCTGGCAAGACATTAACTACAAAAACATATATGCAGAAAGATGCCCACGAGGGTCTTTTCTCCAACAGTCCCCCTCCTGAGCACGCTCAGTAACACTGTCCCGTGCATCCCAAGCAAGGGAAAGCCTCGACAAACCTTTACTGCCTTATTCAGATCCGATCGTAAATTTAAAAAAATAGAAAGCACGTACCTGACAAGGGTTTGGAGCGAGTAGCAGGAACAGAGAGAAGGTGATCGAGGGATGCATTCTCTGCGTAAAAAGGCAAGAAGGGAGAGATCGACAGCCACCTCTTCACTTCTGATCTCAGGGTATGGTATTTTGTTTTGAAAGGAAGATCTGATCCAGCATTTATAGCCAGTTGTCCCTGCAGGCTGCCGTACTGTTAACCACAAACATCATTTGATCAGTGATGCAAGGTTCAGTCATAACCCCATTGTGAGAGAAAGGGGGGGGGGAAATGTGTCTGATGGTTGGAAAATAAAATAGCACCGAAAGAAGGAGGGAAATCTATCTCTATATTTATATTAATACAGAAGTGCTGGGAAGAGGAGAGCTGCAGCTGTAACACTGAGCTTCCAGCAGGAGAAGAGCCTGGCACAGAGAGAGAGAGAGAGAGAGAGGGAAAGAGAGAGAGAGAGAGACACACACACAGAGCAGGAGCCAATGATTCTGGTTAATTCTTCAAATATACTGTGCCGCTCAGCAACTTAGCAAATATGTTAAGGTGAGGGCCCTGGGACACAAATTAAAACGCACACACACACAGACATACACAGACACGCACTGACAGACACACACACGGATAGACACACATACACAGACAGACACTCAGATAAACACACAGACAGGCACCGACACAGACACACACACAGACAGACATACACACAGACACGCACACAGGCATACAGACAGACACGCACAGACAGACACATAGATCAACATGCAGACAAACACAGACAGACACTCAGACAAACACACGCCCACAGACAAACAGCCACACACACAGACATACACCCAGACACACACACAGACATACAGACAGACACGCACAGACAGACACTTAGACAAACACACACCGACAGACAGACACACACAGATAGACACACACACACCCACAGACAGACAGTCACAAACACAGACCCACAGGTGCATGCACAGACGCATACACATATACACATATGCATACACACACACAGACAGACACACAGATAAATATACATACACAGATACACATATGCATACACACACAGACAGACACACAGATAAATATACATACACAGATACACATAGACACATACAGACAGACAGACACGTATACAGGTGCATACACAGATGCACATGCACGCACACAGATGCGTACACACACAGACAGACACACACACCCAGACACACAGCACAGGCAGACACTGGTGCATACACAGATACGCACACACACATAGATACGTACAAATGCACACACAGACGCTTATACACACACACACACACACACACACACACACACAGATACACATAAAAATAAGCAGTGTTGAGGGGACATCAGTGTACTTTGCATCATTGTGCCTTACTTCAAACAGGCTGAAGGTCTGAATTGTTTAATATGTTGCAGCTTTCAGCACTGTGAGTATTGGGGAATGAGATTCCTCTGAGCCTGCCTCACACAGATTGGGCTCTCTGTAGGGGCTGATACCGGGTTCTATACCTCTCAGGTCCGGCCCCTGTAATCCCGGGAGCCCCCCACATTTCGTGTAGTTTCCCCCCTCCCCCCACTCCATCCACCTCCTCAGACACGTTCCATTTTCTGTGATGTTGCCACTTTTTCCCCCCCAGCTTCAATGTCTTTTCGTCCTAAAATAGTGGTGGGGTCTAAAGAGTTCTGAACTTCTCAACAACAACAAAATTAGAAGCAATAAAGTCTCCTCTCTTCTGCTGACGTTTAGTCTTTGCTCCCCAGCAGGTCACGCACCATCTGCTACCTCACCGTGAGCGGCCACCCTTCATGTGTGAGCCTTCATGGCGAGGGCTGGTACTGTGGAACTGCTGTTGCCAACTCTGGTCAGACAAATTCCTGGAGGTGTCATCACATGACCTCTAACCGCCCCGCCCCCCCACACTCCTGCCATTGGCCACCCAGCGCGTTCTTCCTCGCGCAGCCCCGCCCTCCCGCGGCCAATCGGAAAGTGAGTCGACACTTCATTATCCATCTGGATGATTCTTGACCGTCAGTCAAACAGCCTTTTTCACCATCTCAGATACTTTTCTAACATAAAACAGCACAGAAACAGGCCTAACCGGTCCGTGCCGGTGTTTGTGCTCCACACGAGCCTCCTCCCACCCTACTTCATCTCACCGTATCAACATAACCCGCTATTCCTTTCTCCCTCATGTGTTTATCTAGCTTCCCCTTAAATGCATCTGTGCTATTCGCTTCAACCACTCCCTGTGGTAGCGAGTTCCACATTCTCACCGCTCTCTGGGTAAAGATGTTTCTCCTGAATTCCCTATTGGATTTATTAGTGACTAACATATTTATGGCCCTTAGTTCTGGCCTCTCCCACAAGTGGAAAGATCTTCCTACGTCTACCCTATCGAACCCTTTCATAATCTTAAAGATCTCTATCAGGTCACCCCTCAGCCTTCTCTTTTCTAGAGAAAAGAGCCCCAGCCTGTTCAGCCTCTCATGATACCTCTCAATTCTGGTATCGTCCTTGTGAATCTTTCTTGCACTGCCTCTGTAATAGAGCCACCTGGTGGACTACTGATGTGTATATAATAATAAAGCCATGTGCAACTGATGTGTATATAATAATAAAGCCATGTGCAGTACAGTTCTTACTCGAAAGCTATGTTGTGCTGTTGTGTATATATGCTGTGTCTCAAGATATCACAGAGTTGGTGATGAGGATCCGATTGCGGATTCCCTAGCTGAAATTTTTGTTGGAGGATAATCCTGCCAACCGACGGAGGGACTGTTAGAGGTTCCTCGTTTTACAGAAAAACTTAAAAATCCGAGGTAAATTTCGAGCACACATGGCTGAACTGTCGATGTTGCCAGAGTCCAGATGGCCGCGCCTATGGGAATAACAGGGGGCTTGGGTGAGTTCCATCGCAACCAAGAGGCTTTTGGAGCATATGTGGAGCAGCTAGAAATGTTTTTCACCGTGAATAATATTGCCGAATTCCCCAATGATGTAAACCGTAACCGGGCGGTTTTAGAAATGAAACGGGCTATTTTTTTGACTGAATCAAGCTCCGAGGTGGATGAAACTCTGAAAAATTTGCTTGTTCCTACCAAGCCGAAGGACACGCCACTGAAGGAGATCCTAACCAAGTTAGAACCGCACTACAGTCCTGAGCCCCTGGAAATTGCTGAAAGTTATTGTTTTGGAACACGTGATCAATTAAATGACGAGGTATCAGTGAGTACATTGTAGCTTTAAAAAAGCGTGCAAGCCCCCAATGTGCACTTATCCGGCGCGCCGACATCTGAAACCTGGCCCGCAGTGGATTTTTTGTCAGTGGCCCGGTTCTGATGTCGGCGCGCTGTGCTAACCTGACCCAGCGACGTAGTTAGTGCGATGTGCCGGCTGGGATCAGGTGAGCACTGTTCAACCAATCAGGGGAGGGGAAACTTCATTCATAAGTTTGAGAGTAAGAACTGTCAAACTCATGAAAAGTACTGCACCCCAAAACACTACTTAAACTTTAAATAAAATTTTAAAAAACATCCCAATCATTAAATCTATATATATAAACGGATACTTCTTTCTGTCTGTCTATCTGTCTGTCCTTCTGTCTGTCCTTCTGTCCTTCTGTCTGTCCTCACGTGTGCATCTGTCCGGCTATGCGCTCGAAAGTTATAGAGCGTACCTACGCGCGCGTTACCTCCGAAGAAAGCTTACGCTTCCGGGACGCTCGTAAGCGTATTTACTTTTCGGTCGGACGAAAATTGTTCGCGCCTTATGCAAAAAACCTTCAAAATTAAACTCATTATCTGCTACTTAGCATTGATTGACTGACGTCAAGGTTCCACCAATCCCGGTCCCCTGATGGTTGGCCAATCGGTGTGTGTGTGTGGGCGGGACTAATCGTTTTCATCTCAGGGATCTGGCAGCCATTGCTTCACTGCCATGACTTCAGCTTCCAGCTCAAACTACTTTGATCATCCAGCTTTGAAAAAGTTAGTATCTCCTTTAAAAATAACATAAGATTTACCAAAAACGTTTTATAAGTACTTTCACTTTCATCTTTCAAGGTATTAAAAGGTAGAAATGTTGCCCGGCAGCAGATTCACAGAGGGACAGACAGACAGGGCCTGAAAGCCTGGTACTCGATTTAAAATGTTGCCCGGCAGCAGATTCACAGAGGGACACAGAAAGGCCCCAAAGCCTTGCACTCGATTTAAACCGCCCGGCCCAAAACAGCCCTGACAAAGCCGGGCTCCCCCCAGCTAGTTAAGTGTAAATAAGTTTAAAAAAAATAATTTAATCAATAATCTTTTTTTTTGAAATTTTTTTTTTTAATAAAAAGTGTCTAAAACTAAACTTACCTTATTGTAGATTCTTTAAAATAATAAACCTGTGGAAAAAAAATTCTAAATTGCACTAAAACACCACTTACCTGTAAAAATAAATACTTACGTGTGCTTTTTACAAGCGTAAAGACCAGAGGCCTTTACACATGCGCAAATCCCCCAAAACAGAGGAAATCCAAGACGCACATGCTGCCCCCTACAGCGCACACGCTAGCCTCTTCACCTCTTGGGTTAGAGGAGAGGAAATGCTGGTTTTCAGCGCATGCGCTGTGCATGCTGAAAACCGGCATTTCCTCCGGCCAGACGCGTGAGTACCCCTTCCGTACTCACGCGTTTGGGGAGGAATTACTGCCCCATTATCTCTAAATTAGATCTAACAAACGCCTACCTACAACTTGAGTTAGATGAAGAGTCCAAGTCATGCTTGACTATAAATGCTCACCGAGGCCTATATCAGTTCAGTAGGATACCATTTGGAGTGTCTTCTGCCCCCGACATATTCCGGGGGTGATGAACCAAATTTTGCAAGGGATTGAAGGGGTCGTGTGTTATTTGGATGACATATTCATTTCAGCACCAAACAGGCAAATCCATGATGAGGTGTTGAATGAAGTGCTCAAATGGCTAGAGAAGCACAGAGTACAAGTGACAGCTCACAAGTGTGAGTTGTTTCAAAACTCAGTGGAGTACTTAGGGCACAGAGTAGACAAAGATGGTTTACATCCAACCAAGGGAAAGCTGGATGCAATCAGAAATGCACCCACTCCTAAGAATGTCTCTGAACTTCGATCATTTTTGGGTCTTTTGAATTATTACGGAAAGTTCCTCCCAAACTTGGCTACATTGTTACATCCACTGAATGAGCTGTTGAGAAAACAAGTCCCTTGGAAGTGGTCAAAAGAATGTGACACAGCATTCAAAGAGTGTAAAAGCCAGTTAGTAGAGAGTACAATGTTAGTTCACTATGGTGTATCTAAGGAGATCAAGCTAGCGTGTGATGCCTCTCTGTACGGAGTTGGGGCAGTGATCTCTCATGTACTAGATAGTGGGGAGGAGAGACCAATTGCTTTTGCTTCACGCAGTCTCAGTGCCAGTGAGCGGAATTATGCGCAGATCGAAAGGGAAGCTTTGTCATTGATTTTTGGGGTCAAGAAGTTTCACAAATACTTGTTTGGTCATAAGCTTACCATAGTTACTGACCATAAGCCCCTGACAGCAATCCTTCATCCAAAGTCCCCAGTTCCAACCTTAGCTACAGCCCGAATGCAGAGATGGGCTTTGATTTTGTCAGTGTATATGTATGACATTGAGTACAGGCGATCAGCTGATCACAGTAATGCTGATGCTATATCATCCCCATCACAAGTTACACCCAATAAGGAAGAAGTGTTCTATTTCTCATACATTGATGAGCTGCCAGTCACAGCTGAAGAGATTGGTAGGGCAACCAAACGTGACTCAATTATGTCAAAGGTGTATGATTACATAGCAAATGGATGGCCAAACCAGGTATCAGAGGAAGATATCCATCTATACTTTGTTCGTAGGAATGAATTGTCAGTGGATAAAGATTGTATCATGTGGGGAGCAAGAGTGGTTATCCCAAATAGGTTCAGGTCTAAATTGTTAGGAGATCTTCATGACCAGCACCTGGGAATGTGCTTGACAAAGAGCTTTGCACGCAGTTACTTATGGTGGCCAGGTTTAGGTCAGGAGATAGAGTACATAGTCAGTCAGTGTACAACATGTCAATCGGTGAGCAAGAAACCACCATCAATACAGCCATGGAAATGGCCTCCCAGAGCGTGGCAAATGCTACATGTAGATTTTGCTGAGCAAGGACAGCAACTGTGGTCATAGTGATAGATAGTTACTCGAAGTGGGTAGAGGTGTTTCCGATGTGGATAATAACAACAAGCAAAACACTTGACAATTTGTGAAGATTGTTTTCTTCATACGGCCTCCCAGTAGAAATTGTGTCTGATAATGGGCCGCAATTTTGTTCAGAAGAGTTCACACAGTCCATGAGCAAAAATGGTGTGAAACATACAAAAGTTCCACCGTACCACCCTGCTTCAAATGGTGCAGCAGAGCGCACAGTACAACTTGTCAAACGTGCCCTCATCAAGCAAATGTTGGATCCAAATCCAAAGAAATGTCAGCTGTCGTTGGACCACAAACTGGCAAATTTTCTGATTACCTATCGGAATACTCCTCATACCACTACTGGTAGAAAACCAGCAGAGTTGTTTCTCAAACGACAGCCACGAACCAGGTTCTCGTTGTTAAAGCCAAACTTGGCACGATCTGTAGGAGAGAAATAATCAAGGCAGAAAGAGAGTCATGATAAAGGTAGAGTTAGAGAGAGAAGTGGGAAGTTGAACCAGAAGGTTAGAGTGAAGAACCATCACCATAAGTGGTTACCAGGAAGAGTAGTGAAGATATGTGGCCCTCGCACATATTTGGTCAAGATGTTTGATCATGGAAAGGTTAGGTTTGTTCACATTGATCATATCTTACCTACAGATGTGGAAGGAGTTGAAAGCTGGGATGATTCAATTTATTCTGATGAGTCAGATAGTCTTGTTACAAGTAGAGTACCTGTAGCAAATCCTACATCAGACGTACCAGAAACAAGTCCAAGACAAAGTCAGAATTTAAGTCTGAGCCCGAGTCAGACAGACAAACAGTCTGAAAGTGTAAAGGGTCCAAATGTAGATCAAGGTCAACCCTTGGAGAAAAATCCTCCACAGGCTCAGCCTAGAATGAGTCAAAGTCCTACAACAAGATCCGAAAGTTCTGTTCAAGAAAGAAGGTATCCTCTTCGAAACAGAAAACCAGAGGTCAAGTTTAATCTGTAAATATGTAAAATAAGTTCATATCTTTTGTTTGTGTTACAGAATTCTATAGTAGAATTTGGAAACATAAAATGGGTTCCATTTGAGAAATGTGTGCCAAGAGTTGTGTATACCATGCAAGTCATGTACAATGATTATTTGCTATGATTAACTTTTTCAATAAGGAGAGAGAAGTGTAATGGAGCCACCTGGTGGACTACTGATGTATATAATAATAAAGCCATATGCAGTACAGTTCTTACCGGAAGCCATGTTGTGCTGTTGTATATATATGCTGTGTCTCAAGATATCACAGTCTCCAGTGCCTCTATATCATTTTTATAATATGGAGACCAGAACTGTGCACAGTATTCCAAGTCTGGTCTAACCAACTTTTGATAACTAATAAACAAATTGTTCAAAGAGATTTTTTTTTTAAAAGCATAATTTATTTTTATTGCCACAATGATTTTTCTCCCTGGGTTTGCTCTCAGCAGTGCCCTGGAGATTAGTGTTTAATTCTTGGCGATGCCAGGACAATCCTGGAGGGTTGGAAACTCTATGTGGAACTGGAGGGGTGGGACAGGAGGGAAGGACTCCACATCTCAGGCCCAATGCTATCTCCTCCCCAAGTCCAGACATGGTCACTTTCCTGCAGAGATCAATGGATCATCATCAGGAGTTGGGAACTCTCTCTGATTTCCTCCTGCCTGGTCTGTAGGTGCCAAACTAATATTTCCAACCTTTTCTTTTTAAAACAAAAAGCAGAGGAGGTTTACCCAATGGTACCAGGGATGAGGGACTTCAGTTACGTGGAGAGACTGGAGAAGCTGGGATTGTTTTCCTTAGAGCAGAGAAGGTTAATGAATCTGTGTCCTTTGGTTACCGACCCCTCCTGCCAGTGGAAACAGTTTCTCCCTGAGTCAGAGGGTTGTCCCACTCCAGAGACTTGAGCACAAAATCTAGGCTGACACTCCCAGTGCGGCACTGAGGGAGTGCTGCACTGTCGGAGGGGCCGTCTTTTGGATGAGACGTTAAACTGAGACCCTGTCTGCTTTCTCAGATGGGTGTAGAAGATCCAATGGCACTATTTTGAAGACCTCACTAAAAAAAACAGACTCTCTGCTCATTATCACATTGCTGTTTGTGGGAGCTTGCTGTACGCAAATTGCCTCCGCGTTTCGTACTTTACAATGGTGACCCCACTTCAAAAGTATTTCATTGGCTGCAAAGCGCGTTGGGACGTCCTGAGGTTGTGAGAGGCGCGGGAGAAATGCAAGTCTGTCTTTTCTTTTATATCTACCCTGTCAAACCCATTCATAATTTTGAACACCTCAATTAAATCTTCCCTTAACCTTCCCTGCTCTAAAGGAGGACAGTCCCAGCTTCTCTCGTCTCTCTACGTTACTGAAGTCCCGCATCCCTCAAGGGAGGAGGTAACCAAAACACACCTTTGTGGGTGTGGAGAAGATACATCCAGCTCCATTACATGGCTGCGCAGCTTTAGACTATCAGCTAGGTGACCGAGAGGAAAATCAGCATAAATCAAGAATAGTAATTGCCTTCATACAAGGAAAGAACGATCAGTACATTGAGCTTGCCCATTCAATTATCCCTTTTCCTGTGATATATCTCTACATCTTTCGTCTACAATGCTTTAGACGAGCATGTCTGTCACACCAGAAAGTGTCACATTTGCACCTAATCGGTTTATATATTATATTCATCAAACAGCAATAGATCAAAACTGAACAATCTTGTTCACTCAGCAACAGTAATTAACCTCCAATTGACCTCAGGGAGTGTCGATTTGGAGCAGTTCTTACTTGGAATTACACAGTATTTACAGAATTGAAGGAGGATACTTGGCCCAACTGGTCCGTGCCGGTGTTTATTTCTCCGCGCGAGCCTCCTCCCACTCCACTTCAACTCACCCCATCAGCGTACCCTTCTATTCCTTTCTCCCTCATGTGTTTATCGAGTTTCCCCTTAGATGTGTCTACGCTAGTCGCCTCAACCACTCCTTGTAGTAACGATTTCCACATTCTCACCACTCATCGAGTGTACAGTTTGTGGTTTTAAAGGGGCAGTCCGAATTAAACACACATCTTAGACACAGACAGCTATTATCACGACATAGGAACAGGAGGAGCCCATTTAGCCCCTCGAGCCTGTTCAATGAGATCATAGCTAATCTGTGGCCTAACTCCATATACAGGAAACTTTGGTTTATCCGGAGGTTGTATGTCCGGAATACTCGATCTAACGGCAAAAATCAGGAGCCGTTTTCTATAAGTTTTTTTAGTTCTCGTTCTTTTTTTTCCCAGTCAGGCACTGCAAGATCTGTAGCTATAGCAACAGCTTCAGCTAGAGACACTTGCAGCTGCAGCCGACTCTTTAGAAGCTGTTGCTAAGCAACAGTGTTTGTTGTCAGATACAGAGATGAAAACCTCCGTATGCTTCAACATTAACTTTGTATGTCCGGCAGTTTTGATAGATCGGCAACACGCCGGTCCCGTCGGTGCCGGATATCACAAAGTTTCCTGTACCCGCCTTTGGCCCATATCCCTTAATTCCTTTGGTTAACAGAAAGCTATCAATCTCAGATTTAAAATTAACAATTGATCCAGCAACAATTGATGTTTGCGGAAGAGAGTTCCAAACTTCTACCACCCTTTGTGTGTAGAAGTGTTTCCTAACTTCACTCCTGAAAGGCCTGGCTCTAATTTTTAGACTCTGCCCCCTAGTCCTAGAATCCCCAACCTGCGGAAATAGTTTCTCTCTATCTACCCTATCTGTTCCCCTTTAATATCTTGAAAACTTCGATCAGATCACCCCTTAACCTTCTAAATTCCAGGGAGTACAGCCCTAACTCTGACTCTCCCTTTATGTCTATTATAAATTGTGATTATGTAGTTTAAATTCCAGTCAGTATAAAGCACATTTTGAAAAGTGATGGATGCTCTAGATATAAGACTATGGGCCTGAAATTCAGCATCTTAGCGCCGGCTGTTAAGGCTGGTTTCATGGAAAAAATGGCATCCACTTCGCTTCTGCTCACTTCTAGCGCGGGCTGCGCCAGACGCCATATTGGTAAGGGCAATAAAAGAGGTATTGTTTACCTTCATCTAAAGCAGCCATTAGGCCATTGACAAATAAGTGTCCTAACGCCTGCTTCTGTTACCTCTTACAAATTTGGTTTGCGTCTGAGGCAGTCAGTGCCAGCGATGTTTATTCCTGGGAAAACAAACACTAAACAGAGCTGAAAGACAAAAAGATAAGTACTTACCATTATCATCTCCGACCTCAATCCCAACTCCGACCTCCAGGCCCTCTCCAATCTGCCCCCCGATCCTGGCCCGGACCTCCAGGTTCCCCCACCCCCCCCGATGCTGGCTCCGACCTCCCCCCAATCCTGGCCCCGATCTCCAGGCCCTCCCCCCAGTGTCCTTGCTGGGTGTTCAGCATGTTCAGCGCTGGGCTGAACGCCACAATAATACTAATCAGCAGGCAGCACCAAAATAACGGCGCTGCCTGCGATCTTTTTACGGGCGCAAGCAAATCCTGCCCCCGTGGTGGTACCACCAGTTTTCGGGCTTTATCGAATTTCTAGGTACAGCTATAATATGTTGAACCTCAGCTGTGCTTGTTGTCAATTAGAGAAGGTCACTGCTAAAGGCTTATGCTTGTGAAATAGAGATTCTAATATCTAACAGAGGGAGTTGGAGACAGACGTAAATAGATAGAAAGGGAGACAAGTGGTTTATTTCCTCATTCTGATTTGATTTCTTTTTGTTTAAAGTTGAATTTTGGAAGTAAGCAAAGCCCCTGAGGAATAAGAGGGGGAGGGCAGGAAGGAACTAGGTTGAGGTTAGGGTTGCGAAATCTCGTTCATCTCATTACCCGGGAGTGGGGAAAGGGTCCAGGGTGAGATGAGTGACAGCTGAGCAGTGAAGAGGGCAAAGGGATTGAGCAGGTCATTTAAAGGTGAGGAGGTCGGGGTGTTGCTGGGAATGAGGGCGTGGTAGGAAGGGGAGTGGGTAATGGGAAAGTGAAGGGGTGGGAGAAACAGTGGTAGGGGAGGGGCGGGGGGTGGGAAGCAGGAGGATTGGAGGAGGGGATGAATATGGAGCCACTGAGGGTCACTTTTTCACTGTAACCCCCACCCCAAATGCAACCTGCGTGTTGGTGACTCCTTCCCCGCCATCCCATCCCCCCTTCTCCCACTTGACAGGAAGGAAAAAAAGAAAAAGACAGAGAGAGAGAGAGAATAAAAAGATACAGGAAGATAAGCACAAGAGAAAGTCAGAGGAGAAAATTCTGACTTTGGGAAAATTTAAATTGGAAGAGATGTATAACGTGCGGCTGAATCAACCTCGCCCATTTTACACTAACGCCCAAAGTCAGAACTACACCCAGAAAGAGAAACAGAAATGGAGAGACGGGGAGTGAAAAACAGCAAATCAAAGTGACGAGTAAGACAGGGACCATATTCTCCGACCTACCAGGTGCAATGACACGGGGGATCCACTAGTATGTAATCTTTTAAATACAGGAAACTTTCGATTAACCAGCCCCTAAATAACTGGAACTCTCGATCCACCGGCAAAATTCAGGAGTCGGTTCCGTTAACTTTTATTACTTTAATTACCTTTTAAACTCCATTTGTTGCTGTGCAAGGGTGTAGCTGAAGCTGTTGCTAAGCTACAGAGACGCTTGCAACTTGTGCTGATTGTTTTGAACCACAGGGTTTGTTGCTTTATATGGCGCTCTGAGCTCCGTATCTTTTACTATAGCGTTCGGTTATCCGGAATTGTTGATGTTGATCCGGAAAGGTCGGTCCCGTCCGTGCCGGATACCAGAAAGTTTCCTGTAGTCTGTGTCACACTTGAACCTGATTAGCACAAATACCATAAGAATCAAACAGCAACTGAAGAGATAGGTGACGTATCAATCTTAACAACAGCATCATACAGAGTTCATTACAGCGTTTCCTACATTACAACAGTGACTGCACTTCAAAAGTGCTTCATTGGCTGTAAAGTGCTTTGGAATGTCCTGGGGTCGTGAAAGACGCTGTATAAATACAAGTCAGTCTTTCATGACATAATGCAATGGCCCTGTCATTGACTTGCCATAAACAATGCCAGAGGAGGCATATTAGTCATTAAAAAAAAATCATTTCTGGGATGTGGGCAAGGCCGGCATTTATTGCCCATCCCTAACTGCCCTCGAGAAGGTGGTGGTGAGTCTCCTTCTTGACAACTGAGTGGCTTGCTAGTGGCCATTTCAGAGGGCAGTTAAGAGTCAACCACATCGCTGTGGGTCTGGAGTCACATACCGGCCAGACCGGGTAAGGGCAGCAGATTTCCTTCCCTGAAGGACATTAGTGAACCAGATGGGTTTTTACGACAATCCGATAGTTTCATGGTCACCATTACTGACACTAGCTTTGAGTTCCAGATTTATTTAATTAACTGAATTTAAATTCCCCAGCTGCCATGGTGGGATTTGAACTCACGTCTCACGGATCATTAGTCCAGGCCTACTAGGATTGCTAGTCCCGTAACATAACCCACAATGCTGCCATTTGTAAAATGCAATAAGAGCAGGCCAGGAATTTCCTTTTTGAACCTGCATAGTTTCCTGTTCCGCCTGCCCTGGGAGTTTGTTCTGCCTGAATTCCTTATTTACTTTGGTTTCCTCTACCTGTATTCTGTGCCCCCTCAATCTGGAATTCTGCACAGGACAGGAACACAGACCTGTTTCCAATTCCTGATCTTGAAACCTCTGCCAAGTGTCCCGTCAAACTGAAGCTGAATCAAACCACACTTGTCTTCCTTGCATTCCACTTCATGGCTGATTATCTGATTTAATTGCTGATGTCTTAACTCAATAACACAAGTATGTGTCTGTGGTGGGGGAGGATTGCAAGATGTTGACAGCTCAGATTAGCATAATAATAAGGAAAGTTATAACGCTAATCTTAAAGAGGAATTTTAGTCACAATCCATCAATTTCTGATGAGCAGAACATTCTCTCCACGGATGTTGCCTGGCCTGCTGAGTTTTTCCAGCATTTTCTGTTGTTATTTCGGATTTCCAGCATCTGCAATATTTTGCTATTGTGGCAAAGCCACCAAGAGACTTTTGCAGTAATGTATATAATTGCCTTTAACAGGGGCTTGTTACCTTTAAGTGTTTGCTCTGTATAAACAGCGCGGGTTCGGTAAAATGGCGATCCAGCGCGATGACGTCATCACGCAGGTCACGTGACGTTCCCAACGGCGGGAAACGTGATGACGTCATGACGTCAGAGGGGAGAGGCGTTCCCCCTCTGTCCTCGTGGAACCAGTCGGTCTACAGACCTGTATAGAGTTTCTCCTGCGTTTCTGTTTGTAACTTTTACTAGTGCATTAAACCACGTTTGGTTAACTGCTAGTTTCAGTCTCAGTACTTTCGTTAGGAGTTCAAGCACTCCCACACTATCGTATTATCTCCTGCTAAATGTCTTCCCTTTTCCCAAATTGGGTGTTCCTGAGCTACTCAACATCCAAGTCAGGTGACCTGGTATTGGCCAGTGTTACTTTATCAGGATTGGCACCCCATCCACCACCTTAAACATTCACTCCCTCCACCACCGGCGCACCGTGGCTGCAGGGTGTACCATCTACAAGATGCACTGCAGCAACTCGCCAAGGCTTCTTCGGCAGCACCTCCCAAACCCGTGACCTCTTCCACCTAGAAGGACAAGGGCAGCAGGCGCATGGGAACACCATCACCTCCAAGTTCCCCTCCAAGTCACACACCATCCTGACTTGGAAATATATCGGCCGTTCCTTCGCCGTCGCTGGAACTCCCTCCCTAACAGCAGTGTGGGAGCACCTTCACCACACGGACTGCAGCGGTTCAAGAAGGTGGCTCACCACCACCTTCTCAAGAGCAATTAGGGATGGGCAATAAATGCCAGCGACACCCACATCCCGTGAATGAATAAAAATTTTTTTAAAAGGAGGTGCGTGATTGGCTTCTTGGGGCATGTAGTATTTAGTTTTCATCTGTATCATTTCCATGGTAACACGATGGAGATAGGGAACTCAGTGGACTAGGTGCTACGTACAATAGAATCTTCAATATAATTCAGCGCTAAATGATGCATTCCTGTGGGATAAAGAATATTATCAAAGGTATATAGTGCCACACAATAATAACCCCACATTACAGGCAGTTAAGAAAAGCACTTACATGCGGCTTCTCGTTCAGATCTGTTCAGATTTAGGAGTGTTCGACTACCAGTAGCTTTCTCCTCAGGATTCAGCATCTCTGGATCACCTCCCAGTGAGTAGTGAAATTTTGACCTTCATTAACATGAATGTTCCTGCCCCCAAGATATATTCCGAGGCTTTGAAACAAGGGCAGCAGCAACTCTGGATTGAAGGACGCCCAAAATGGCAGGTCGCCCTGAGGTGCCAAAACTTTTCTTTACCTTCAGTGTCAGCGAGTGGCGCAATGGGTAGCACCTTCGTCCCTGAGTCAGAAGGTTGCGGGTTCAAATCCCACTCCATGAAACGTGAGTATAAAAATCTAGGCTGGCATTCCAATGCTGTACTGAGGGGGTGCTGCACTGTTGGTAGGTGCCCTCTCAGTTGGAATTGAAAAATTCAATAGCCCTATTTTGAAGAAGAGCAGGGGAGTTATCCCCGGTGTCCTAAACCAATACTTATCAGTCAGTCAACATCACTAAGAGCAGATTATCTGGCCATTATCACATTGCTGTTTGTGGGAGCTTGCTGTGTGCAAATTGGCTGCTGTGTTTCCCACATTACAACAGTGACTACACTTCAAAAAGTACTTCATTGGCTGTAAAGTGCTTTGGGGTGTCCGGTGGTCGTGAAAGGTGCTATTGAAATGTGAGTCTTTCTTCTTTAATAAAATCAAAAGAAAGTTTATACCTGACAATAGCAAACATGGAAGAATTAAGTTGTGGAGCAGTGAATGAAGATTACCAATTTTACACGCATGACTGTTGGGCAAAGGGGGAGAGGAAGGGGGATTCTACTTTAGGTGGCTCCGTGGGTAGCACTCTCGCCTCTGACTCAAGGTCCTGGGCTCAAGTCCCACTCCAGAGACTCGAGCACATAATCCAGGCTGACACACCTAGTGCAGTGCTGAGGGAGTGCTGCACTGTCGGAGGTGCCGTCTTCCAGATGAGACGCTAAACTGAGGCCCTGTCTGCTCTCTCAGGTGGACATAAA
This sequence comes from Somniosus microcephalus, assembly GCF_052327205.1. NCBI lineage: Eukaryota > Metazoa > Chordata > Chondrichthyes > Squaliformes > Somniosidae > Somniosus > Somniosus microcephalus. The sequence continues at coordinate 34,389,487 of NC_141017.1, read as the reverse complement.
AGGTCCCATGGCGCTACATGAAGAACAGGGGCAGTTGTCCCCAGTGCCAATATTTATCCCTCAACCAACATCATTAAAACAAATTATCTGGTCATGGTGGGACCTTGCTGTGGGCAAATTGGCTGCCGCATTTCCTACAACAGAGACTACACTTCAAAAAGCACCTTGGGACATCCTAAGGTTGTGAAAGGTGTTGATTAAATGCAAGCTCTTTCTTTAAATTCTGGCACACTCTTTCTAAATTCAAGACAGTGGCCAGTTTGGAAAGAGGACAGGAAGAGGCTAAATTCCTCCTCTTAGGAGCGTCAGGCATTATTGACAATGATCTTCAGCTGCTTCATCAATGACCTTCCCTCCATCATGTCAGAAGTGGAGATGTTCATTGACGATTGTACAGTGTTCAGTTCCATTTGCAACTCCTCAGATAATGAAGCAAGACCTGGACAACAGTCAGGCTTGGGCTGATAAGTGGCAAGTAACGTTCGCGCCACACAAGTGCCAGGCAATGACCACCTCCAACAAGAGAAAGTCTAACCACCTTCCCATGGCATTCAATGGCATTACCATAGTCAATCCCCCATTATCATCCAGGGGGTCATCGTTGACCAGAAAAGTAACTGGACCAGCCATATAAATACTGTGGCTACAAGAGCAGGCCAGAGGCTGGGTATTCTGCAGCAACTCGCCAAAGCTTCTTTGACAGTACCTCCCTAATCCATGAACTCTACCATCTAGAAGGACAAGGGCAGCAGGCGCATGGGAACACCATCAACTCCAAGTTCCCCTCTAAGTCACACACCATCCTGACTGGGAAGTATATCGGCCGTTCCTTCATCGTCGCTGGGTCAAAATCCTGGAACTCCCTCCTGAACAGCACTGTTGGAGCACCTTCACCACACAGACTGCAGCGGTTCAAGAAGGCGGCTCACCGCCACCTTCTCAAGGGCAACTAGGGATGGGCAATAAATGCTGGCCTTGCCAGCGACGCCCACATCCCGAGAATGAATAAAATAAAAAACACCAGCAGCTGCTGTAAGCAGATGGTCCTTCTATACCCTGATACGTCAGAAAAGATAAGAAAGAAAGAAAGACTTGCATTTCTATAGCGCCTTTCACGACCACCGCTCAAAGCGCTTTACAACCAATGAAGTACTTTTGAAGTGGAGTCACTGTTGTAATGTGGGAAATGTAACAGATCAAAGGGAACAGGGTGTTAGAATCTTTGTTTCAATGTTATGTGTTGCTATTGCGAAACCTGAGTGAAGGGTCAAGGGTCATAGTGCAAGACAATACCATGTTTGATAAGAGAAGATTAAATAAAAGAACAAGTAGTGCTAAGATGCCACCTAGCCTGGGTTTTAAAACCCTGTAGATTAGAACATAACAACATAAGAATTAAGAGCAGGAGTCGGCTACACAGCCTCTCGAGCCTGCTCCACCATTCAATAAGATCGTGGCTGATCATCGACCTCAACTCAACTTTCCCGCCGGATCCCCATATCCCTTGATTCCCCATGAGTCCAAAAATCTATCGATCTCTGTCTTGAATATACTCAACGACTCAACATTCACAGCCCTCTGGGGTAGAGAATTCCAAAGATTCACCACCCTCTGAGTGAAGGAATTTCTCCTCATCTCAGTCCTAAATGGCCGACCCCTTATCCTGAGACTGTGCCCCCCCCCAGTTCTAGATTCTCCAGCCAGGGGGAAACAACCTCTCAGCGTCAGATTATAGAATTATATCAGGGATGAGGGACTTCAGTTATGTGGAGAGACTAGAGAAGCTGGGACTGTTCTCCTTGGAGCAGCGAAGGTTAAAGGGGAAGTGTAATAGAGGTGAAGGGAATTGGGAATTGGATATATATTTGAAAAGGAAATATTTGCTGGGCTCTGGGGAAAGAGCAGGGGAGTGGGTATAATTGGATAGCTTTCAGAGAGCCGGCACAGGCAGGACAGACCGAATGGCCTCCTTCTGTGCTGCATCATTCTATAGGAAGAAAGGGAGTCCGAGGGTTGCAAAGAGCTCTGCCGTTCTGAGGTCCTGAGAAAGAAGGAGTTGGAGAAGATGGTGCAATGAGTCTCGGGAGAAAGAGGCTGGAGGCTGTAGGAAATTGCCAATTGGATTGCATTCTTTGATGGATCTGTAAATACTGCAGCACATTTAAATAAGTGAAGGGCCCCCCGTTGTTCAAACATGTTGTTGTATATCTTGTTAATTTGCAACCACCAGCTGAATTTGCAATGCTAAGAGCACACGATAATTACAGACGAGGAAGGCCATTCAATCCATCTTAGCTCATTGATTAAGAAGAGCCTTGCAGCCCTCCCATTTCAGCATCCAAATGTTTCTTACATGAGCCCAGCGTTGTTACCTCTACCACTCTATCCAGTTGGCCATTCCAAATATTGATCACTCTGGTCTTATTTTTACTTTTTCACTCCTTTGAATCTGGTCCTCTTGTCCCAGTCTCACAATTTAATTTAAAGTGCTATTCCTGATTTCCTTTTCCCAGACCCTTACCTATCTTCTCTAGAAAAGAGAAGGCTTGAAGGGGTGACCTTGTAGAGGTCTTTAAGATTATGAAAGGGTTTCGATAGGGTAGACGTAGAGAAGATGTTTCCATGTGGGGGAGACCAGAACTAGGGACCATAAATATAAGATAGTCACTAATAAAACCAATAGGGAATTCAGGAGAAACTGCTTTACCTGTAGCGTGATTAGAATGGGGTACTTGCTACCCTGAGGAGTAGTTGAGACGAATAGCATAGATGATTTTAGGAGAAGCTAAATAAGTACATGAGGGAGAAAGGAATAGAAGGATATGATAATGGGGTTAAAGAAAGAAAAAAGACTTGCGTTTCTATAGCGCTTTTCACGACCACCGGACGTCCCAAAGCGCTTTACAGCCAATGAAGTAGTTTTGAAGTGGAGTCACTTTTGTAATGTAGGAAACACAGCAGCCAATTTGCGCACAGCAAGCTCCCACAAACAGCAATGTGACAATGACCAGATAATCTGTTTTAGTGATGTTGATTGAGGGATAAATATTGGCCCCAGGACACCGGAGAGAGCTCCCCTGCTTTTCTTCGAAAGAGGGCTATTGAATATTTCACATTCAACTGAGAGGGCATCCAAAAAACTACCCCTCCGACAGTGCAGCGCTCCCCAATACTGCCCCTCCGACAGTGCGGCACTCCCTCAGCACTGCCCCTTCGACAGTGTAGCGCTCCCTCAGTATTGACCCTCCGACAGTGCAGCGCTCCCTCAGTACTACCCCTCCGACAGTGCGGCACTCCCTCAATACTGACCCTCCGACACTGCAGTGCTCTCTCAGTACTGCCCCTCCGACAGTGCGGCACTCCCTCAGTACTGCCCCTCCGGCAGTGCAGAGCTCCCTCAGTACTGCCCCTCCGACAGTGCGGTGCTCACTCAATACTGCCCCTCTGACAGTGCGGCACTCCCTCAGTACTGCCCCTCCGACAGTGCAGTGCTCGCTCAGTACTGACCCTCCGATTGTGCGGCGCTACCTCAGTACTGCCCCTCCGACAGTGCAGCACTCCCTCAGTACTGCCCCTCTGACAGTGCGGCACTCTCTCAGTACTGCCCCTTCGACAGTGCGGCATTCCCTCAGTACTGCCCCTCCGACAGTGCTGTGCTCCCTCAGTACTGCCCTTTCGACAGTGCGGCACTCCCTCAGTACTGTCCCTCCGACAATGCTGCGCTCCCTCAGTACTGCCCCTCCGACAGTGCAGCACTCCCTCAGTACTGCCCCTCCGACAGTGCGGCACTCCCTCTGTACTGCCCCTCCAACAGTGCGGCGCTCCCTCAGTACTGCCCCTCCGACAGTGTGGTGCTCCCTCAGTACTGACCCTCCGACACTGCAGTGCTCCCTCAGTACTGCCCCTCCGACAGTGCGGCACTCCCTCAGTACTGCCCCTCCGGCAGTGCAGAGCTCCCTCAGTACTGCCCCTCCGACAGTGCGGTGCTCACTCAATACTGCCCCTCTGACAGTGCGGCACTCCCTCAGTACTGCCCCTCCGACAGTGCAGTGCTCGCTCAGTACTGACCCTCCGATTGTGCGGCGCTACCTCAGTACTGCCCCTCCGACAGTGCAGCACTCCCTCAGTACTGCCCCTCTGACAGTGCGGCACTCTCTCAGTACTGCCCCTTCGACAGTGCGGCATTCCCTCAGTACTGCCCCTCCGACAGTGCTGTGCTCCCTCAGTACTGCCCTTTCGACAGTGCGGCACTCCCTCAGTACTGTCCCTCCGACAATGCTGCGCTCCCTCAGTACTGCCCCTCCGACAGTGCAGCACTCCCTCAGTACTGCCCCTCCGACAGTGCGGCACTCCCTCTGTACTGCCCCTCCAACAGTGCGGCGCTCCCTCAGTACTGCCCCTCCGACAGTGTGGTGCTCCCTCAGTACTGACCCTCCGACACTGCAGTGCTCCCTCAGTACTGCCCCTCCGACAGTGCGGCACTCCCTCAGTACTGCCCCTCCGGCAGTGCAGAGCTCCCTCAGTACTGCCCCTCCGACAGTGCGGTGCTCACTCAATACTGCCCCTCTGACAGTGCGGCACTCCCTCAGTACTGCCCCTCCGACAGTGCAGTGCTCCCTCAGTACTGACCCTCCGATTGTGCGGCGCTACCTCAGTACTGCCCCTCCGACAGTGCAGCACTCCCTCAGTACTGCCCCTCTGACAGTGCGGCACTCTCTCAGTACTGCCCCTTCGACAGTGCGGCACTCCCTCAGTACTGCCCCTCCGACAGTGCTGTGCTCCCTCAGTACTGCCCTTCCGACAGTGCGGCACTCCCTCAGTACTGTCCCTCCGACAATGCTGCGCTCCCTCAGTACTGCCCCTCCGACAGTGCAGCACTCCCTCAGTACTGCCCCTCCGACAGTGCGGCACTCCCTCTGTACTGCCCCTCCAACAGTGCGGCGCTCCCTCAGTACTGCCCCTCCGACAGTGTGGTGCTCCCTCAGTACTGCCCCTACGACAGTGCGGCGTCCCCTCAGTACTGCACTGGAGCGTCAGCCTAGATTTTTGTGCTCAAGTCTCTGGAGCGAGACTTGAACCCACAACCGTCTGACATCAGTGGCGAGACGGCCACCCACTGAGCCACAGGCTGACACTAAAGCAGATTATTTTCTACATTACAACAGTGACTACTGTTCAATAAGTACCTCATTGGCTGTAAAGCGCTTTGGGACGTCCAGAGTTCAGGAAAGACGCTGGAGAAATGCAAGCCCTTTCTTTCCATATCATCGGCGACTCAATGTCCACCCTTTCAGGGACATGCAGCAGAAAGTTACTCAGCTGAGCTCAGAGAAGGCTCAATCAATGAGCGCCTGCCATTATAATGGAGCAACTGGCGTCTTGTTTTGGTCCTAGATACCATTCTAACAACCAGTGATGACTTAGTACCAGTTGGACCTTGTCCTGCTGAAGTAACGCAGACCCAGAATCGATCCAGACAGGCATAACATTACAAAGCAGGTTTCCCTGGTACAAAACTCCACCAATGAGGAAGCAGTGCAGACCTGCCGGACCCACCGGACACCTGGGGCAGGATTTTCATTGGGCCGTGGAGGCGGGATTGGAGGCGTGTGGGGGGTTAAAATCTCAAAATCCGGGGGGCACGAACCCATCCCGCCCCCAACCCGCCTCCATGCCAGTTTCAAAGGAGGCGGATACCCGACCTGTGCTGGGAGCCGCCTCCCCGAGGCAGGAAGGGGATTAGTGCCAATTAGCTGCCTGTTAACAGATAGTAAACAGGCAGTTTTTAGCCTAATCCCTATTTTTATTGCTGAAGTGTGGGATTCTCGACGGCTCCAAACCCCGCCAAGTTAGCGAGGCGGACCGTCGGGCTGAAGGGCTTGGAGGGTTCGAGATGTCCGGTGTTCAGGTGAGTGATGGGTGCATGAGCGCAGAGGTAAGTGTGTTTGGTGTGTGTAAAGTGTTTAAAGAAGTTTTACTTACATTTACTTACCTTTACAGCCTTCCTTCCTTCAGGTCTCGGGAGTCCCTCATCTCATCGGCACAGAAAGCAGAATGGCCGCGAGCTGTCAAAAGTTGCAGCATTCAGCTTTCTGTTCCGGAGAGATCTCTAAATCATCCTGAGAGGAAGGAATTAACTTAGAATACAGATTGTCAGTGTTTGACAGCTTCAAAGAGCTGTCAAACGCTGATATTTCATCTGTCAAAAGCTTTTGACAGATGAAATGTGCTGAGCCCGCTAGGCGGACTCAACAAGGTCAATCAAGTGAAAAATCGCGTGGGTTGTCCACAACTCGATGGAGGCGGGACTACAACCCCGAAAGTTGTAGTCCCCCCTCCTACACACCTCCTCAATGAAAATCCAGCCCAAAGGCCGCGATTTCAATGAAGGAGGCGGGTTGATGGCGGGACCGCTGCTCGCCGTCTTTCGGACCCGCTCCCGGTTGCTGCCGCCCCGCAGATGAGATTTTAGGTCGATTGGCCTCATTACGGCCGATGTGCGAGTCCCTCCAGGCCATTGCTTGCAGAGCGTCAGGTTCTCGTCTCTGACGAGGTGTTGTTTCAGGAAAGATTTAAAGGGGCCATGTCCCCTTTGCAGAAGCATTAGCTTTTTTCTGTTAAAGCTGCTGGTGCTGCTGTGGCTGGTTGTGGTGCTGCCGTGGCTGCTCTTCCTCCGAATCCGATGACCAGGATGAGAGGACATAAATGGCTCCCATCCCGTTGCTATAGACTTCAGTTGAGGCAAGAAGCTTGCAAGCGCACACTCAAAGTGGCCTGAAATTATTCCATTCATGTCACACTACAGATGGGTGTCAGCTTGAACAGTCACAAGGTCAGTAGATGTGCAAAATCTTAACCCAAACCTCCAACAACAAAGTTGTTGCATTTGAATGTCAGTCAAGTTTCAGGGGCGCTTTAAAAGTGCTGCACCAATCACTACAAATCATCTCCTCCAGCAACTCGTCTCCTTGCAGCTGGCCTGTTTCTGACAAGACGGGAAACAGGAGCCAGAAGCACGAAAATGGGAAACCACTATCAAAACAGGATTAGCAAGCCAGTTAACAGTCTGTTAACTGCCTTAACTACCTGTCCCACTGGTTCCAGTCGGGTCAGTTTGGGAGTGGCTGACCCGACACTCAGGAAAATCGTGTAGGGGCAGGATGGAGGCGGGTTGGCAGTCTGAAGCCATTTTTTTCTGATTTTCACTGCCGACCCGCCTCCAAACCCACCTCTTCAGGACTATTAAAACTGAGCCCAGTGTCTCCCAAAAGGAACGGCTGCATAGCGGCTAGGTTACTGGACTAGTAATCCAGAGACATGGGCTGATGATCCGAGGAATTTAAATTCAGTTAATTAAATAAATCTGGAATCAAAAAGCTAGTACTTGGTGAAAGTATCGGATTGTCGTAAAAACCCATCTGATTCACTAATGTCCTTTAGGTGAAGGAAATCTGCCGCCCTTACCCGGTCTGGCCGGTATGTGACTCCAGACCCACAGCAATGTGGTTGACTCTTAACTGCCCCACTGAAATGGCCCAGCAAGCTACTCCGATGTACCAAGCCGCTACAAAGAAGTACTGCAGCGGTTCAAGAAGGCGGCTCACCCACCATCTTCTCAAGGACAATTAGGGATGGGCAATAAATGCTGGCTTCGCCAGCGACGCCCACATCCCCTGAATGTATAAAAAAAAGCTGCTGTCACAGAGAGCGTCACCAGGGCTGGAGAACTCTGTGAAGGGGAAAAGAATTAGTAACGCCTTTTGGACCTTTGTGAGTTTAAACTGCAAAGACATCTTTGGTAGTCGGAGGCCTCAGCTCTGCAAAAGCAACTGGCAAGGACGAAAAGAGAGGTAAATTCCACGGGACCAACTCGTCAAAGACTGCTGAGGCAGTTAGAAAGGACGGGACACGTCAGAGACACGCACGACCTTGAGGGGGTCTGCACCCAGATAAGGTGGGGCCGGCACATTCCATAAATTCAAGTGAGATAATGGCGGAGAAGCTGAGTGCAAACAGACAACTGTCCGTCGTTGAGGCCTGTTGACCATTGGGGCCTCGCAACAGTGGGGCGGATGATTGGACAATACGGGACTCTTCCCCCCTAACTCACGCCCCAGCTAGCAAGAACCATATAAACATGGGACGTCGTGGCAGGTCCGGCACTGCAGTCAACAAGAGCCTCACGAACTTCTGCCGAGAGGAGGACATCCCGCCAGAAGAAGAGTCAAGTGCCACGCGAGAGCTGATGGCTCTGCTGCCTTGACGCTGGTTCCTTGTTTTAAAGGTCGCATGCATTGCTCAACGCTGCCTTTATGTTTGTGCAAACTGTTTGCCGTGCGCAATGTTAAACTCATTCAAGGTAACTTTGGTTGATTAAGATACAGACTTTTTCTGGCTGGCTATAGTTCAGGCCCACCAAATCACTGGAACATCTGTATCCCTGCATCTGGAATCACAGAACATTGGAGTTCTGTTGTAACAGCTGGATGCTGTTGTGCACAAGGCCAGCACTGAATTTAAAAGCCATTAGTAGCCTCTGATTCGTACCCAGAGATTATTGACCCTCACAGATTCAACGGGGCCACTCGATGAGTCACCTTTGATGTCACTCAACTGAATGCCTGGCAACTTAATGACACAAAAATTAGATTTCCACGACAACGCAAGAGCCAATTAAAATGAAGAATTCTTCCAGGTAAGAAATTTATTTAAAAAATGCAGTCAAATAGCCGAAAGGAGGAGTGCTCTGAATTCACACCATTCCCTTTGAAGATGTTGCATTGAGCAGCACTGGTAGATCAAACAAGCGAATGCTGGGATTGAGTATATTATATCGTACTGAGGTGCCACTCGGACTGCACATGTAAAACCCACACTCTGATAGATATTTTTAACACGGTGTAATGAAGGGCAGTACTTAAAGTGACCAGTGTCCTAAATGGCCAGTGCCTGGGTACTCCCTGTGGAGAGGTGATCTTCACAGACTCATCTTTAAATCAGTGAGAGGCCAACTGTTGAGTGACGTTTCTGGAGATTCGCAACTGCTTGTTAATCCCCCCGCACCCCCACCTCCCGCATCCCCCCCCCACCCCACCTCCCCCCCGCCCCACTCCAGCCCTTGGAGCTATTGGATGTTATCAAGGTCAGAAAAAAACCCAGCAGGAAATGACTGCCTCTCTTTCTGTATCTTCGACACCTTAAAATGTGGCAGAAATGTGTCAGCTGCAAGGGAGAGAGAGAGATGGGGAAGGAGAGCGGGGCAGGGCAAGAGAGAGGGGGAAGGAGAGAGAGAGAGGGGAGGGAGAGAGGGGGAAGGAGAGAGACAGAGGGGAGAGAGAGAGGGGGAAGGAGAGAGGGGCAGGGCAAGAGAGAGAGAAGGGGAAGGAGAGAGAGAGAGAGGGGAGGGAGCGAGGGGGAAGGAGAGAGACAGAGGGGAGAGAGGGGGAACGAGAGAGAGGGGAGGGAGAGCAAAGGGGTGGGAGAGAGAGAGGGGGGAAGTGGGAGGGGGAGAGAGAGGAGGAGAAAGAGAGACAGATGAATAGATAAAACTACATGGACAAATGATATGACAGTAATAAAGATACTCAGGAATCAGGAAAAGCTTTATTGTTGCAAGATTAACCCAAGTACAAGATAAACACTTAGGCCTAGAAATTCAGTTGGGCGCCGTTTGGGGCGCCAAGCTCGCCTGGGCGCCGGAATTACCGCTGCGAGTGGAGCCACTTGCGCCATCCCGATATTCAGTTTCAGCGCCCCAAACGGAAGCGGGCCGCTACTCGAGGCTCCCCGCGCCCCGCTTGGGGCGCTCACACTGAATATCGCCGCGCTAAGGGCCACAGCGCCACCCGCTGCGGCACGGCACGCTGCGGTACTGCAGGCCTTCCTCCCACTGTTAAGGGGGAGGTGCCTGCAACAGCGCGATCCCCGCTCGCGAGTGCCGGCAAATGAGCCCGGCACCAAGGAGAAGTGCCGGGCTCTCGGGAAACAGCCGGCAATGCCGCGGGGGGGGGGGTTTAGGAGGCCGGGGACAGAGGTGCTGGCAGGCGGCCGCCGAAAAAGCGGCCGCCCCGCACCTCCACCTTAACTTGCGCCACTACCGCCACAGGTAGGCCCTGTGAACCGGTCGCGATTTGCGACCGGCGTTAAAGAGGCGGGCGCGACCAAATATGGTGATCGGGGCGGGAGCGGGGTGCTGCGCACACCGATGACGTCATCGGTGGCAGCGCAGCGCTACAGGCTAACGCCGCCATTAGCGCCCCGCTAAATATCGCGGGAGGTGTGGCCAGTGGCGCTAAAGCCACTAAGTGCCCTCTTTGGGCGCTAACTGGTGGCGCAGCCCACTGAATTTCTAGGCCTTAAACTTCAATTCTGAATATATATAACATTTGTTTCAGCTAACCCGAGTTCCCTTTCTCATTATCTCTTTCCCATTTTGTTCCATAATTGCCTTCCTCCTTTCTATTTGGCTTGTGACCTTGAGGCTTAACCCAACTCCAGGGGTCAGAGAAGGTAAGGCAATTTCACTGGGGGATACTGGGCTGCTCCAGGAAATCAGCAGAGCTCCTAGCTTGTGTGTGTGTGAGGGTGAGAGTGTGTGTGAGGGTGCGAGTGTGTGTGTGTGTGAGTGTAAGTGTGTATGTGAGTGTGAGTGTGTGTGAGTGTGTGAGAGAGCGTGTGAGTGAGTGTGAGTGTGTGAGTGTGTGCGTGTGTGTGTGAGTGTGTGCGTGTGAGTGTGTGCGAGTGTGTGTGAGTGAGTGTGAGTGTGTGTGAGTGTGAGTGTGTGTGAGTGTGTGTGTGTGTGTGAATGTGAGTGTATGTGAATGTGAGTGTGTGAGTGTGTGTGAGTGTGAGTGAGTGTGAGTGTGAGTGTGTGTGTGTGTATGTGTGTGTGTGTGAGCGTGAGTGTGTGTGTGTGAGTGTGTGTGAGTGAGTGTGTGTGTGAGTGTGAGTGTGTGAGTGAGTGTGTGTGTGAGTGTGAGTGTGTGTGTGAGTGTGAGTGTGTGTGTGAGTGAGTGTGTGTGTGTGAGTGTGAGTGTGTGTGTGAGTGAGTGTGTGTGTGAGTGTGTGTGTGAGTGAGTGTGTGTGTGTGTGTGTGTGTGAGTGTGAGTGTGCGTGTGAGCTGCATTATTTTGGACAGTTAGACATTTATTGCACCCTCTATCACTGCTCTGTGATCCTGATCTTAGTTTATTGCCTTATCCAGCATGTGTGTCTTTGCATTGTTTAATATATTTTTTCTATTGTGGGATTTCAATTTTAAAAGTTGTAGCCATAAAAAGTCAAAGCACGCACTTTTGGACAGCTGGTGCAATATTGTGTCCTCTCACTAGGGGTCACTAGTAGCTTTAGCACGTAGCACATCCCATCATATGTACAAAGCACGCTGAGGACATCTAGAGGCAAATCTATTATTGCGCCAATTATTTTCTCCATTGTGGCTCCTTGAATTTGCTGTTGTAATTGTAAAATTGGTCATGAATGTGAACGAGCGGATTCAAAATTCTCCATCAAGCAAGGCTGCGAGGCCTCCTCATCTCTTGTGTAGCCGAACAACAGCAACACTTTGTCGCTGAGGGGACATTTAATCGCAATCTGAGAACGCAGGGTATTCCAGAACAATTCTAGACATTTCTACAACACTGGGGCACACGTACGCTGGCCTCTCGCTGGTACTTCCTCCAATTTGCCCGACGAGTCTCGATAGTAAGTGTTGGCCGACTATTTGACCTTGGGAGGCATCGCAGCCGAGCGCCAATCGTGTCCTTCCCCTGACATCCGCATGTGTGCACTTTCCAGCAGGGTCTAGCTGGTAGAGATCAGGAGCAAGAGCCCCGGTGGATTTTGTTTCCTCTACGAACGCACTGCAGCCATTGACAGCACAGAGCAGTTATCAATCATAGGGCTCTTCCCAGCCCAGTTACACACTGCCGTCGCCACCTGAGCCTTCAGGGTGCCAACGGCCCCTTTTTACAGTAACGTCAACTTTCACTTACGTACTGCTGTCAAGGTAGAAAGATGGTGCCAGGCGCGCCAAAGGTGCAATCAGACAAAAAATGGATGTTGAGCCAGAAGAAGGAGGGGTGACCAAAAGGCTTGGTTAGAGGTAGGTTTTCAGGACGGTCTTAAAGGAGGAGAGGGAGTTGTAGCGTGAAACAGGGTTCAGGGAGCGAGCGTGGGGACTAGGTGGATGAAGGCACGGCCACCGATGGTGGGTCGAAGGGGGAAGAGGATGCACACGAGGCCAGATACAGAGAGTTCTGGTGGACTTGTGGGGCTGGAGAAGGTTGCAGAGAGATAGGATGAGGCGAGGCCGCCGGACTGTTTCAATACAAGAATGATGAGACTTTTTATTATGTCCGTGAATGATTGAGACACGGACAGCAGGAGTTGAACAAAACAAGTCTTTACTGATTGAAGTCGATCGGGCACTGAAAACAACAGAGGCTCACTAGCGCCTTTTATACAGGGGTGGTCACTGCCGGTACTGCAGTCTGAGACCAGTTATTCTCTTAAAGGTACATACACAACACTTTTAAATTGGAGGCTTTGATGACTGGGTGGCAATGTAGGTCAGCAAGGACAGGAGTGATGGGTGAGCGGGACCCGGTGCAGGAGAGGAGACGGACAGCAGAGTTTGGGAGGAGTTACACCTTACAGTGCGTGGAGGATGGGAGGCCGGGCAGGAGGGTATTGGGGATAATCGAGCCTGGAGGTGACAAAGGCCTGGACGAGGGTTTCAGCAACAGTTGTGCTGAAGCAGGGGCAGAGAGGCAACATTACGCAGATTACACAACATCCTGGGGGTCACCATTGACCAGAAACTTAACTGGACCAGCCACACAAATACTGTGGCAACAAGAGCAGGTCAGAGGCTGGGTATTCTGCAGCGAGTGTCTCACCTCCTGACTCCCCCAAAGCCTTTCCACCATCTACAAGGCACAAGTCAGGAGTGTGATGGAATACTCTCCACTTGCCTGGATGAGTGCAGCTCCAACAACACTCAAGAAGCTCGACACCATCCAGGACAAAGCAGCCCGCTTGATCGGCACCCCATCCACCACCTTAAACATTCACTCCCTCCACCACCGGCGCACCATGGCTGCAGTGTGCACCATCTACAAGATGCACTGCAGCAACTCGCCAAGGCTTCTTCGACAGCACCTCCCAAACCCGCGACCTCTTCCACCTAGAAGGACAAGGGCAGCAGGCGCATGGGAACACCACCACCTCCAAGTTCTCCTCCAAGTCACACACCATCCTGACTTGGAAATATATCGTCCGTTCCTTCATCGTCGCTGGGTCAAAATCCTGGAACTCCCTCCCTAACAGCACTGTGGGAGCACCTTCACCACACGGACTGCAGCGGTTCAAGAAGGCGGCTCACCACCGCCTTCTCAAGGGCAATTAGGGATGGGCAATAAATGCTGGCCTTGCCAGTGACGCCCACATCCCATTAAAAAAAAGCGAATAAAAAAAAAATGCTAGAAGTAGATTTTTGTGATGGAGAGGATGTTGGCTCGGGAGCTCAAGGTAAAATAGATATGCCGTGGCTGCAAAACAGCCGGGTTCAACCTAAGACAGTGGCTGGGAGGGGTTGGAATCGATGGTAAAGGTATAGAGTTCGTGACTGGGTCTGGCTTCGATTTTCCGATGTTTAACTGGAGGAAATGAGCAAATAAGTAATTCTTGGTCCATATGAAGGGAAGGAAATATCTTGCATTTCTATAGCGCCTTTCACCTCTTCAGGACATCCCAAAGCACTTTACAGCCAATGAAGTACTTTTGAAGTGTAGTCACTGTTGTAATGTAGGAAACGCGGCAGCCAATTTGCGCACAGCAAGCTCCCACAAAACAATAATTAGAAAAATTGGCCAGATAGTCTGGTTCGGTGATGTTGGTTGAGGGATAAATATTGGCCCCAGGACACCGGGGAGAACTCCCCCTGCCCTTCTTCGAAATAGTCCCGTAGGATCTTTAGCTGAGAGGCCAGACGGGGCCTCGGTTTAATGTCTCAGCCGAACGGCGGCACTTCCGACAGTGTTACACGCCCCCAGCACTAGATGTGTCAACTTAGATTATGTGCTCAAGTCCCCGGAAAAAAGCTGACACCTCCTGTTAATTGTCATGGCTATTTCATGGAGCAAAACTGCATTAATATCGCCTCGTTCTAATGTAACATGCCTGTCAATGATGCCTTACTAGATAAAGGCTTACAACTTAATCCTATCTTTGAGGCACCCTATGGCCACTGTTGAGGTAGTCAATTCTACGCCCAATCACACAGCTGATGGTTTTTGCCCTTTACTCAAAGCCACCTTTCAAATAGGCCAGTACCTATTAGCACTAAAGCACTAAAAACTGAGTGATAACTCTAGGAAAAGTCAACAAACTAACTGCTGAACATTCAATTACCATTTAGATAGAAAAATTATTTCCGAAAGTCACTTTGCTGCACTAATCTTATTGGCATTTCTCAACCAAAAAAACACCAACTGGAGTTAATGGAGTAGTCTACACAGGACTGGCCACAGTGACCATGGGGTTCTGGCATTCTCATGACTTCAATGATCCCAGCTCTTCCATTCTCAAGATGCAGTGCAGATTTTTACAAGATAAGGGAGTGAAGGGTTATGGGGAGCGCGCAGGGAAGTGGCTTTGAGCCCAAGATCAGCCATGATCTTACTGAATGGCGGAGCAGGCTCGAGGGGCCAAATGGCCTATTCCTGCTCCTATCTATCGATCTCTGACTTGAAAGTACTCAACAACTAAGCATCCACAGCTCTCTGGGAAGAAATTCCTCCTCAGCTCAGTCCTAAATGGCCAACCCGTTATTCTGAGCCTGTGACCCCTGGTTCTAGACCCTCCAGCCAGGGAAAATGCCCTTTCAGCATCTACCCTGTCAAGCCCTTTAAGAATTTTATATTTGGTCCAATGAACTACTCCGTCACATAGAAACATAGAAGATAGGAGCAGGAGTCGGCCATTCGGCCCCTCGAGCCTGCTCCGCCATTCAATGCGATCATGGCTGATCATCCAAATTCAGTACCCTGTCCCTGCTTTCTCCCCATATCCCTTGATTCCTTTAGCCTTAAGAAATATATCTAACTCCTTCTTGAATATATTTAATGAATTGGCCTCAACTGCCTTCTGTGGTAGAGAATTCCACAGGTTCACCACTCTCTGGGTGAAGAAATTCCTCCTCCTCTCAGTCCTTAGACTGTGACCCCTGGTTCTGGACTCCCCCGCCATCGGGAACATCCTTCCTGCATCTAGTCTGTCTAGTCCTGTTAGAATTTTATAAGTTTCAATGAGATCCCCTCTCATTCTTCTAAACTCCAGCGAGTATAAGCCCAATCGACTCAATCTCTCCTCATACGTCATTCCTGCCATCTCAGGTATCAGCCTGGTGAATCTTCGCTGCACTTCCTCCATGGCAAGAACATCCTTCCTCATCTTGGTAACGAGCTCGGAGCTGGATGGCTGAGAAGGGAGATATAAAATGCAATTGACGTAGTGTTGGATAAAAGTGAGGACAACTTGAAGAGGCCATGCTAACGTGGTCACCAGGTATTGAGAGGCGATCTCATTGAAACGTATAAAATTCTTAAGGGCTTGACAGGGTAGATGCTGAAAGGGCATTTTCCCTGGCTGGAGGGTCTAGAACCAGGGGTCACAGGCTCAGAATAACGGATTGGCCATTTAGGACTGAGATGAGGAGGAATTTCTTCCCAGAGAGCTGTGGATGCTTAGTTGTTGAGTACCTTCAAGACAGAGATCGATAGATAGGAGCAGGAATAGGCCACTTGGCCCCTCGAGCCTGCTCCACCATTCAGTAAGATCATGGTTGATCTTGGGCTCAAAGCCACTTCCCCGCCCGCTCCCCATAACCCTTCACTCCCTTATCTTGTAAAAATCTGTCGATCTCCACCTTAAATGTATTTAATGACCCAGCCTCCACGGCTCTCTGGGGCAGAGAATTCCACAGATTTACGACCCTCTGAGAGAAGAAATTCCTCCTCATCTCAGTTCTAAAAGGGCGACCCTTTTATCTGAGACTGTGCCCCCGAGTTCTAGATTTCCCCACGAGGGGAAACGTCCTCTCTGCATCTACCTTGTCGAGCCCCCTCAGTATCTTATATGTTTCAATAAAATCTACTGGAATTTTTTGAGGATGTAACTGGTAAAATAGATAAGGGAGAACCAGTGGATGTGGTGTATTTGGACTTTCAGAAGGCTTTCGATAAGGTCCCACACAAGAGATTAGCGTGCAAAATTAAGGCACATGGGATTGGGGGCAAGGTATTGACTTGGATAGAGAACTGGTTGGCGGACAGAAAGCAAAGAGTTGGAATAAACAGGTCGTTTTCCGAGTGGCAGGCAGTGACTAGTGGGGTACCGCAAGGATCGGTCCTAGGACCCCAGCTGTTCACAATATACATTAATGATCTGGACGAGGGAATTGGATGTAATATCTCCAAATTTGCAGACGACACAAAGCTGGGCGGGAGGGTAAGCTGCGAGGAGGATGTCGGGAAACTCCAGTACGATTTGGATAGGTTGGGTGATTGGGCAGAAACATGGCAAATGCACTATAATGTAGATAAATGTGAGGTTATCCACTTTGGTGGCAAAAACAGGAAGGCAGATTATTATTTGAATGGCAATAGATTGGGAGAAGGGGAAGTGCAAAGAGACCTGGGTGTCCTTGTGCACCAGTCGCTGAAGGTAAGCATGCAGGTGCAGCAGGCGGTTAAGAAGGCAAATGGTATGTTGGCCTTCGTAGCAAGAGGGTTCGAGTACAGGAACAAGGATGTCTTGCTACAGTTGTACAGGGCCTTGGTGAGACCGCACCTTGAGTATTGTGTGCAGTTTTGGTCACCTTACCTGAGGAAGGACGTTCTTGCCATGGAGGGAGTGCAGCGAAGATTCACCAGGCTGATACCTGGGATGGCAGGAATGACGTATGAGGAGAGATTGTGTCGATTGGGCTTATACTCACTGGAGTTTAGAAGATTGAGAGGGGATCTCATCGAAACCTATAAAATTCTGTCAGGTCTGGACAGACTAGATGCAGGAAGGATGTTTCTGATGGCCGGGGAGTCCAGAACCAGGGGTCATAGTCTAAGGATAAGGGGTAAGCCATTTAGGACTGAAATGAGGAGGAATTTCTTCACCCAGAGAGTGGTGAACCTGTGGAATTCTCTGCCACAGAGGGCCGTGGAGGCCAGTTCATTAAATATATTCAAGAAAGAGTTGGATATATTTCTTGAGGCTAAAGGGATCAAGGGATATGGGGAAAAGGCAGGGACAGGGTACTGAATTTGGATGATCAGCCATGATCACATTGAATGGCGGAGCAGGCTCGAAGGGCCGAATGGCCTACTCCTGCTCCTATCTTCTATGTTTCTATGTTTCTATCACCTCTCATTCTTCTAAATTCCAATGAGTATAGGCCCAGCCTGCTCAACCTTTCCTCATAAGTCAACCCCCTCATCTCAGGAATTAACCGTGTGAATCGTCTCTGAACTGCCTGAAAGTGGATCTGAGGTAAAAGATCAGCTATGAGGGATTGGTAGCAGAGTGGTAACAGTACTGGACTTATAATCCCAAGGCCCATGATCCGGAGACGTTAATTCACAATCCCACCACGGCAGCTGGGGAATTTAAATTCAGTTAATTAAATAAATCTGGAATAAAAAGCTAGTATCAGTAATGGTGACCAAGAAACTACCTGATTGTTGTAAAAACCCATCTGGTTCACTAATGTCCTTTAGAGAAGGAAATCTGCCGTCCTTACCCGGTCTGGCCGGTATGTGACTCCAGACCCACAGCAATGTGGTTGACTCTTAAACTGCCCCTCTGAAATGGCCCAGCGAGACACTCAAGGGCAATTAGGGATGGCCAATGAATGCTGGCCTTGCCAGCGATGCCCACATACTGTGAACAAATATATTTTTTTAAATGATCTTATTGAATAGCGGAGTGGTCTACTCCTGCGCCTATTTCTTGAGTTCTTATAATGATCTTGCAGAGGGAAGGAAAGAATTTTTATTTTTATAGCTTATTTTATGTTCTTTTACAATGAATGGATTCCATTTGAAGTGCAATCGCTGTTGTGTTGACAAACGCGACAACCAATTTGTACACACGGTGCCATTGGCAGCAAATGAGGTGAATGACCAATTAATCTGTTTTGGTGGAATTGGTTGAAGAGTGTTACCCAGAATGCCATGGAAAACTCCCCAGCCCTTCTTCCATTAGTTCCATGGGATCCTCTACATCCACCTGAACAGATAGACGGGTTCTCGGTTCAATGTCTCTGCTGAAAGGCAGCATCTCTGACCGTGCAACACATGCTCAGCCCTCTATTGGAGTGTTGGGCAAGCGTTAGTGGGTCCATTAACAGCTCAGTGTTTGGTAAACCAGTTACAACTACTGACAGATTAATATTGTGTCTGTGTAAATTGGCCGCCACGCCTGCCTATGAACAACAATGATTACACTTTACAACTGCAAAACACTACGGATGCTGGAAGTCTGAAATAAAAACAGACAGTGCTGGAAATACTCAGCAGGTCAGGCAGCATCTGTGGAGAGAGAAACAGAGTTAACGTTTTGGGTCGATGACTTTTCGTCAGAACACTTTGCTTCACAGCAGAGGTCACGGGATAGTGATCAGGAGCAGGATCCTTGGCTGACATTATATTGGAGGCCAACTGCAGTTGGGGTCAATGTTCCTGTCATGAATCTTATCATGACTCATGAAGTAACACTGGGCGGCCAGCTGGTGGTGCCGTCCAAGGAGTATAATTACTCGGGCGTGGGCCCAGCTTGCTCAGGATGTTTCTGTAACCAGGAACTAGTGATGTAACTAGAATCTCATGGTTGTGAAACAGTTGATTAAAGCCTTGTTTTATACACAAACCAAGTGTGCAGTAGTCTTTTTACATCAGGTCCCTCTAAGTTCCCTTTAAGGGGCTGTGCGGCCCATTCAGATTTACCATTGAGAAGCCGAAAAGTGGCCTACGAGGGACCTCCGGACATTGGTTAGTGTCGCCGTATCTGGTTGGCCGTATTCCTGGAGGTGTCATCACATGACCGTCTGCCTCCGACTGCCCCGCCCCCACACACCCGCCATTGGCCGCCCGACACGTCCATCCTCGTGGCGCCCCGCCTTCCCACGGCCAATCGGAGAGCGAATAGACTCTTCATTAGCCGATTGGATGATTCTTGACTGTCAATCAAACAGCCTTTCCCCCCCACCCCCCCACCAAGATTTTTAATAGAAACAATAGCAGAAGGGGTGAAAGTGAATGGAAAAAAGACACCTTTTTAAAAAGAAACCCCTGTGATTTTTCTCTTATGAGTTTTTGCTCGCCGCCGTGTCCTGGAGATTAATCTTCAATTCCTGGAGACTCCAGGGCAATCCAGGAGGGGTGGTGACCCCTAACTGTAGTGTTTGCAATTGCAATATCACCTAACGCATCAGAGGTCAATAAGCAAACATGGTCCCTGCCCAGTTTGTATAGCTCTGCTAATAAACTCACTGAGATATCTGTAAAGTCCCCAAGATAGGAATTGGATACTCAAGCTCATGGTTTACACACCACTCGCTATATGCAATGGTAGCATTTTCCTCTTTAAGGTAACATTTGCAAGGTCTCATCCACTGGTATAGCCTCATACAGCCTGCCCTCAATTGTCTAATGGACACTGGCCACGTGGGGGGCTCCACCCAAGATATAATTATCTTAGAACACAAAAATCTAGGCTGACACTCCCAGTGCAGTGGTGAGGGAGTGCTGCACTGTCGGAGGGGCAGTACTGAGGGAGCGCTGCACTGTCGGAGGGGCAGTACTGAGGGAGCGCCGCACTGTCAGAGGAGCAGTACTGAGGGAGCGCCGCACTGTCGGAGGGGCAGTACTGAGGGAGCGCTGCACTGTCGGAGGGGCAGTACTGAGGGAGTGCCGCACTGTCGGGGGGGCAGCACTGAGGGAGTGCCGCACTGTCGGAGGGGCAGTACTGAGGGAGTGCCGCACTGTCGGAGGGGCAGCACTGAGGGAGTGCCGCACTGTCGGAGGGGCAGTACTGAGGGAGTGCCGCACTGTCGGAGGGGCAGTACTGAGGGAGTGCCGCACTGTCGGAGGGGCAGTACTGAGGGAGTGCTGCACTGTCGGAGGGGCAGTACTGAGGGAGCGCTGCACTGTCGGAGGAGCAGTACTGAGGGAGCGCTGCACTGTCGGAGGGGCAGTACTGAGGGAGCGCTGCACTGTCGGAGGGGCAGTGCTGAGGGAGCGCTGCACTGTCGGAGGTGCCGTCTTTCGGATGAGACATTAAACCGAGGCCCCGTCTGCTCTCTCAGGTGGACGTAAAAGATCCCACGGCACTATTTCGAAGAAGAGCAGGGGGGTTCTCCCCGGTGTCCTGGGGCCAATATTTATTCCTCAATCAACATCACTAAAACAGATTATCTGGTCATTATCACATTGCTGTTTGTGGAAGCTTGCTGTGAGCAGATTGGCTGCTGTGTTTCCTACATTACAACAGTGGCTACACTTCTAAAGTATTTCATTGGCTGTAAAGCGTTTGGGATGTCCGGTGGTCGTGAAAGGTGCTATATAAATGCAAGTCTTTTTTTTTGTTACAAAGTTTGGGATGAATTATTTGTGTAAATAACCAAAATTCCACTTGCTAATGTCTAAGGTATATCTCACACATGCAGAGCACATCAAATTCTCATCACAACACTGCCAACTATATTTGCTTTCTTCAAGCAGACCTCATGTTTCTCAATTTTCTGCTTTACCCTTGAAATTCTGCAAGGTTTTAGCCCGAATGTTTGTATTTCTTCCAGCATGTCTAAAGCAAGCCGACCTTCCAATCAACTTGATATTTTGCCCCGATTCACTGCATGCATACACTGACCTAGACAGACGGCAAAAAAAGAAATCTGTAACTTTATGGCGGAAGCTTTAACTTTAAGTACTTTATTGGCTGTAAAATGCTTTGAGATGGCCGGTGGTCGTGAAAGGCGCTATATAAATGTACGTCTTTCTTTCTTTCGAACACCTCATCTGAAAGACAGCACCTCCGACAATGCAGCACTAGCTTAGAACTTTTGTTTTTATTTGTTCATGGGATCTGGGCGTCGCTGGCAAGGCCAGCATTTATTGCCCATCCCTAATTGCCCTTTGAGAAGGTGGTGGTGAGCCATCTTCTTGAACCGCTGCAGTCCGTGTGGTGAAGGTGCTCCCACAGTGCTGTTAGGGAGGGAGTTCCAGGGTTTTGATGCAATGACGATGAAGGAATAGAGTCATAGAGTTATAGAGTTATACAGCACAGAAAGAGGCCCTTCGGCCCATCGTGTCTGCGCCGTCCATCAAGCCCTGTCCAATCTAATCCCATTTTCCAGCATTTGGTCCATAGCCTTGTATGCAATGGCATTTCAAGTGCTTATCCAAATGCTTCTTGAATGTTGTGAGGGTTCCTGCCTCTTCCAAGTCAGGATGGTGTGTGACTTGGAGGGGAACTTGGAGGTGGTGCTGTTCCCCGTGCGCCTGCTGCCCTTGATCTTCTAGGTGGAAGAGGTCGCGAGTTTGGGAGGTGCTGCCGAAGAAGCCTTGGCGAATTGCTGCAGTGCATCTTGTAGATGGTACACACTGCAACCACGGTACGCCGGTGGTGGAGGGAGTGAATGTTGAAGGTGGTGGATGGGGTGCCAATCAAGCGGGCTGCTTTGTCCTGGATGGTGTCGAGCTTCTTGAGTGTTGTTGGAGCTGCACTCATCCAGGCAAGTGGAGAGTATTCCATCACACTCCTGACTTGTGCCTTGTAGATGGTGGAAAGGCTTTGGGGAGTCAGGAGGTGAGACACTCGCCGCAGAATACCCAGCCTCTGACCTGCTCTTGTTGCCATAGTATTTATGTGGCTGGGCCAGTTAAGTTTCTGGTCAATGGCGACTGCACTGGGAATGTCAGCCTAGATTGTGATCTCAAGTTTCTGGCGTGGGATTTAAAACCCATTAACTATCTGATTCAGAGCCGAGAGCGTTGCTCACTGAGCCATGCCTAACACCATGGAACACAATGAGCATATTCTAAAAATATAGGCCAGCATGGCAAAAAATCCAATAAAAAAACCAATAACAGGTACACAGCCCTTCAGCTATTGTGCAAATGTCAGATAAAGAAGGTAAAATATTATTTATTTTATGATTGTAAGAAATAATCTCTTTATTTCAGAGACGCTCCTCACCTGGTGTGTGCGGATAAAATGGTGAGGTGATATAATTTATAAAATAAATTCACACATTAATGCTCAACGAGAGTTTGACTCACTCAAAAATGCCACAGTTCCCCCGAAAGAATTCTAAAGGATAGTTGCCCATAGTAACCAAAAGGCCTGGGTACTTGTCAGATCTGTTACTTCCAGTCGCCGCCGCTTAGTATAGACCGATCTCTGGTTCTGACTGCTGGGGCGCTTCGTGGCAAAGTTTGATGATTGTGACCTCACACAGAAATGAAAATTATTCCAATGTTAACTTGGACTGACGGCAACCATGATCCACAGGCTGGCACAATAGGCCACAGGACTGCCCGAATAGATGGCTGGCTCAGTTCTGAAGCCACCGCGTTTATGCTGTGCTGCGTGCAGGTTATACCATGTACAGCAGGCACCTCAAAGTACTGCAGAGGTACCACCAATGCTGCCGCCGCAAGATCCTGCAAATCCACTGGCAGGATAGGTGCGCCAACGTCCGTGTTCTCGCTCAGGCCAACATCCCCAGCATCGAAGCTTTGACTGCGCTTGATCAGCTCTGATGGACAGGCCACATCGCCCACATGCCTGATACAAGACTCCCAAAACAAGCGCTCTACTTGGAGCTCCGGCACGGCAAGAGAGCCCCAGATGGGCAGAGGAAATGCTTCAAGGACACCCTCAAAACCTCCTTGAAAAAGTGTAACATCCCCACCGACACCTGAGAATCCCTGGCCCAAGACCGCACAAGGTGGAGGAGAAGCATCCGGGAAGGCGCCGAACACCTCGAGCCTCTTTGCCGGGAGCAAGCGGGAACCAAGTGCAGGCAGCGCAAGGAGCGCACGTCAACCCAGGCACCCTACCCACCCGCCCCTTCAACCACCGTCTGCCCCACCTGTGACAGAGGCTGTAGGTCCCGCATTGGACTCATCAGTCACCTGAGAACTCATTTTTAATGTGGAAGTAAGTCATCCTCGGTTCCGAGGGACTGCCTAAGAAGAAGAAGATACCAGACCTGGACATCACTTGGACAAGATACGTACAGTGGAACGTAGGGACCATTCCGCCCCTCGAGCCTGTTCCGCCATTCAATTAGATCACGGCTGATCTACCCCTTAACTCCATTTACATACAGGACAGAAACAGGCCATTCGGCCCAATTAGTCTAGGCTGGTGATTATGCTCCACACGAACCACCTCCCACCCCTCTGCATCTAACCCTATCAGCATATCCCGCCTTGGTTCCGTAACCCTTAATACCCTCGCCTAACAAAAATCTATCAATCTCCCATTTGAAATGTTCAATTGACCTCCAGCCTCAACAGCTTTTTGGGGGGGGAGAGTTCCAGATTTCCACTAACCCTTTGTGTGAAGAAGTGCTTCCTGACATCACCCCTGAACGGCCTGGCTCTAATTGTTCTGGACTTCCCCCAGCAGAGGAAATAGTTTCTCTCTATCTACCCGATCAACTCTTTTAATCATCTTAAACACCTCGAATAGATCACCCCTTAATCTTCTATACTCGAGGGAGTACAAGCCTAGTCGATGCAACCTGTCCTCACAATTTGCCACCTCCTCCCTTCTTCATCCAATTCCGTAATGGAGGTTTTTGACACGTAGAGGAGAAGAACTAGCCAATGGCCGGGCTCGAGGATCCTGGGAGGACCTGAACTCGAATCGAAGCTGCCCCAAAGCCATTTCATTCACATAGGTGCCCACTCAATCAACTCCTTTAATCACCTTAAACATCTCAATTAGACCAGTCTTTGAATGGGACTCTGTATGCTGGCTTTTTGCACCCGCCTGGGATTCTGGACATGCGGGCGATTGGAGCCCCACCAACAGCACAGCTTGCCCTGATCCCGGACATCAACTTCAATGCTATGGTAGCCTATCAAATTGCTCCGTTTGTAGAGAGAGGTCGACACCACAGTGAATGACTCATAGCTGTGCCCAAAAACGTAACGGTGCTGGTCCCCAAACTGACACCGAACGCAAGAGGGTCTGAAATCTGCCCAGTTACAACATTCTGATCCGAGATTCATTTCAAAAGCACTCTTTGAATGGTTCAGATGGTCAAAACACTGCCCAGTGTAGGAAGAGCCACACAGAGCAGGAAAACCCCTGGTTTGAGCTGTGCTCTATGCTGGGTCAGCCCATCTCAGTCAGGCGGTGATAGTGAGGCTGGAATTGTTCTCAGTGACCCTGGACTTGGAAGGGGAAAACTATGAGGGAGGCTTGATCTGTAAAGGAAAAGAAAACGGAATGAAAAGGATAAAAGGAAGGGAAGGAAGGAAGGAAGGAAGGGTAAGGAAGGGAAAGAAAGGGAAAGGAAGGAAGGAAAGGGAAAGAAAGGAAGGAAGGGTAAGGAAGCAAAGGGAAGGGAAAGGAAGCAAGGAAAGGAAAAAGAAGGAAGGAAGGAAGGAATGAAGGGTAAAGAAGCAAAGGGAAGGGAAAGGAAGGAAGGAAGGAAGGGTAAGGAAGCAAAGGGAAGGGAAAGGAAGCAAGGAAAGGAAAAGGAAGGAAGGAAGGAAGTAATGAAGGGTAAGGAAGGCAAAGAAAGGGAAAGGAAGGAAGGAAGGGGAAGGAAGGAAGGAAGGGTAAGGAAGGAAGGATGGAATGAAGGGTAAGGAAGCAAAGGGAAGGGAAAGGAAGGAAGGAAAGGAAGGGGAAGGAAGGGGAAGGAAGGAAGGAAGGGGAAGGGTGTTCGTGTTGAGGTGGGGACAGGATTAGGCTTGGCCTGGGCTTGTGGTGTTTCCCACAGTCAAGTAGCCCTCTGACATTCCAGACCAGGATTTCCTAATTCTATGCTCACTTCAATGGGTGTCCAGTTCCTCGCATGAAGAATGGCGCAGGAGGCCGATTGGTTCCTGTGCCACCCTGGCCCCAGCATGATTGGTTCCTGTGCCACCCTGGCCCCAGCATGATTGGACACTTCTGACACAGGAGAAAGAATTGAGAGGAAGTAATGAAGGTTAAAATAAAATCCCTGATCAGCAGCGTGGAGGTGCCTGAGCTCTAACTTCTAGTTGTCCTGGTCTATTATGGAGATAATGAAATCCTCTATGATTATCACATTATGGCCGTGCACTAGCCACTTGGATCAGACACAGTTCCGAACGTCTCCGACATCATCACCCTGGCCACAGCTGTGCCAGTGTTAAACGCCCAGTTCCCACCACTTCTCATGAACTCTCTGTCCAACGTTTGCAATTAGCACCAAATACAGTCCATCTGGCCGGGGATTTACAAAAACTGGGCTGAGGCTCGTTGCATTAGTTACACTCCACATGCTTAACAGCCGCAGAGAGAAGCTTCTTCATCCAGTATTCTGGGGTTGGATTTGAACTCAAGGGCAGAAGTGATGCACATGTTCAAACACAAAGGCCGCGATTTTGCCGGCGCTCGACGGACGGGATGGGCGGCGGGTCAGTTGTGAGATTGAAAATGATTGACAGCGGGGTCGGGAACCCGCTGTCCAAACGGGCACACCTGCATTTCCCGATGTCGGGTCTGCCAGCGCTGAGTAGACCCGACAGGCAGCGGCGGGGGACCCAATTCAAATCATTAGTGGCTTGTTTACAACCACTTAACAATGCTTTTTTCCCCAGCTTTTTAGCTTTCACAGGCCTCCCACCGGTTTCCCGCTGTGCCTAGATCTTGTCAGTGAAGCTGAGGCGGGAGGTCAGTGGCCATTGAATCAGCTGATGAGTTGACAGCTTCAAATGTCAAGTCAATGCTCCCAGCTGATTGAGAAATGTTCTCTTAATCACTAGCATCTCTAAACTGCATTTCCACCACAGATTCAGGATACTGCAAATCTTTACACAAGTCTCCTTCTGGTCTAGCCTTATTACCTCACCATTGACAGATCGCTTCTGTCATCTCTACTTCACCTGCCATCTATTCCATCAACATGGGTGCCCTTTATACTCTCTCACCTTGGTTCTCAGAACCTGACCACGATCAGCCCCAACACCAACAGCACCAGACACACCAGCAGCACCAACAACAACACCAACCTTCTCCGCAATCAACTGATGCTGCACAAGACACAGGGCATCAACACCCGACCACATTGTTGCCCAGGAGGCCAGGGATGGCCTCACCATGGCCACATTTACTTCACTTGATGTTGCACACCCTGGCTGCCACATGATGCATCAGGTTGGCACCACCCCACACCAACACCATAAAGCATCCCTACTGTAGTGTATGTACCTTTAAGAGAGAACTACTTTTACAGCTCCTGTATACTGTAGTACCGGCAGTGACCACACCTGTGTATAAGCCTTGAGCATGCCTCTGTACCCCAGTCTTGAGACTACCCTACTCCAGTAAATACCTGTTGATTGTTAAGTTACAGCATCCGTGTGGTTATTGAAAAACATCATACTCTCAGAATCACGGATCTAACAGTGGCGACGAGTGTCGATTCGAATCTACCTGCAACTCTGCATTTCCCTTCGAGGATTCGCTCCGGGAAGGCGGTGGAAGAAAGTCGAGGCCAGAAACACGTGCGTCGACCACGAGCAACCGCCCAGTCGTCCAGCAGAGAGTGAACATCGCAGGGGAGGCTGTGGAGAGCCGGGCTTGGTTCCCCAGCCACGACGATCAGCAATAGACTGACGACAGGTACAGCGCAGACCCTTCCCGGACAGCGGCGGCTGGAGCTGACCGATGGCGGAGAGAAAGCCGAGCAGCGTCGACGGGGTAAGACAGAGGGTGAAGCGCACAGGGCGCAGCCGGGGGTTGAAAACCGAGCGGCGTCGAGGAAAAGCAAAACGGAGAGAGAGAGGGTAAAGCAGCAGCCGGGTTCATGACCGAGCGGCGGAAACAGGAAAGGCGCACAAAAAAAAGAACGCGCAGAGCACAGCCAGGGCTCAAGGGCTGAGCAGTGTCCGCGGGGAGAAGAAGGGAGAGCGCGGGAGATGCTATTGAGCCGCGGAGAAGAAGGAAGAGCGCGGGAGACGCCATTTTTAGAAGCCGCAGTGGAGAAGAAGGGCGAGCGCGGGAAGGAAGGAAAGCACGGGAGACGCCATTTTGTGCCAGCGGAGAAGAAGGGGAAGCGCAGGAGACGCCATTTTTGACAGTTAAATCACACCCAGGGATGCCGAAGAGTGGCAGTATCTCTACGTTCGACAATGAAGTCGAAGATTGGACGACATCCTGGTCACGGGCGAAAATGACAGTGATCACCTCGCCAACTTGGAGAAGGTGCTCACCAGATTAAAGGAATATGGGCTACGAGCTAATCGCCACAAGTGCGAGTTTTTCCAGAAGCAAATCTCGTATTGTGGCCACGTCATCGATGAAGAGGGGTTACATAAGTCCCCTAAAAAGATTGAGGCAGTAGTCAAGGCTCCAGCACCGGAAAATGTGTCACAACTGAGGTCATTCCTCAGGCTGGTAAACTACTACCATAAGTTCTTACCAAATTTGTCCATGGCATTACACCCACTGAACACCCTACTGCAAACAGGGGTACCATGGAAGTGGAATGACGAACGTAGATGAGCTTTCCAGAAGTGCAAAGAATTGATCACATCAAAAGAGGTGTTGGCCCATTTCAACCCAGCACTACCAATTCGTTTGGCATGTGATGCATCACCTTATGGTATTGGAGCGGTGCTGTCGCACAAATTCCCAGACGGGTTGGAGAGGCCAGTAGCCTTTGCGTCTCAGTCACTAACCTCAGCCGAGCGCAACTACACCCAGATTGACAGGGAGGCCCTCAGCCTAGTATGGGGAGTAAAAAAATTCAACCACTATCTGCATGGGCAGAAGTTCACCTTGCTGACTGACCACCAACCACTTGTCTCCATCTTTAATCCTAAGAAGGGCGTTCCAGTGATGACTGCACAACGGTTACAAAGATGGTCCCTGTTTCTAGGGGCGAATCAATATGAAATAGAATATAAAGGCACGAAACAGCATGGAAACGCTGATCGGCTATCGCGCCTGCCACTGCCTACTGTGGAGGAAGCACCAGCAGTGGATCCTATCGAGATATTTTATTCGTCAATAATTGAACGATTGCCAGTAACGAATGCGGATATAGAGAAGGAGACCCGCAATGATCCGACGCTGTCTCGGGTATATGATTTGACGGTGAGGGGATGGCCAACACATGGCGACTCACTGTTGCCAGCATTCTCATCCAGAAGAGAACAGCTGTCAGTATGCCAGGGGACAGTGATGTGTGGATCCAGAGTGGTGATTCCACCTAAGTTAAGGGAGAGAGTGCTAAATGAGATTCATGAAGGTCATCTGGGGGGAGTGAAAATGAAAAGCCTTGCTAGGGCTTATGTGTGGTGGCCGGGAATCGATCAACAAATCGAAGACCTAACCAAGAGCTGCTCAGGATGCCAGAAGGTCCAAAATGCACCACCACATGCCCCTCTACACCCATGGGAGTGGCCCTCCTCTCCATGGCAACGGGTGCATATTGATTTCGCTGGTCCATTCATGGACTCAATGTTCTTAATAGCAGTGGATGCTCATTCGAAATGGCCTGAGGTGATAAAAATGTCCTCAACCACTACAGAGAAGACGATTGCAGTCCTACGGACCATATTTGCCAGGAACGGCTTGCCAGAGCAGATTTGCTCTGATAATGGACCACAGTTTGGTCAGAAGAGTTTCGAAAATTTATGAGAAGGAATGGGGTAAGGCATTACACATCCGCCCTGTATCATCCAGCCACCAATGGATTGGCTGAGAGGTTCATACAAACCTTTAAGAAGGCGATAAAGGCCATGTGCGATGATGAAATTCCACTGCAGCATAAGGTGGACAATTTCTTATTAGCCTACCGAAACGCGACACATGCCGTTACCAACCAGGCCCCAGTCATGATGTTCTTTAACCGAAGGTTGAGATCTCGTCTGGACTTGCTCAGACCAAATGTGCGAAGAAATGTTGAAGATAAACAATTCCAGCACATCAATGAGAAGCCGACAAGGAGCTTCAACGTAGGACAACCAGTCTTGGCCCGTGACTACCGAACAGAGAAATGGCAACCCGGAACGATATGCACAAGGCAGGGGCCATTAATGTACACAGTGGATGTCGGGGAGAACATTGTGAGGCGCCACGTCGATCAGATCTTAGCGTCACAGGAACGAGTCAACCTCATGTCTCGCGTTCCTGGGGATGAACCCGACATACCGGTAGCATCTACCTCAGAAACAGTAGCAGTGGAAACGGATGAAATAACCGACGAAAAGGGGCCAGAATCGCCTCCGCACCAAGAACAAGAACCTCAGGAAAGGCGCTATCCCGAAAGGATCAGGAAGCCGCCCCAAAGACTGAATCTATAAATGGACTATTGTTGTTTAATGTACATGTTAAAGTGTTAATTGTTATTTGAATATTATGGTACTACTAATCTAAAAGGGGAGGAATTGTAGTGTATGTACCTTTAAGAGAGAACTACTTTTACAGCTCCTGTATACTGTAGTACCGGCAGTGACCACACCTGTATATAAGCCTTGAGCATGCCTCTGTACCCCAGTCTTGAGACTACCCTACTCCAGTAAATACCTGTTGATTGTTAAGTTACAGCATCCGTGTGGTTATTGAAAAACATCATACTCTCAGAATCACGGAGCTAACACCTACAATGTCCAAGCCATTCCTTTCACACTCATCAGCATTGCGGAGGGTACCGTTATGTCTCACCATTCACTGCAACTCACTAAGCCACCTCCAAAGGTGCACACAAATCTGTCCAAGAAAGCAAAGTGTTGCAAATAAAGATTTCAATGTTTGACAGCACATTAACAGAAACTTCACATGAACATTGGCTAAAACACACAAGTGGCTACCCTTGTGTGTTGTTAGTTGGTATGATTGGACTAGGATGAGGGTGAGCGTGAGGGGTGGCTAGTGAGATGGGGAAGTGATAATGTAGATAGAGAGAGAGGGATGGGTGGAGGTGCAAGGTAAGTTGGTGTGAGTAAGGATGTGCAGGAGTAGGGTAGGGAAGGCAAAGTGATGGTGATGTGTTGAGTGGCAGAGCAGGATGAGGTTGAGTGTGGCTTTGTACTAATGCTTCGTGATCTACTGAGATCATTGAAAGGTTTGTGCCACTGTAGCCTGACCCTCCTAACGACTTCCCTGTTTGTGCCCTCCTCTGCAATGCGCAACCAGACTGCGTTGATCTCCTAGGGAGGTATCTTCCGCCCATGGGAAGGGAAGAGAACCTCCCTGCGTGCTATGACTTCCTCCGTAAGCATATGGAGAGAGTCATGGGAGAGCCTGGGTGCAGCCCTGCACCTCTGTGCAGTATTTGTCAGTGTTTGCAGCACCTCAATGCTGTGGGACACGGACAGCACAAATGTCAAAGTAAATTTGCGCATGGTCCCTTTAAGGAAACTGGCTGATGACGCGTCATCAAATGATGTCACCAGACCCGCTTCCTTCAATTGGCTGGGAAACACGCTGGGCGGGCTTAGCCAGCCCAATCAGGGGAAAGTCATGTCGGAGGCCGGGATGGAGACAGGAGCGGAGCCAGGACCCGCCACCGACGTCGCCCGCCACGGACCCGCCGAGATTGGGAAAATTGCGGCCGAAGTGTTAAACTTGGCTCTCAGATCAGGATTTTACATTGCACCCTGAATAAGGAATAACAACTCACATTTATATAGCGCCTTTAATGTTGTAAAACGTCCCAAGGTGCTTCACAGGAGCGATTATCAAACAAAATTTGACACCGAGCCACATAAGAATATATTAGGGCAGGTGACCAAAAGCTCGGTCAAAGAGGGTGGTTTTAAGGAGCATCTTAAAGGAGGAGAGAGAGGTAGCGAGGCGGAGAGGTTTAGGGAGGGAATTCCAGAGCTTAGGGCCCAGGCAGCTGAAGGCACGGCCGCCAATGGTGGAGCGATGGAAATCGGGGATGTTCAAGAGGGCAGAATTGGAGGAGCACAGAGATCTTGGGGGGGGTTGTAGGGCTGGAGGAGGTTAGAGAGTTAGGGAGGTGGCGAGGTCATGGAGGGACTTGAAAACAAGGATGAGAATTTTAAAATCGTTGCATTGCCGGACAACGTTGGTTAGCGAGTTCAGGAGTGATGGTGGCCCATAGGAGTCCAGAGCAACATCTCACCCCTTGTGGCTTACTCACAGAGTAATCGACATCGAGTGAGATTTACAATCGAAAAGACTGAGCCTGCTTACAAGTCCATTTAAGAGCATTATGAGAAACATCAGAATGATTCACTAAAATGAGTGGGAGTCTCACTTTTTGACCTGCACATTGCCGCCAATCTCCGATTCTGCCATTCCATAAAAGTTGGGCAAATTTGGCACAATGGCAATCAACTGTGGAGATCCTCTACCAATGGAAAAGCTACTGCATGCCAATGAGGTGGAACATTGTCCCGATGTTGAAAGCTCTGGCTCTGACTGAAATGCTGTGGTAGGGACATAGGATTGAACCATATACAGGAAATTCTCTTTTAACTGGCAAAATTCAGGAGTAGGTTCAGGTAAGTTTTACTGTATATTAGTGGCCGTGTAACCGGGGTTCCTGCACGTGTGGTCGTGCAACAGGGACTCCTGCACAAGTGCCATGTAACCGGGGTTCCTACACCTGTGGCCGTGTACGGGGCTCTCGTACCTTGGTAACTATACCTCTCCGTATTCCGGACTTTTTGATCAACTGGCACCACGCCGGTCCCGTCGGTGCCGGATAAAAAAGAGTTTCCTGTTCTGCTTCTCCTGCAGCTGATCCTGCCTGGTGTCTGCCTCTCCACCCCTCTCTCCTCCTTTAAGACGCTCCTTAAAAAAAGAAAGACTTGCATTTATATCGCACCTTTCATGACCACCAGACGTCCCAAAGCACTTTACAGCCAATGAAGTACATTTTGTGAAGTGTAGTCACTGTTGTAATGTAGGAAACGCAGCAGCCAATTTGCGCACAGCAAGCTCCCGCAAACAGCAATGACCAGATCATCTGTTTTAGTGTAGTTGGTTGAGGGATAAATATTGGCCCAGGACACCGGGGAGAACTCCCCCCTGGTTTTCTTCGAAATAATGGCCGTGGGATCTTTTATGTCAGACGGGGCCTCGGTTTAATGTCTCATCCGAAACGTGGCACCTCTGACAGTGCAGCACTCCCTCAGCACTGCACTGGGAGTGTCAGCCTAGATGTCTGTGCTTCAAGTGTAAGATAAATATATCTTGGGCGGAGCCTCCCACACAGCCAGTGTCTATTAGGCTGTATGAGGCTATACCAGTGGATGAGGCCTTGAAAATGTTACCTTAAAGAGGAAAATGCTACCATGTTTTATAGATAGTGGTGTGTAAACCATGAGGGATAAATATTGGGAGAACTCCCCTGCTCTTCTTCGAAATAGTGCCATGGGATCTTTTACGTCCACCCGAGAGAGCAGTTGGGGCCTTGGTTTAACATCACATGTGAAAGATGGCACCTTCGACAGTGCAGTGCTCCCTCAGTACTGCCCCTCCGACAGTGCAGCACTCCCTCAGTACTGCCCCTTTGACAGTGCAGCACTCCCTCAGTACTGCCCCTCCGACAGTGCAGCACTCCCTCAGTACTGCCCCTCCGACAGTGCAGCGCTCCCTCAGTACTGCCCCTCCGACAGTGCAGCGCTCCCTCAGTACTGCCCCTCCGACAGTGCAGCACTCCCTCAGCACTGCATTGGAGTTTCAGCCTAGATTTTTGTGCTCAAGTCCCTGGAGTGGGACTTGAACCCACAACCTTCTGACTCAGAGGCGAGAGAGCGACCCACTGAGCCTACCTTTTTTAAAAATTCATTTATGGGATGTGGGTGTCGCTGGCAAGGCCAGCATTTATTGCCCATCCCTAATTGCCCTCGAGAAGGGCCCTTGACCAAGCTTTGTTCACCTGTCCTAATATCTGCTTATGTCGTTCAGCGTGAAATATTATCTGATAATCGCTGCTGTGAAGCACTTTGGGACATTTTCACTACGTTAAAGGCGCTGTGTAAATGCAAGTTATTGTTGTTGTTGGACGATCAATAGTGAAAAATCTAAAGATTAACCCAAGGGATGAGCATGTGTCAGGAATGCGGTTATTATAAACATCTGCGACATGACTTCATGTCACACACAAGGGGCAGTCACGACTCAGTTTTACAAGCAAGAATCACCGCTTAATTGCTACGTTTCACCGAGCTTTGCATCAAGGCTGCTATTATCCTGTGATAGGGCTGATCGGAGAGTGGATGCATATTGTTCCAAAGCCCCCGCCTCTCCTCTCCTCTCCTAGCAGCAGGATGAAGTTTAACCCTTCCAATGGCATAGTCTGGAGGCACATTGATATTATGCCGAGGGGGTTCGGGGAGGGGTAGTGGGTGCCAGGCCCCCCAGGGTTGCCCTGGAACCTCCGTGGAATCAAGGACTAATCTCCGGGGACACTGCTGCGAGCGATACCCGGGAGAAAAATATTTAGACAGCAGGAAAAAGGGCTGTTTCTCCCAGGTTGCTTACAGCAGTGTACTGCACCCAATTAGTGAATCCATCATGGTTCAGTCAGAGTAGTCCTTTCCTTTCCAGTGAATGTCTTGTATCTCTCTGTAAGATCGTCTCATTCGCCTCCTTTCATAAGAACATAAGAAATAGGAGCAGGAGTCAGCCATTCGGCCCCTCGAGCCTGCTCCGCCATTCAATAAGATCATGGCTGATCTTCCACCTCGTCTCCACTTTCCCGCCCGATCCCCATATCCCTTGATTCCCTTAATATTCAAAAATCTATCGTAGGAACATCGGAACTGGAGGAGGCCATTCAGTCCTCCAAGCCTGTTCTGCCATTCAATGAGATCATGGCTGATCTGTGTTTTGATTTCTTTTTGGGTTCAATAAAGACTCATTTCTGAAAGAGAATGTTGTTTAATCTAAAGTCTTGTTCAAGACTTTCTACAGCTTTTTACAGAACACACTATGCTGTGATGCATCTAGAATGAAACTGAAAGTAAAACTCCTCTGGACTGCTTGTCTCTCACATGACCTCTGCTGGTCAGGCACAAGTAATCAAAAACACAGACAAATATGCTGTAAGGCATAAGTAATCAAACACAGACAAATATCATCACTATTTGTTGATATCATTACATCTCCCTTTCTTAAAACAAAAGTATTTTACTTTTAACTAACAACATTTAATGAACTTACATTATCATTATCATGATCAAGGTTTTTTACCCTTGCTTTGTGTGTTCACATGAAATATGTCAATACACTAGAACTTGAAGAAAGAATAAGATAACATTACTTCCTTCTTTAACAATAGTCCTTAAATTTGCTCAATGAGTCTCTCAGGAGGCTTCACGTGTCTTGAGGATTTTCTGATTGATTGTCCTTGAATCTGAGTTGTTGCCTCAGATGATTGGTTCTCAGCTGTGTGATCAGGTTGTTCACCAGTATCAGTCTCTTGACCTGCTGTGACTGGTCCCATGAGAAGATCTCGACGATTTCTTTTCAGAACAGCACCCTCATCTGTCTGAATGGTGTATGATCTTGGTTGAACTTCACTCAGGACAGTTCCCTTCTGAGTCCATGTGTTTGTTTTGTCTTTCAACCTTACTTGGTCACCAGTGTGGAGTTCAGGTAGGTTTTGTGTTCCTCTGTCACAGTAGTACTTTTGCTTTTCTTTCTGTTGTTCTTTGAACTTCCTCACTTTCTCCCCCTCTTTTGTTTTCAGGAGGTTCTCCGGGATGGGTAGGTTTGACCTTAGCCGATGTCCCATCAGGAGTTGGGCTGGTGACATACCACACTCGAGCGGCATTGTGCGGTATACAAGCATGCTTTGGTAGAAGTCAGTTCCACTGTCTTTTGCCTTGTACATCAGTCTTTTCACTGTCTGGACTGATTTTTCCACTAGTCCATTGGACTGTGGATAGTGAGGACTTGACGTTGTGTGGACAAAGTCCCACTCTTTGGCAAAGTGTCGGAAATTTGCATTGTTAAACTGGGGTCCGTTGTCTGTGAAGACCTCGCTTGCCACGCCATGTCTGGAGAATATGGCTTTCATACTTCTTATCACAGCTTCTGCAGTGGTGGTGTACAGTCTACAAACCTCTGGATACAGGGAGTAATAGTCTGTGACGACAAGATAGTCCTTCCCTTGACATACGAATAGGTCAGCGCCTACCTTCTGGTAAGGTCTGTCTGGTGCTGGGTGTGGCTTTAGTGGTTCTACCGGATTGCTTGCTCGATATTTCAGGCATATTGTGCAGTTTGACACCTCATTTGTCACATCTTGGTTGATTCGTGGCCAGTACATCACCTCTCGTGCTCTTTTCTTACACTTTTCGATTCCCAGATGTCCTCCATGGATCTTTTTTAGCATCTCTCTTCTCAGACTCTTTGGGATAACTGTTAAATCTGTGAGTTGTTCAAGTAATTAATACTCAGACTTAATCAGTAACAATAAAACAGGTCTTTACTGGTTGGAGGTAGGGACTATACGTAGGTCTTTACTTCATGCCCACAGGCGGGAACTGAGGGGAGATCAGTACCCACAGTACTATTTATACCCCTATGGCCAGGAGTGGTACTGCGTATCACTACGCCCAACAAGTAGTGCAGTCCTGTCCATAGGTTCAAAGTAGCACACATATTACATACACAACATTCCTCCCTTCCTAGCTTTACAGTCATCTCCCCATTTAACATAACGTAATAACATATATACATATATAACTTCAGGTTTACATAACAGAATAACATAGATACATAGATAACTTCATGTCAAAACAGATCACAGATTCAGTCTCTGCGGAAAACAGTTCACAGATTCAATCTCTGTGGTGGAGTCGGTTCACGTTGCTGGAGTGACTCATTCAATAGTCCTTCCATGGATTTAACAGTTTGAACTTCCGAACTGAATTGGCTCCGTTCGGAGGGACCACGTGTGTGATCTGGTAGAGGTGATAATGGTTCAGATGGGTCATCTTCTGTTTCGACTTTTCCTTTTGTGCTTCTTGGAGACTCTCTGGGCTCCATTGTCAGCTGCCACAGCTGCCAGCTGCATGCGCAGTTCCTCCTTCTCTTCCTCCTGTTTCCGTCGTAGAGCCAGCTTCTCCCGATGTTCCGTAGACTTTTGGTGCTCCTCCATGATTTCTGCACTTTGGGAGTCGAAGTTACAAGCTGGGCAGGACAGGACATCGTAATATTCGGTGTCGTCCACCAGGTCATAGTAATATTCGGTGTCGTCCTGAGCTAGACCAGTGAGAGGGTCGTCTATTTCCTCCATACCCAGCTGGACGTTAGCCAGCTCTTGTTCCAAATCCAGACATCTTTCCTGAAGAGACTTCTTCATGTGTACCTCTGCATCCAGCTTTTTCTGGGCTTTCAGCAAGTCGTTTACTAGTGACCTCATTTGTGATTTTAATACTTCAACTTCCTTTGGAGATTGATTGATCGGACTATGCAATCCCTCTACCGGAGCAGCTGTTTCAGCGGTCTGTTGTTCTACGTTGACGTGAGTCAGCGTACTTTTGGCATCCAGGGGCTGCTCTGTTGCAGTCATCTCAGTCTGTGTTGCCACCTCAGCTCTTCCAATAACCTTTGAGAGCTCCGAACCCCTTTCGTTTGAATATTGAAGTTCGTGTTCAAGTTTTTCCCATTTCAGAGTCCTGTCCTTCAGCATATGCAGGAGTTGGCTGACCGTTAACTCCTCTGACATCAGACGTTTTGTGTGCTCCTGTTCCATTTTCTCCATCAGCTGCTTCTGTTGTCTTTCCAGATTCTCCAACTCTATATCAAAGAACTCTTTCGTTGCATTCAACTCTTGCTCACAACGGCGAAGCATTTGTTCTAATTGCTGTTGTAGTTTGAAATGGAGTTGAGTTCGAGCCCGGTGTCCCTCAGAAATGGGCACATCAGTAGACTTGCCAGACTCAGAATCCACAGTTAAACTATGTTGTTGTTGCTCAGTGGAATTCTGTGCTGAAACTTTGTCTTTTGCACCTGAGTTGGGCTTACCATCATCCGTTCCAGAGTCTGGGCCGACTATCTTCACCGAGTTCTCACTCGTTATTGTTTGTAGGAAATGCCAGTCCATATTCATTTTCCTAATCCACTCCCGTCCTAGTAGTGGAGGACCTCCTTCAGATATCACATATAAGTCCATTATTTGACTGTCTTCGCCCTTGTGGACCACTGCAACCTCTATTTTCCCGATGGGGTACACTCTCTGCCCCGTGTAGGTTTCCAATATAATCCCCGTATCCTGTAGGGGAATATGTTGGAATAACTTTCCGTAATCTTTCTTATTTATGACCGTCAATGCCGATCCAGTGTCCAATTCCAGTTTTACTTGGACTCCTTCTATCTGAAGAGTGACCCAAATTGTCTGGAGGTCTGCACCCTTACCAGCGTTGAGTACTCTTAAGCTAGCCAGTTCATTACTGCTAGCGTCTGAATCGGACTCCTGTTCGGTCACCTTGTGTACCTTTGCGTATTTTCCTTGCGGTGACTTCTTGTTGCTGGTCTTCTTCGCTGACCTGCATACTCTAGCTATATGTCCAAGCCTACCACAAGTTCTACATTCTTGGTTTTTAAACCAACACTGGTTCTGATCATGCGTTGTCTTTCCACAACGATAACATTTGCCAGAACTCACACCCAATTTGTGTGCACTGAGCTCCGGTGACCGTAGCTGCATTACTGCCGTGCCTCTCGCTGCGGCTTCGTGTGCTGCTGCCATAGTGACCGCCTTCTCAAGCGTCAGCTCATTCTCCTCGAGCAGTCGCTTTTGTGTATCCTGTTTAAATAAACCACACACAAATTTGTCTCGAAGTGCCTCTGTCAGTCCCGTTCCAAACTGGCAATATTTCGCTAATTTACGCAATTCCAGCAAATAATCAGCATTGCTTTCATGCTGTAGCTGCCTTCTGTCGTAAAATTTAAATCGTTCCGCTAGCATCAGCGGCGTGGGGTTTAGATGATCTTTCAGGACAGTAACAATCTCATCGAACGTCTTATCCGCCGGTTCATCTGGTGATAACAGGTGTTTCAATTGCCCGTATGTCTTCGCACCCATTAAATTTAATAATGTTAGAGCTTTATCTTGGTCATGAATTTTATTGGCCTTACAATAATTTTTTACTCTTTCAACATATATGGCCCAATCTTCGAGGTCACTATCAAAGGTGCTAATATTCCCGTGTTTAGGCATTGTAGATTTGCAATTTCTCAGATTTTTTTATTTATTTTTTTACTGCTATCCAAGATGGCGGCTTCCCGCTCTTGCCGTCATCCTCCGCCCACAAAATGGCGGTTTTCCCGCGCTTGGCGGTCTTCACCCGTCCCCCAACGCCGTCTCCCTTCAGCCCCCGAGTGCGGCCCTTATCTTTGCCGCGATCGCCCGAGTGCGGCCCTTATCAGCGGATGCGATCGCTGGATCGCGAAGCGGCTCTCGGCTCTTATCAGGAGATGCGATCGCTCCGTTGAAACGCCTCCCGCTCGAAGCGGCTCTCGCACCCTATTCCTCCAGCTCCCCCAGCCCCGTTCGTGCGGCCAACGCGGTCGACTGCCTGTCGCGTCGCTGCCCGGCTCAGACAACGGCTTACCCACCACCAAGCTGGAGAAGAAGCTGACGGTCGCCGATGGAGGCTCCGAGGTCAGGATGTCTTCCAGTGGGGTGGAGAGGGTGGAAACCTCTCTGCAACGTCCTGGCTGTGGACAAAGCTGCCGTGGAGTGACTGCCACAGGGTCCGAATCAGACTCGTCGCCAGTGTTAAATCTGTGAGTTGTTCAAGTAATTAATACTCAGACTTAATCAGTAACAATAAAACAGGTCTTTACTGGTTGGAGGTAGGGACTATACGTAGGTCTTTACTTCATGCCCACAGGCGGGAACTGAGGGGAGATCAGTACCCACAGTACTATTTATACCCCTATGGCCAGGAGTGGTACTGCGTATCACTACGCCCAACAAGTAGTGCAGTCCTGTCCATAGGTTCAAAGTAGCACACATATTACATACACAACAATAACTATTTTACTTCCTTTGTAGATGATGTCTTCGACCACTGATAGTTCCGCCCTGCAGTTCCAGTACTCTGCTATATCAGGTGAGCAGTCTTGCTTCATGTTGGGCCATCCATCCAAGATGCTTTTTCTCAGTCGTCTCATTGTTTCATCTTTGTTTGTCTCAGTCTTTATGAACTCCATTTTTGCATCTGCTATGGGCAGTGCACTTGTGATCATGTCCACGTAGGCGTTCACTTTTTCATCCATTGTGGTGTTTGCGGGCTCACTTGGGTCAACAGCTCTGGACAACGTGTCTGCTGTATACATCAGCTTACCCGGTGTGTACGCAACATTCAGTGTATAGCGTTGCAGCCTGATCATCATTCTTTGTATTCTAAGCGGACAGCTATTCAGTGGCTTTTGGAACAATGCAATCAAGGGCTTATGGTCAGTCTCTACACTGATTGCTTGTCCTGCCACAAACTGGTGAAATCTTTCATAGGCGTATGTGATGCTGAGCAGCTCCTTTTCTATTTGAGCATATCGCGTCTCCGCGTCTGTCATTGAGCGCGATGCATATGCAATAGGTTGCCAGTAGTCATATTGTTGCAGAAGAACAGCACCGAGCCCACTCTGTGATGCATCTGATGATATCTTGATGGGTCTCGCTGGGTCATAAAACCTCAGAACTGGTTCCTCTGTGAGCAGTTTCTTTAGATCGCTCCATGACTTCTCATGCTCATGATTCCATTCCCATTCTATGTTCTTTTCAGTTAGTCTTCTCAATGGCGCTATTTTTTCTGAGAGGTTGGATATGAATTTACCCATGTAGTTGATCATTCCATTAAACCTCTGCACGTCCTTTTTGCATTGTGGCCTTGGCATATTCTCAATGGCGGACACCTTTCTGGGATCTGGTCTGATGCCCTCACTGCTAAGGATATCTCCCACGAATGTCAGTTCTGTCACCCCGAGCTGGCATTTCTCTCTATTCAGCTTCAGGTTTGTTTTCCTTGTTGCTTCCAGCACTTTTTTCAGTCTCTCGTCATGCTCAGTTCTCGTGGTTCCCCATACTATGATGTCATCCATTGATGTATCAACTCCCTCCAGGTGCTCATAGATCATATGGATAGTCTTGTGATACACTTCAGGAGCTGAGGCAATGCCAAATGGTAACCTTAGGAATCTGTATCTGCCAAATGGAGTGTTGAACGTGCACAGTCTTGAACTTGCTTCGTCCAGCTTCATCTGCCAAAATCCTGAGGACGCATCTAACTTGCTGAAATATTTTGCATTTGCAAACTGTGCCATGATTTCCTCACGTGTAGGAAGCTTGAAGTGCTCTCTCTTTATTGCTCTGTTTAGATCTCTTGGATCCAGGCAAATTCTGAGCTTTCCATTATTTTTGTCCACTACGACGAGGGAACTCACCCACTCAGTTGGCTCATCTATCTTCTGAATCACGTTCAGGCTTTCCATCCTGTCCAACTCTGCCTTCAGTTGCTTTTGAAGAGCAAACGGAACTTTTCTGCATGGATGTATGACCGGTGCCATACTTTTATCTACTCTGATCGTGTGTTCTCCTGGAATGCAGCCTAGACCCTTAAATAGGTCTTTGTACTCTTTCATGAGTTCATCATAGACTGTCTCTCCTTCGCTTTCCACAACGAGGACTCTCTTTACCAGGTTCAGTCTCTCACAGGCTTTTAACCCTAGTATGGCTTGCACATCCTTTGGCACCACGATTAATGCTAGCGTGTGCTCTCTGTCCTTGTGTGTTACTTTGACAATGCATTTTCCTTTCACTGGCATATCAGCACCTGAGTATCCGGTCACTTTCACTTGTATTCCATGTAACTTTGGTCTGGGTCTAATTCTCTTAAAATCGGTCTCTGATATCACATTAACTTGTGCTCCAGTATCCAATTTAAATGGATTGTGTATGTCATTCACTTTTAGTGTCAACATCCAGTCTCTTTCTTTTTTGTTTTCAGACACAACATCTACATTGAATTCCTCTATCTCGCTTTCATCTACTGTATGGACCTTGCTTTGTTGCGCTTGGTTCTTACAGCAACGGGCATAATGGTTGTTTTTGTTGCATCTATTGCATGTTTTACCATATGCTGGACACTTTCTTGGTGGATGCTGTGTACCGCATCGACTACATGACTTCCGATTGTCTCTTTCATTTTCGTTTGCTGGCCACGTCTCTTTTTTCACATTGGCGCTCTCTTTGTT
This sequence comes from Somniosus microcephalus, assembly GCF_052327205.1. Lineage (NCBI taxonomy): Eukaryota > Metazoa > Chordata > Chondrichthyes > Squaliformes > Somniosidae > Somniosus > Somniosus microcephalus. The sequence goes on along the minus strand of NC_141017.1, from coordinate 34,348,024 downwards.
AAACGGTTTGTATCCGTTCTTTCTCACTGCATCCACGTTGCAGCTACTGTCACTGAACAGCTCCTTTGCCTGCAACTTCACAGTCTCTGTAGCCCTACACAATGCTATGGCTTTTCCCAGGTCTAGATCTTGCTCTCTTAGCAGCCTTTCCCTTAGACCATTATCTGGAATACCACACACCAGTCTGTCTTTTATCAGCGAGTCTGTGAGTCCCCCAAATTCACACGATTTGCTCCGGTTTCTCAGTTCAGTCACATACTGATCAATAGTCTCGCCGATTTTCTGTACACATGTGAAAAATTTGTGCCTCTCAAAGGTCACGTTGCGTTTAGGTATGCAGTAGGCCTCAAACTGTTCCATTATTTTATCTAGCTTCATTTTGTCTCCATCAACAGCAAATATGAAATTATTATATACCTCCAGCGCTGCATCACCCACGACATGTAAGAACACGGGCGATTTTTGTTTATCACTTTTCTCGTCAGCTCCGATTGCCGCTAAATACAACTCTAAACGTTGTTTGAACCTTCTCCAATTTTCAGCCACATTACCTGTCAATTGAAGCGTCGCCGGTGGGAGTAAACCTTCCATTTTTTCACTTCGTTAGCTATTCTCTAATGGTAAGCAACGATGTTCTCTTCTGGCTTGCTAATATGTGGAGAGCTGATTTCGCTTACTTGCCACAACTGCTTTCACTGTCCCATCAAGTTGCTAACTTCAGATTTTTTCTCTTTCAGCCACTTCTGACATCATGTTTTGATTTCTTTTTGGGTTCAATAAAGACTCATTTCTGAAAGAGAATGTTGTTTAATCTAAAGTCTTGTTCAAGACTTTCTACAGCTTTTTACAGAACACACTATGCTGTGATGCATCTAGAATGAAACTGAAAGTAAAACTCCTCTGGACTGCTTGTCTCTCACATGACCTCTGCTGGTCAGGCACAAGTAATCAAAAACACAGACAAATATGCTGTAAGGCATAAGTAATCAAACACAGACAAATATCATCACTATTTGCTGATATCATTACAATCTGTGTCTCAATTCTATTTACCCGCCTTTGCTCCCTGTCCCTTGATACCCTGGCCAAGGCAAAAATTGACCGATCTCAATCTTGAAAGCTCCAATTGACCCCCAGCATCCAGTCTTTTGGGAATTCCAAATTTCTACTACCCTTTGTGTGAAGAAGTGCTTCCTGATTGCACCCCTGAATGGCCCTGACTGTAATTGTAAGGCTGTGCCACCTTTTTGCGCCCTCTCATTGGCCCCCTTACAAAGCTGAAGAGTCCGTGTCATTCCAACTGCTCCTCGAGAACCCCAGTCCCCCCTGACGCGAGGGAGTGGCTGGCCTCACTGTCCTTCTCCGCGCCACTCCCAGAGTTTGGAGGTTCCCCCCCCCCGGGCTCCATTGCACCGGGTTTCTGCACGTGGGCCTCAGATGCTCGTCCCCGCTGTTCAGATCCCCTCAAAGTGAAGGAATCTGACGCCAAGCCATAACGGTTAAAAAGAGGCCAGACGGCAGGCTAGGTGGCCCAGGAAAGTCTAGGCCCGAGCTTCAGTCAGATAAACAGGAGATTGAGTCATTGCCACAACAGAACCTTTTTAAAAAATTCATTCACAGGATATGGGCGTCGCTAGAAATTCCCAGCATTTTCTGCCCATTCCTAATTGCCTTTGAGTGTCTCGCTGGGCCATTTCAGAGGGGCAGTTAAGAGCCAACCACATTCCTGTGGGTCTGGAGTCACATATCGGCCAGACCGGGTAAGGGTGGTAGATTTCCTTCCCTAAAGGACATTGGTGAACCAGATGGGTTTTTACGACAATCCCGTCGTTTCATGGTTGCCATTACTGACGCTAGCTTTATATTCCAGATTTATTTAACTGGCCGAATTTAAGTTCCCCAGCTGCCATGGTGGGACTTGAACTCATGTCTCCGGTGCATTAGTCCAGGTCTCTGAACTTCAGGGGAGATGGGATTACAATGCCCCTGCCATCAAAAGCACTGCAATGGGATAACAGTACATTAAGACTATAGGCAGCCAACAACATGCCTCACAAGTTAGTGTGCAGCAAAATCCAAGTACAATGGCAAAATTTAACATTGCTATCCATTTGATTTGGGCTGTCCAGAAAATTTGAAACACAGATATAAAAAGGCAGTTTTCATCTTTCATCTCATCCTTGTTTTAATATCCCTCCGTGGCTTCGTCTACTCTCTATCTCTGTAACCTCCTCCAGCCCTACAACTCTCTGAGATCTCTGCGCTCCTCCAATTCTGGCCTCTTGAGCATCCCCCGATTTCCATCGCTCCGCCATTGGTGGCCGTGCCTTCAGCTGCCGAGGCCCCAAGCTCTGGAATTCCCTCCCTAAACCTCTCCGCCTCTCTCTCTCCTCCTTTAAGACTCTGCTGAAAATCTACCTCTTGGACCAAGCTCTGGGTCACCTGTCTGAATATCTCCTTATGTGGCTCGGTGTCAAACTCTGTTTGTTAATCGTTCCTGTGAAGCACCTTGGGACGTTTTACTACGATAAAGGCGCTGGATAAATACAAGTTGTTGTTGGTGTCAGTATTAACTTTCATTATCGACAAAAAAGACCTCTGTATTTAAACCATAATCTCATCCCTCTACTCCACCAGTCATACCCAGTGTCTGCTTTTGGAATTGACGATATAGACGATATGAAGGAGTGCTGCACTGTCGGAGGTGCCGTCTTTCGGATGAGGCGTTAAACCGAGGCCCCGTCTGCTCTCTCGGGTGGACGTAAAAGATCCCATTTGAAGCAGAGCAGGGTGAGAGTTCTCCCCGGTGTCCTGGGGCTGATATTTATCCCTCAAACCGACATCACTAAAACTGATGAGCTGGTCATTATCACATCGCTGTTTGTGGGAGCTTGCTGTGCGCAAATTGACTGCTCCGTTTCCTACATCACAACAGTGATAACACTTCAAAAGCTCTTGATTGGCTGTGAAGCACTTTGGGAACATCCTGAGGTCATGAAAGGCGCTGGAGAATTGCAAGACGTGCTTTCTACTGTTAGAATGAGCAGAGGCTAGCAGTGAATTACATTACATTCACATAACCCTACAGGTGCTATCCTGTACACTATAGGGCTAATAATAAATAGCTGCAAAACGGGGGGAAAAAAACACGCCTACACAAATTGCACAGCTGAACTTTACAGACTTGATATGAATCAAAGCTCTTTCCATAATGTACAGTGGATAATGGAATTGCGACAGCTAATGTGCATTTGTTCCTCAATCAATATAGAATAAAGTCTTTCACTCTACGGGACTCTACAGTGCAGAATTATCGGCAGTCTGATATAAGGTGTCTTTAGAACTGGATGATTGGCTTCATGAAATCCTACTTTACATCATTCACAGCCCGACTAACCACCAGTGGTCAGGATTATCCTTTTACCTCCTAAACGTCCGGTGATTATTAAATGATCCATTTAGCTTAACTCTGCATTGTTCATCTGTTGCTTGCTTCCTTGAGGTTTATTGATGTTCAGAATAAAGACCGATTGCCACCAATTTTTCTCTGGATTGGTTCAAGAGGCAGTTGGACTCTGTGACTGGGAGGGGGTGGAAACTCTAGAGGGTTGAATTCTGCTTCTTCCTTGGTGGAAGATCCGCAGGAACGCCAGAGAAAAAAGGGTAATAATGTTGAGGTCATTGCTCCGGGATTCCCCCGAGATCTTCCGCCAGAGATACAGTGAACAATCAGGGGGAACCCCCGTGGAAATCAGGTGTAGCTTTTTACAGAAGGAGGAGCTAGAGGGGCAGAATGGTCTCACTCATCTGTACGTTGTGATGAGTTACTGCTTTACAGCACATCCTAATCTCTACATTATCCTATATTTCATCGGCACACAACTGCTTCTTATCCTTTATGTAAGAAATTTGCTCTGTGTGAAAGACTTGCATTTATATAGAACCCTTATATATAGTGTTCTTCTTCGAAATAGTGCCACGGGATCGTTTACGTCCACCTGAGAGGGCAGACGGGCCCTCGGTTTAATGTTTCATCCAAAAGACGACTCCTTCGACAGTGCAGCACTCCTGCAGTACTGCCCCTCCGATAGTGCAGCGCTCCCTCAGTACTGCCCCTCCGACAGTGCAGCGCTCCCTCAGCACTGCCCCTCTGACAGTACGGCGCTCCCTCAGTACTGCCCCTCCGACAGTGCAGTGTTTCCTCAGTACTGCCCCTCCGACAGTGCAGCGCTCCCTCAGTACTGCCCCCTCCGACACTGCAGCGCTCCCTCAGTACTGCCCCTCCGATAGTGCGGTGCTACCTCAGTTCTGCTCCTCTGACAGTGCGGCGCTCCCTCAGTACTGCCCCTCCGACAGTGCAGTGCTCCCTCAGTACTGCCCCTCCGACAGTGCAGTGCTCCCTCAGTACTGCCCCTCTGACAGTGCGGTGCTCCCTCAGTACTGCCCCTCCGACAGTGCGGTGCTCCCTCAGTTCTGCCCCTCTGACAGTGCGGCGCTCCCTCAGTACTGCCCCTCCGACGGTGCAGTGCTCCCTCAGTACTGCCCCGCCGACAGTGCGGTGCTCCCTCAGTACTGCCCCTCTGACAGTGCAGCGTTTCCTCAGTACTGCCCCTCCGACAGTGCGGCGCTCCCTCAGTACTGCCCCCTCCGACACTGCGGCGCTCCCTCAGTACTGCCCCTCCGACAGTGCGGTGCTCCCTCAGTTCTGCCCCTCTGACAGTGCGGCGCTCCCTCAGTACTGCCCCTCCGACAGGGCAGTGCTCCCTCAGTACTGCCCCTCCGACAGTGCGGTGCTCCCTCAGTACTGCCCCTCCGACAGTGCGGTGCTCCCTCAGTACTGCCCCTCCGACAGTGCGGCGCTCCCTCAGTACTGCCCCTCCGACAGTGTGGCGCTCCCTCAGTACTGCCCTCCGACAGTGCGGCGCTCCCTCAGTACTGCCCCTCCGACAGTGCGGCGCTCCCTCAGTACTGCCCCTCCGACACTGCGGCGCTCCCTCAGTACTGCCCCTCCGACAGTGCGGCGCTCCCTCAGTACTGCCCTCCGACAGTGCGGTGCTCCCTCAGTACTGCCCCTCTGACAGTGCGGCATTCCCTCAGCACTGCACTGGGAGCGTCAGCCTAGATTTTGTGCTCAAGTCTCTGCAGTGGGGTCTCGAATCCACAACTCAGAGACATGTGTACTACCCACTGAGACATAGCTGACACTGTGTGTGTGTTTATGTGCGAGTGTGTGCATGTTTTTTTTGTAACGCAGCGAGTTATTGTGATCTGGGACGAGCTGCCTGAAAGGGCGGTGGAAGCAGATTCAATAGTAACTCTCAAAAGGGAATTGGATAAATAGCTGAAAAGGAAACATTTGCAAGGCTAGGAGAAAGAGTGGGGTGAGCGGCTGATGGAGTAGGGGGGAGTGGGACTAATTGGACAGCTGACAAAGAACCAGTCCAAGCACAATGGGCTGAATGCATGTCAGCTGTGGCTCAGTGCGTAGCACACTCATCTGTGAGTCAGAAGGTTGTGGGTTCAAGTCCCACGCCAAGGGACTTGAGCAAATAATCAGGCTGATACTCCAGTGCAGCGCTCTGTCAGAGTGCCCCGTCCGCTCTCTCAGGTGGATGTAAAAGATCCCATGACACTATTTCAAAGATGAGCAGGGGAGATCTCCCCGGTGTCCTGGGCCAATATTTATCCCTCAAGCAACGTAACAAAAACAGATGATCTGGGTCATTATCACATTGCTGTTTGTGGGAGCTTGCTGTGCGCAAATTGGCTGCCACATTACAAGTGACTCCACTTCAAAAAGTACTTCATTGACTGTAAAGGTGGTCATGAAAGGCGCTATATAAATGTAAGTCTTTCTGCGCTCTAAGCTTGTTATCTAACTCCTGATCCAGAATATTCTGCTGCTACAACATCAGTAAAACTATGAGTATGTAGTGCGACAGAGGAATAATCTCTGCTTAGTGATCCATGTAGGCTGCTAGTATGATTGAGTGCTGGTGCTAAATGTTTACCATCTGCTTTTACAGCATGCTATGCCATGATGTCACAGCGTCTGTGTACACAATGTTATCAATCACTTCTCGATCTCGTCGAGGGGAACAATAGCGAGAGGAATAGACTCACTTAAATATAATTGGAAAAATACAGATCAGCATGTTTCTGAGGACAGTGCAGAAGGTGAGAGGAGTTATTTTTAGCGAGCCAGTGGACAGCAAGTGAGATCCAGAATATTAATAAAAGGACAATAGCTGGAAACACTCAGCAGGCCCGGCAGCATCAGTGGAGAGAGAAACAGAGTCAATGTTTCAGGTCGATGACCTTTCGTCAAGTGGGGTCCAGGGCTGGGGAACCGTTCTTAACAGGAGGAGCACGTTCAATTTGTGCAGGATGAGAGGTGCAACCGGAATTATGGGGACGTCAAGGGCATTTCCAAAAAAAACTTAGGAGGACCCCTGCCCATCTCCCACCCCATCCCTCTCCTAATCCCTCTGGCAGTGGCTGTGCTGTGACTAGCCAAATCATCCCTTTCCCATCCTGTTCCCTCTCCAGTTAATGCTCATTCAGAACACACTCTTCATGACTCCCAGAAAGAGTTGAATATTGACGAACACACATTCTAAATTGAAACTCTTGACGCCACATATTACGATGAGCGTGATTTGAATCGCTTAGTCGCTGTTCAATACAGGACCGAATGGTAATAAGACCAATAACCCTACTGATACAAACAGGCTCTCTCATCCATCACCCCTGATTCTACAGGAGCCCAGTGCTGCTATCTCTTTTTTATCTGGAATTCATTTTAAAAGTGAATGAGGTGCGCCTAAAGATCATAAGAACATAAGAATCCGGCCTCGGGCGACTGTCTGTGTGGAGTTTGCACATTCTCCCCGTGTTTGCGTGGGTTTCCTCCGGGTGCTCCGGTTTCCTCCCACAGTCCAAAGATGTGCGGGTTAGGTTGATTGGCTATGATAACTTGACCCTTAGTGTTAGGGGGATTAAATACGTGGGGTTACGGGGATAGGGTGGGATATGTGTTGGTGTAGGGGTTACGGGGATCGGGTGGGATATGTGTCGGTGCAGGCTCGATGGGCCGAAATGGCCTCTATCTGCACTGTGGGGTTTCTGCGATTCTGTGAAATAGGAGCAGGAGTCGGCCATTTGGCCCCTCGAGGCTGCTCCGCCATTCAATAAGATCATGGCTGATCTTCTACCTCATCTCCGCTTTCCTGCACCATCCCCATATCCCTTGATTCCCTTAAAATCCAAAAATCTATCAATCTCTGTCTTGAATATACTCCACCGCCCTTTGGGGCAGAGAATTCCAAAGACTCACCACTCTCTGAGTGAAGAAATTTCTCATCTCAGTTTTAAATGGCCGACCAAAATTTCCACCTCACTCCCACCCCCACCAAAAGCATTGACTCATACTGTGGCACGAAGTTATTAAAGAAAGAAAAGATTTTCATTTCTATAGCGCCTTTCACGACCTCAGGGCATCCCAATGTGCTGTACCGCCAATGAAGTACTTTTTGAAGTGTAGTCACTGTTCTAATGCAGGAATAGCAAAGCAAGATCCCACAACCAATGTGATAATGAGCAGGTAAACCGTTTCAGTGACGCTGTTTGAGGGATAAAGGCTACACCTTCAATCCCAACACGCCACCCGTTTTGTGAGATCAAAATGAATGACCCGACCAAAAAGACCGGACAAGATCCATGTTCTATGACAGCCCAGTAAAAACTGACGCTGCTTTGTGCTACAATCAATCAGGTGCTCCACCAGGCGAGTCATAAACAAACCACTTCTTCATGCACGTGATCAGAATGCTCGATCCCTTTTAAAGCCTGCACTGTCCATTATTTTAATTAATTTTCCTCTTTGCTTTTGTCTTGCTTGGCTGTCGTGCGTGACCCGCTAACAAATGCCCGGTGCATGCCATGTTTGAACAGGCAGTACTTTATGACATTTTGCAAGCAAAACAAAACAAAATGGCAAGAATGTACAGAATGTACAGCACAGAAACAGGCCATTCGGCCCAACTGGTCCGTGCCAGTGTTTATGCTCCACACGAGCCTCCTCCCACCCCTCTTCATCTCACCCCATCAGCATAACCTTCTATTCCTTTCTCCCTCATGTGTTTATCCAGCCTCCCCTTAAATGCATCTGTACTATTCACTTCAACCACTCCCTGTGGCAGCGAGTTCCACATTCTCACCACTCTCTGGGTAAAGAAGTTTCTCCTGAATTCCCTATTGGATCTATTAGTGACCATCTTATCTTCATGGCCCCTAGTTTTGGTCTCCCTCACAAGTGGAAACATTGTCTCTACATCTACCCTATCGAACCATTTCATAATTTTAAAGACCTCTATCGGGTCACCCCTCAACCTTTTCTTTTCCAGAGAAAAGAGCCCCAGCCTATTCAGTCTTTCCTGGTATTTGTAAGCTCACAGTTCTGGTATCATCCCTGTAAATCTTTTTTGCGCCTTCTCCAGTGCCTCTACATCCTTTTTGTAATATGGAGACCAGGACTGTGTGTTGGCATACGGAACTCGGTTAATGGAACTTCTGAAAGGTGTTCATGTTTAGTTCATTCGATATAGGGGAAAAAAGGTGGTTGGTATCATTGGAGAGAGAGGGAGAGAGATACAGATTTCACTTAGCAACAGCCGGTGTTCGCAACCAACCGGCCTTGAATATTTTATAATAGAATGTTTAGATTAGAAATGTTATGTTATGATAAGAAAGTGTAGAGCAAGGTTATGGTGTTTTTACGTGCTTCTAACATTGTTGATGTATGTTGAAGAAAATGCAGACTTGTGTCTCTGGACTATGCAGTGGCCAGAGATGACCATATTAGGCCTATAAATATAAGCTTTTTCTTTTGTTCAAGCAGCAGGAAAAGACCCATGCCTAGGTTCGCGTGTTCTATCTGTGACTATACTCCGCTTGTAAATTGCTTTTTATGCTGTAGTTAAAGAATAAAATGATTATAACCAGAAGACTTAATTCGTTACTACTGAAGTGAATAAACAGAACACTGTTTTAAGACAACATTGTGCACGGTGCTCCAAGTGTGGACTAACCAAGATAGACATTCCATAAACGCTGCTCAAGTAACTGATGTTATAAATCTCATCATTCATCAAGAAACTACTCGTGAAATAATGCTGGATGGCCAGCTGGTGGCGCCGTCCAAGGAGTATAAATACTCGGGCGTCGGCCCCAGCTTTCCAGGGACATTTTGTAAGATAAGGAACTAGTGAAGTACAACTAGACCTCCATGTTCTGAAACAAGTTGATTAAAGCCTTGCTTTATACTCAAACCAAGTGCGTAGTGAGTTTTATTACATCAACTGACAATCCGCTTAACCAGTGCAAGTGTCAAGTTAGGCAATTCAACCATGGTTGATGCAACCACAGCATGTAATAGTTGAATGAAATCAAAAAAATCACAATTTTCCCACAAGGTTCTGCACATAAATGGTGCCATTTGGTCTAGTCATATTGAAGTTGAGCATTACGTCCTCTTCAAACTTCTACAGTTCTTTGCATGCTTCAACCCAACCTTTTAATTAGAACTCTAGTTGGAATACAAGAGATGCTTGCTTTTTTGGATACATGAACTCAAATCTAAAATCCAGTAGATTTTGGAGAAAGGGAACACGCACATCTTTCCACGTGACGTTAATATCAATCAGAGACAAAGGGCTAGATTTTCAGTATAGACAGTTTTGGGGCGCTAACCTTAGCGCCCGCCCGAAGTTAGCGCCCACCCCAAAGTAGCGCCCCGTTGCCGGAAATTCAGTGGCTTCGCCCTAAGAGATTGGTGGAGCGCTAAAAGAGGCGTTCCACTCCTATCTTTAGGCGCTAAGCCGGCGGTCCAGAGGGATAGCGCCCAGGCGGGGCGCAGCGCGGGTGCGGTCATTTTTGGACTGACAGCAGACCCCGTGGCGCCGACCAGCTCTTAAAGGGGGAAGGGACGAATTGGTCTGCTGCCACGCCCTGCACACTGCAGCCTTGCAAAGAGGCCTCAACACTGCTGCTCAGCCCCAGGGAGTCATGGCAACGCCAGAGAAGGCCCGTCAGCGTGCCCTGCGCTTCTCAGAGGGTGATCTGGACATAATGGTCACAGCTCTGGAGGTGAGGCGCAAGATCTTGTTCCCAGAGAGTGGGAGGAATCCAACCCACCACGACTACACCAAAGCCTGGAAGCAGATCGCCCAGAGGGTGACGTTCACCGGCGATGCCCCCAGGACCCACAAACAATGTCGTAAAAAATACAACGATCTGACCAGGGTTGTGAAGGTGAGTAGCCTTTCCAGTCTCCTCCTCATTCTTGCATATACACCTGACATGATGGGCAAAGGGAGCTGAAAGTCCTATTGGCCAGCCCTCAGCCAGCAGCATTGGGACAGTCATGAGCATCACATGGCCATTCGGCACTCTACACTTTGTCCAAGCTATTCCACCATGGGAGGCAGTGCACACTACATCAGGGCTTCACTCTGTCCACGCTATTCCACCATGGGAGGCAGTGCACACTACATCAGGGCTTCACTCTGTCCACGCTATTCCACCATGGGAGGCAGTGCACACTACATCAGGGCTTCACTCTGTCCAAGCTATTCCACCATGGGAGGCAGTGCACACTACATCAGGGCTTCACTGCGCACTTACAGCCCGTCCTTTCTCTTGCAGGCTAAAGTAGCGTTTAATCGCCAGGCGCGTGCCAGGGGTGGCCGCGCCAAGCTACAGAAGCTCACTCGGCTGGAGGAGCGCGTGTGTGTGCTCATGGGAGCCCGTGTGATTGTCCCCACAGCGTGCGGAGTATCCGACCCTCCACTGCCCGGCAATGGTAAGGACCTCGCCTTTTGGCCCTCTCGCGTCGCACTGGCCCATCCGAGCTACCTCCTTTGCCACTGTCCCACCAATGCGCTGAATGCCACCAGTCCTAACTCCCTCGCTGACGCCGTCTCCTCACTCTGAAGCTACTCTTGTGCATTCCTGCTTTCAGCTGGTGACGACCAGGACCCTGAAGCTGCCAGTGACAGCACCTCCGACCAGGAGGAGGAGGAGGAGCAAGCCGGACCTTCGGGGGAACAGTCACGTCCCGCAGGAGAGGAGGAAATGCTTGACACCTCCTCACTGGACGAGTGCCTGGAGGAACTGTCGCAGGGCAATGCAGCTTCTGGGACCAGTGGTGTCCAGCCACCCAGGAGCCGTGCGCGTGGCCCGCGGCCTTCCCCCCAAAGGGGGGAAGGATCAGAGGGGAGTGCTGCTGATCGGCACACTCGCCGCCACCAACGCGGCAAGGGTCCCCTAGTTCGGCCCCCTCCTCCCCAGCGGGAGAGTCGCGACTCCAGTCCGGACACCTTCACCTCGGAGGAGGTGCGGAAGCTGGATAAGATGGCCGAGGATTCGGACCGGCGCCACACGGAGCTCATGAGCGTGGTGGGGCGCATGCCTGAGGCCATCGAGTCGCTGGCGACCAGTGTGCGCGAGTTCGGGGCAGCAACTGCCGCGAGTGGCCGCATGCTGACTGATGCCGTCAAGACCCTGGCGGCTGTGATGCGCGCGCACACCAGGACCACAGGGGCACTCACTGCTGCCACACGCGCTGTCTCAGGCAGGCATCGCCAGGGCAGCCGCCGCGCTGGACCATCCCAGCAAGCCGCCCCTCGGCTGATTGTTGTGGATCCTGCAGTGCGGGCCCGGCCGAGTGCCACCGCGCCACAGCACCAGCCAGCACATCCCAGACGCCAGCTGGCCCACATTGCGCCATCCGTCGCCGCCATTCCCCCACTGGGGCGTCAAGGGCAAGCGGCTGCAGCTGATGGTGGCCAGGCTCAGGTGCGCCACTCAGCAGACGGCCCCTCGAGGCCCAAACGCCGTGTAGGCTGCCCCCCAGCGGCATCTGGCGGAAGGGCATCTGAGCCTCAGGCGCCTTCCCCCAGCCTCGCAGCAGCCACTGGGCAGAGCTTGCGAAGGAGCAGCAGGCCGGGCAGGGGAGGCAAAAGGCTGGGCAAGGTCTCGCCCTCGCGGGCCACTCAGTAGAGGGTGTGGGCAGCTTTCCTTTTATATGGCGGTGGCCATCTTTATTTTGCCCATGGTTGTGTTGTTGGAGGGCTTATTTTTTGCGTTAGGCCGACGTTGAGGCCCGGTTTGAAGCAAGGTGGAGTGACTCCTCCCCAGTTTGTGGGAGTGAGTCGTTTGTTGGGCTTTTTGTGGGGCCCGTTTATTGTTTTTGGGGATTCATGTGGGAAGGGCTTTTCATTTTTGTGTAATAAAAAATTATCTTTATTCATGCAGTCTCCATGGTTGTTCTTCTTAGTGTTTGTTGGCTTCGCCGGCTAAGGGCTTGCGGAACGGCTGCATTCATCTTCCCTCATGGCCCCTGGCCATTCCCTGACAGGGGGCTTAGAAGTACCGTGTAATAAGGTGGCGTTGTGCGGCCCTTGGCCCTGGTCGCTCCCTCCTGGGAACGTACTCCTGCTTCTCCTCCTCCTCCTCCTCATGCTCCTCCTGCTCCTCCTCCTGAGGTGCTGGTCCAACATCAGGTGGCAGTGCCTGAGTCCTGCGGATAGCCAGGTTGTGTAGCATGCAGCAAACCACCACAAATTGGGAGACCCGGTCCGGCGAATACTGGAGAGCTCCTCCGGAGCGATCAAGGCAGCGGAACCGCTGCTTGAGGACCCCAATAGTTAGCTCGATGATGTTGCAGGTGGTTTGATGGCTCTCGTTGTAGGCCTCTTCAGCAGCGGTCCTGGGCGCGCGGAGCGGGGTCATGAGCCAGGTGCACAAAGGATAGCCTTTGTCCCCGAGTAGCCATCCTCTTGGGGGAGGCTGTGCCTGGAACATGTCATGCACAGTACTCTGCCGCAGGATAAAGGCATCGTGGCTGCTGCCTGGGAAGCTGGCATTGACTGCCATGATGCGCTGCTTGTGGTCACAGACCAGCTGCACATTCAGAGAATGGTAGCCCTTCCTGTTGCGATACTGCTCGCCATGCTCCAGAGGGGCCCGCAAAGCCACATGCGTACAGTCATTGGCGCCCTGCACCAAGGGGAATTCCCCGAGTCTGGAAAATCCCAATGCGCGCTGATGCTGGCTCTCCAGGGCCATGGGGAAGGAGATGAATTGGCTTCTCCTTCTGAACAGTGCTTCGGTCACCTGGCGGATGCAGCGATGCGCGCCGTACTGGGAGATGTTTGCTATGTCCCCAGCAGCGTATTGGAAGGAGCCGGTGGCATAGAAGTTCAATGCCACCGTCACCTTCACTTCCACCGACAGAGACGTCCTGCACCTGAGCTTTGGCCGCAGATCTCGGCGAAGCAGGTGGCAGATCTCTGCAATCACCTCCTTTCGGAATCGGAGCCTTTTAACACATCGCGCGGCACTCATGTTTAGGTAGGAGCGCTGCTGGCGGTATAGCCTGACTGGGTAAGGCCTACGTGGCCGACGCCTGTAGCCCCCTCTGCCTCTAGCCAGGGCTGCCCCTCTCACAATGCGTCTGCGAGCCCTACGGACATGGAGCTGCAGCTCCGCGTTGGCACCCCATGCAACCCCCATCAAATCCTGGCAAACACTCTAATTTCCAAAAGGCCACTTGCAGCGCCCTGGCCTGAGTCCAAAAATACCTGGCTCTTGCTGCTTGAAACCAGCTAGCTATCCTCCTTGTTGTGTCTCCAGAAATGCGTTGCACAAGAGTGTTTTCTGAAAAAAGGCTGGCCTTTATACTGGAGAGTACGTCCCCTTTAATTTGCGCCCCCCGGGGCCCGCGCTGGTTGTGTTGCGTTCCTTTTTCCAAACGCTCCGGCCGCCAGCCGCACAATGGGGCGGTCCGACTGAAGTTTGGAATCGGGGCGCACAAAGGGCGTTGCACGAGAATGTGACGTCATTTTCTGCGCGCGCATCCGGGCGGGCGCTAAACTTTGCGCCGGCGCTAACTGGCAACTTAATTTGGGGCGGGGCGCAAACTGCGCTGCGCCCGGGCGCTACACGCATAGCGCCCGAAAATCACTTCTCTTAAGGCGCTAACTGCTGGCGCAAGCGACTGAAAATCTAGCCCATAAGCTCTTAACAGCACTGTGGGAGGACCTTCACCACACGGACTGCAGCGGTTCAAGAAGGAGGCTCACCGCCACCTTCTCAAGGGGCAACTTGGGATGGGCAATAAACGCCAGCCTCGCCAGTGACACCCACATCCCGAGAATGAATAATGAAAAGAAGCTTCACATCCTCAGCCCCTCCCCCAGCAGAAAACCACACTGTTGTATATTCCTATCCTTCGGCAAAAGCAAGACTTAAAAAAAAGAAATGTGGACTCCTTCTTCAGCATCTTATGGAAATAAAGTGTCATATCACAATTCGAGAAGCTGTCCAACCACCTAACTTGTATCCCCTTCGGTACTCTAGCTGTTTCTTAACTCAATCCTATACCGTGACCTCAACCAGCCTTTTCAACAACTTGACGCAATTGTTGATCACCTCCTTGGGTGAAGGAATACTTCCCGTCTGCAATATATGTGGGTAGAACAAATGAAGGACAGAGACACGAGTTGTTAGTCAAGGTGCTTGTTTACTAGGCCAGAGCGAACTGAGCATGCTCATACTAAACCATGTGACAAACCATGTGATAATACATTACACCGTCGTTTGTCCTAAACTTGCTCTTCACAGCCTGAAGCTGCACCTTCTGTCCTGCTCCCCATGGCATATCCAGGGTCCCTTTCTCAATCTCATTTACAAGAAACTTTCGTTTAAACGGAGGTTAAATATCCGGAACGCTCTATCCACCGGCAAAATTCAGGAGTCGGTTCAGATAACTTTTTTTTACTTTTAGTTGCTTTTTTTCTCCATTTGTGGCTTTGCAAGCGTGTAGCTGAAGCTGTTGCTTAGCTACAGAGACGCTTGCAAGTTGCGCCGACTGTTTTGAAGCAGGGTTTGTTGCTTTAGACGGAGCTCTGAGCTCCGTATGTTTTAACTATAGCGCTCGTTTCTCCGGCAATTTTGATCGACCGGCACCAGCTCGGTCCCGTCAGTGCCGGATACCAGAAAGTTTCCTGTAGTACATATCTAGACTATATTAATGGCCCAGAAATTCTGATCGCAGGCCTCCCGCGGGCGGAGGGCTGCGATCTGGGAAAATCTGCGCTTGGACCGGAGGGCTCCCGGGAGGCGCAGAGTTCCGTTGCTGGGCCTCTCCAAACTGCCGGTGCGCAGGGCCCACGTATCCCAGAGGCGCAGGCGGTTAAAAAAAATGTACATACTCCTCTCACAAATACAACAAAACTATGGTCCCACCTTCCCCAGCATTACATGTACCACATAACAAAAACTCCTGGCTCTTTTCTTCTTTTATACCCACGACAAATGCTACAAATGAACTACAAATCCAGCTTAATAACAGGTTGACGGAGCCTTCCTGATCTTCTTACAAAAGGTTTTGGTGTTGAACCAATTTTCGGGCTGTTTTGTTCTGGTTCCGAACTCAAAGATGATCCTGTTTCTATCTCGGATTTGTTTGAACCTGGTACATCAGTTTCTGAAGACTGAACAGAGTCAAACTCCTGTATGGGTTCCTGATCAAGTGGTTCAAGATCACATCTTGGTTCATCTCCAGCAGAGATCATTTGAGCTACATGAACACTTTGGATGTTGTCACCAATTTCAACCAAATAGTTCCACCAACCTCTACCACGGTTCCTATATCCCACTTGTGTGAACTCGACTTGCCAGGGGGACTGAGAACACGAACACACAAGTTTTGTCTGAAAATGCGTTCTTTCCGTTTCTGACTCAACTGTTTCTGCTCAGCTCTTGAGGCCAAATTTGGTTGAACAAGACTCAATCGCGTTCTCAATCTCCTCTTCATCAAGAGTTCTGCTGGGGTATGTCCAATTGTAGTGTGCGGAGTAGTTCTGTACTTCAGCAAGAAATGTACCAAACGTTGCTTCATGCTGAGTCCCGAACAACCCTGCAACACTTGCTTTTTGAAAGCTTCTTTTACTATTCTGACTGATCTTTGCTGCTCCGTTTGAAGCTGGATGATATGGTGGAACGAGAGCATGTTTGATACTGTTCCATTTCATGAACTCTTGGAATAGAGCAGAACGGAACTGATGGCTATTGTCAGAAACAAGCTCTTCAGCTAAGCCATGACATGCGAAGATAGACCTCAACTCATCTATGGTACGTTCAGTTGTAGTATTTGAACCTGTGTGTTTCACTTCAATCCACTTTGAGTGACTATCTACAAATACCAGGAAATAATCAGTTGTTTTCTCACAGGAGTCTACATGTACTCTCTGAAAAGGGTTACTTGGCCATGACCAGGGTTGTAGTGGAGTTTTGGGTGGTTTGTTTCTGCAATTTTGGCAAACGCTGCATTTGCTGACAAGTGATTCAAGATCACTGTCCAATCCAGGCCAGTAAACAAAACTTGTTGCAATTGATTTCATACTGACGATCCCTGGAAGTTCAGTAAGAAGTTCGGCCAGAATTCTTTCTCTCAAAGAAGTAGGTACCACCACTCTGTTTCCCCACTTGATACAACCTTGCTCACAGGACAATTCAGTACAACTCCGTGTCCAGACACTGATCAGTCCATCCATTCAAGGTGTTTTCATACACTCTTTTCAGTACTGAGTCCTTTTAAGTCTCATTTGCAATCTCAGTTGCATTCACAGGAAAGTCTTTGTCAACGCACCTAGCGGGAAAATCTCACCTTCACCCCCAACACCAGTCTTTATGTGGCAACCTGGAAAAGGCATCTGCGATTGCGTTTTGCTTTGAAGTGCAATATTCAACCATGTAGTCATATTGTGGCAACAACACTGCCCAATGTTGCATTCTTGATGCGGCCATTGCAGGGATGGCAGATTTGGACCCCAATACTGCTAGGAGCGGTTTGTGATCGGTTATCAGGGTAAACTTTCTGCCGATCAGGAACTGTTGGAATTTTTTGATTCCAAACACTATGGCGAGTGCTTCCTTTTCAATTTGCACATAATTTCTTTCGCTCTTTGTGAGGGTTCGCGATGCGAACGCGATTGGTTTCTCTTGGCCGTCATCCATTACATGGCTTACGACATCTCTCACACTGTAACTAGAAGCGTCACACGCTAACTTAAGCTCACACTCCGTGCCGTAGTGCACAAGTAGAGCATCGCTAGAGAGACTTCTCTTACAAGCATCATAAGCTTCCTGTTGCGCTTTTGTCCCCTTCCACTGGACATCCTTCTTGAGGAGTTCGTGCAATGGAGCTAACATGGCCGCTAACTCAGGTAAGAAATGTGCGTAGTACTGGACCATTCCAAGGAAAGATCTTAACTCAGACATGTTCTGTGGCTTTGGAGCATTGACGACAACATCAACCTGTTCCTTAACTGGTTGCAAGCCATTTTCAGACCAAGGTACACAACCTCGGGCTGCACAAAAGCACATTTTCTCCTTTTCAATTTGACATTGTGGGAATTCAACCTTTGAAGCACTAACGCTAACACTTCTAGATTTTCTTCCTCAGCACATCATCTTGATTGGACAAGCAATTTGGAATTCCTTGCAAAATCTTATCCATCGTAGCCTGGAAGATTTGGGGGGAAGGCTTTACACCATATGGCAGCTTGGTGTATGAGTACAGTCCCTTGTGTGTGTGGATAGTGACACTGTTGACTCACTTTGTCAACATTCAACTGAGTGTAAGCGTGCGACAGGTCAAGCTTGGAGAAAACCTTTGACCCAGAGAGTGCTGCATACAAATCTTGTGATGTAGGTAACGGGTACTGCTCATCGTCAACTGCTTGGTTGATAGTAACTTTGTAGTCACCGCAGAAGCGTACAGTTTTGTCTGCTTTGGGCACTACCACAATCGGGGTAGCCCATTCACTTTGGTCAGTTTTTACTAGCACTCCATTCTCTCTCAGATTCACTAGCTCTTCCTCCACCTGACTTTTCAACGCATAGGGGACCGGCCTTGCCTTACAATAGACAGGCTTCACGTTGGACTTGATGCGGATATGTGCTTCGTACCCAGCGATGCCCTCATAACTGTCTGAGAACATGCTTTTGTACTTGTTCAGCATTGTGTCGAGTTGCTTCTTTGAAGCATTTACACTGAAGATGTTTTTCCAGTCCAGTTTCAACTTTCTCAACCAGTCTTTGCCTGTGAGGGTTGGCCTGTTGTTGTAGCTCGCTACAATAATAGGCAGCTTTACTGACTGGCCATTGTGCTGAACTGTACATTCCATTTGCCCACATGTCTCTCGGGTTTCTCCGGAGTAGGTTTTTAACTCTACGGTACTCTTTCTAAGTGGTATTTGATTAAACTTACTCTCATATGTGTCCTTACTCATGATAAATGTAAGAAATCACACAACACCAGGTTATAGTCCAACAGCTTTATTTGAAATCACAAGCTTTCGGAGCACTGCTCCTCCGTCAGGTGAAGTGGAGAGATGCATAAAAACACAGCTTATATAGTCAGAGAATAATGTCAGATGTTTACAGGTAATCTTTCTAACTGCCATTTATCACACCTCGGCAGAGAGATAATCACAGCAATCAAAGGTGTAAATGGTGTCCAAACAGGTCAGTCAGGAAAACATTACATCAAAGAACAATGAGGTGGGGTCACAAGGGGTCAAATGTTGCAGATGCTGGGGTCTGTATGAAAAACAAAAAAACAGACAAAAAACATTCCCCTCCCAGTCGGGGAACACTTCAGCAGTCAAGGACATTCAGCCTCCGATCTTCGGGTAAGCATTCTCCAAGGAGGCATTCGAGACACGCGACAATGCAAAAACGTCGAGCAGAAACTGATAGCCAAGTTCCACACCCATGAGGACAGCCTCAATCGAGATCTTGGGTTCATGTCACGCTACATGTAACCCCACCTGACGTAGGGTCATCCAGACTCGAGTCGTCGTTGGCTTGTTCTCTCCACACAGATGCGGCCGGACCTGCTGTGATTTCCAGCAAAAAAAATGTTTTTTGTCTGTTTTTTTGTTTTTCATACAGACCCCAGCATCTGCAACATTTGACCCCTTGTGACCCCACCTCATTGTTTTTTACAAAAATTTAGTTTTTTGTAAAAAGTAATTAAAGTTTTTTACGGCTCTAAAAATAAACTTACCTTTCTTTAAAGTATTTTTAAATGATAAATCAGTGAAATTTAAAAAAAACTTTTTTCAACTCTTATCCTTTTACTAGGCGCAAGAATTGTAAGTGATTTCTGCGGGCGGAGGGTCTCCAAAAAACGGAACTCTCCACCCGCAGAGGCCCTTCTCCAGGGCAGGCGGAGGACCTGTCAAGAGCTTTCTTGACATCTCGGTAAATGACGGTTTTCCTGTGCATGCGCTTGGCATAGCCTGGAACCGGCGTTTCTGACGTCCCTACGGGCGAGTACACAGTGCATACCCACCCATAGGGATCAGAATTTCTGCACCAATGATTATAAGGCTTGCAAACAAGGTGCAGCTCTTGTCGGCGTCACATTGACGCCTGCCTCACGTCTGAAGTCACACTTTAGGCCAACCTATTCGCTGAAAGCAATGCCGCAGGAGTGTTGCTAGCCTATACCATTCTGGTAGACACCCTGTAGGAATTCTCTTCAAGGCACAGTGTCCCAGATTGCCTGGTTATCTAACCCTTCTCAAACGTTGGTTTTTTTGGGGGGGTTTTATTCATTTTTTTTATGGGATGTGGGCGTCGCTGGCAAGGCCAGCATTTATCACCCATCCCTAATTGCCCTTTGAGAAGGTGGCAGTGAGCCGTCTTCTTGAACCACTGCAGTCCGTGTGGTGAAGGTGCTCCCACACTGCTGTTAGGGAGGGAGTTCCAGGATTTTGACCCAGCGACGATGAAGGAACGGCTGATATACTTCTAAGTCAGCATGGTGTGTGATTTGGAGGGGAATTTGATGGTGGTGGTGTTCCCTTGTGCCTGCTGCCCTTGTCCTTCTAGGTGGAAGAGGTCGTGGGTTTGGGAGGTGCTGCCGAAGAAGCCTTGGCGAGTTGCTGCAGTGCATCTTGTAGATGGTGCACACTGCAGCCACGGTGCGCCGGTGGTGGAGGGAGTGAATGTTTAAGGTGGTGGATGGGGTACCAATCAAACGGGCTGCTTTGTCCTGGATGGTGTCGAGCTTCTTGAGTGTTGTTGGAGCTGCACTCATCCAGGCAGGTGGAGAGTATTCCATCACACTCCTGACTTGTGCCTTGTAGATGGTGGAAAGGCTTTGGGGAGTCAGGAGGTGAGACACTTGCCGCAGAATACCTAGCCTCTGATCTGCTCTTATAGCCACAGTATTTATGTGTTGCCTTGCTCTATACTGCCTCTACAGCCTGATGGACTCCTTAAGTTGCAGTGTCCAGAAGTGTACACGATTCCCGAAGTGCTTCCTAACTTAGGAGCACCTTAGACAAGAGGTGTGAGACCATATCCAGGAGGTAGCCTCATGTGGCTTGGCCTTCACGCCCAATGTAGTATAACTGCAACCCAGGTATTAACGTTGCTGTAATCACAGAAATCACAGAAACCCCACAGTGCAGATAGAGGCCATTTCGGCCCATCGAGCCTGCACCGACACATATCCCACCCGATCCCCGTAACCCCTACATCAACACATATCCCACCCTATCCCAGTAACCCCACTAACACTAAGGGTCAATTTATCATAGCCAATCAACCTAACCCGCACATCTTTGGACTGTGGGAGGAAACCGGAGCACCCGGAGGAAACCCACACAAACACGGGGAGAATGTGCAAACTCCACACAGACAGTCACCCGAGGCCGGATTCGAACCCGGGTCCCTGGCGCTGTGAGGCAACAGTGCTAACCACTATGCCACCGTGCTGCCCCTATGCTTGTACAAAACCGATGTATCAACAACAACTCCTTGCATTTATATAGCACCTTTAACATAGTAAAATGTCCCACGGCGTTGCACAGGACTGATTATCAAACAAAATCTGAGACTGAACCACATAAGGCGATACGAGGACAGGTGACCCAAAAGCTTGGTCAAAGAGGTAGGTTTTAAGGAGCGTCTTAAAGGAGGAAGGAGAAACAAGAGGAGGAGGGAGGTAGAGCTTAGGGCCTAAGTAGCTGAAGGCACGGCCGCCAGTGATGGAGCGATGAAAAATTGGGGTGCGTCTCCGAACATTAAAATGCTCTATCGATCTAGGGCAGACAGCCAAGGGTGAGAGCTGCCAGTATAACTCTGGTCTGCAGGGTCCCACGCTGCTCAAAGCTAGTAATGGTACCTGCAGTGAAGGCACCGATTCGCTGAATGCAGGAGCTTTGCGAGCTTCTATCATAGTGGAACTTCCCAACTCAGAATGACTGGGGGTTAATCTCCAAGGACTGGTTGCAATCACAAGAGCCCGCTCCTCCGCCCCCCCCCGCCCCTGTTTATGCAGCAAAGGGGAAGGGCACAGCCTGTTTGGATTTGCTGGTAACAGACCTCATTAATTCATCAACATCGATTTCTGGAAGCGACTTAATAAGATAGCCACAAAGATTGGATTTTGCCTTGCAATGCTGGCCACCCTGAATTCCAATTGCAACACTTTCAATAAGTAAGGGACCTTCAGCTGGTAATGTCAACTAGTCGTAATAGACCAGCAGGCTCGAATTTATAGGAATCATTAACATATTAGCCATGACCTTTGGGCCATACCTGTAATATACAAGAAATGTGAGTTAATTGGTATTTCTGCTGGGTGCCTTTTGGTACATATTAATTTTAATTGCTTTACAATATTCCACCTGTCAGTTGGCATGAAAAATTAAATTAACACTGGTTAACATGACTACAGTGAATCAATGCCCTACTTTTATTGCAGTATGGAGAACAGAGACCTAATTACAGGCTGAGGTAAGAGAGAAGGGTTTTAATTAGTTCAAGGTTCCCAATCTGATGTTGGTGCCTGGCATCACTTTTGTTGGCAAACTGGCATGACAACAACAATTTGCATTTATATAGCACCTTTAAGATAGTAAAACGTCCCAAGGCGCTCCACAGGAGCGTAATCAGACAGAATTTGACACCGAGCCACATAAAGAGATATTAGGACAGGTGGGTTTTAAGGAGAGTCTTAAAGGAGTGGAGAGAGGCGGGGAGGTTTAAGGGGGGAATTCCAGAGCTTAGGGCCCAGGCAGCTGAAGGCATGGCCGCCAATGGTGGAGCGATTAAAATCAGGGAGGCTCAAGAGGGCAGAATTGGAGGAGCGCAGAGATCTGGGAGGGTTGTAGGGCTGGAGGAGGTTACAGAGATAGGGATGGGATGAGGGCCATAGAGGGATTGGGAAACAAGCATAGAGGGCAATTGAGAGTGAGCAAGCATCCTGCAATGTAAGAAAGAATCTGTAAATGGCGCTTTGGAAGGAAGTAATGGATCGCATACCATGAACGGTACTGAAATAGCTACGGGTGACATTGATGTATCTAAAGGCACTCTTGGACTTGGCAGTCACCGTGTCCTGTCACTGTGGAGCAGCAATCAACATAGCAAAGAGATTGCTGAACTTCATTGTTATATCAGCACAGTAAAAGTCAGGGAATGTCATGTTGAAACTGTACAATGCTCTGGTGTGACTGCACTTTGAGAACTATTCTTGTTTTTGACACAATGGAAACACTGAAGCCCTGGAGGCAGTTTAGAGAAGAGTCAGTCCTGAAGACTGATCTCGAGCGAGAGACTTGAGCGCATATTCTAGGATGGTGCTTCAGTGTCAGTACCGTGGGAGTGCTGTACTGTTGGAGGTGCCGTCTTCCGGATCAGGCATAGAATCATTGAATGGTTACGGCACAGAAGGAGGCCATTCGGCCCCTCGAGTCAGTGCCGGCTCTCTGCAAGAACATTTCAGCCAGTCCCGCTCCCCCGCCCTTTCCCCGTAGCCCTGCAAATTATTTTCCTTCAGGTACTTATCCAATTCCCTTTTGAAAGCCGTGATTGAGTCTGCCTCCACCACCCTTTCAGGCAGTGCATTCCAGATCCTCACCACTCGCTGCGTAAAAAGGTTTTTCCTCATGTCACCTTTGGTTCTTTTGCCAATCGTCTTAAATCTGTGTTCTCTGGTTCCCGACCCTTCTGCCAATGGGAACAGTTTCTCTCTATCTACTCTGTCCAGACCCCTCATGGTTTTGAACACCTCTATCAAATCTCCTCTCAACCTTCTCTGCTCCAAGGAGAACAACCCCAGCTTCTCCCAGTCTATCCCCGTAACTAAAGTCCCTCATCCCTGGAAATGTTTTCGGCACCCTCTCTAAGGCCTTCACATCCTAAACCGAGGTTGAGAAAGGCACTATATAAATGCAAGTTCTTTCTTTTACCATTAGCGTCAGAGGATTGTGAATAACCTTAACCTCTTCAATATTGAAAGGAGGTGACTAAAAGAGGGATGGGACAGACTGTCCAGATCAGAAGAGGTCCTTGCAAAAACTTAAACATAGATAAAGTGATACGAGTATGGACCACAGAGCATTGTCAGGTGGGATTAATATAGTTTCTTCACATAAAGGGTTAGTGGAAATCTCAAACTCTCTCCCAAAAGGCTGTTGAGGCTGGGGGTCAATTGAAAATTTCAAAACTGAGATTGATAGATTTTGGTTGGTTAAGGGTATTAAGGGATACAGAACCAAGGCAGGTAAATGGAGTTAAGATATAGATCAGCCATGATCTAATTGAATGGCAGAACAGACTGAATGCCCTACTGCTAAATTATGATCTTGTCCTCTTCATCTTTTAATTTTTCTTAATGATTATTTTTTTACCTTTTGCTCTTC
Organism: Somniosus microcephalus; assembly: GCF_052327205.1. Classification (NCBI taxonomy): domain Eukaryota; kingdom Metazoa; phylum Chordata; class Chondrichthyes; order Squaliformes; family Somniosidae; genus Somniosus; species Somniosus microcephalus. The sequence continues at coordinate 34,324,232 of NC_141017.1, read as the reverse complement.
ACAGCCAGTGTGACTGTGGTTGTAAATAACAACAGAAAATGCAGGAAAAACTCAGCAGGCCAGGCAACATCCGTGGAGAGAGAAACAGAGTTAATGTTTCAGGCCGAAGACCCTTCGTCAGGACGTATCGAGGTTTCGACCTGAAACGTTGGGCTAGATTTTCAGTATAGACAGTTTTGGGGCGCTAACCTTAGCGCCCGCCCGAAGTTAGCGCCCGCCCCAAAGTAGCGCCCCGTTGCCGGAAATTCAGTGGCTTCGCCCTAAGAGGTTGGTGGAGCGCTAAAAGAGGCGTTCCACTACTATCTTTAGGCGCTAGGCCGGCGGTGCAGAGCGCAGCGCCCGAGCTCGGGCGCAGCGCACGGCAGACACTCTGGTGCCAGTGAGCTCTTAAAGGGGAAGGGTGCATGTGTTTTTTTAGGAGGAGGAGGAGGAGGAGGAGGAGGAGGAGGAGGAGGAGGAGGAGGAGGAGGAGGAGGAGGAGGTGGTGGTGGTGGTGGTGGTAAACATAAATACACCGTTCACAACAACACACTGGATCCTTCCACACAACACATGCAGACTGCCGTTTATAGTGCAGGAGGAGTGCCCTTTAATTTGCGCTCCCCAGGGTGTGTTGCGTTCCATTTTACAAACGCTCTGGACGCCAGCCGCAGAATGGGGCGGTCCGACTGAAGTTTGGATTCGGGGCGGCCAAAGGGCGTTGCACGAGGATGTGACGTCATTTTCTGCGCGCGCATCCGGGCGGCCGCTAAACTTTGCGCCGGCGCTAACGGGCAACTTAATTTGGGGCAGGGCGCAAACTGCGCTGCACCCGGGCGCCACACGAATAGCGCCCGAAAATCACTTCTCTTAAGGCGCTAACTGCTGGCGCAAGCAACTGAAAATCTAGCCCGTTGACTCTGTTTCTCTCTCCACGGATGCTGCCTGGCCTGCTGAGTTTTTCCAGCATTTTCTGTTGTTATTTCAGATTTCCAGCATCCGCAGTATTTTGCTATCGTCCTGACTGTGGTCCTTTCTGAGTATGCTCCTCTTTCTTTCTCCACTGCTCTGTATATTCTCTGTCATACAGCTCGTCTACAGTATTCAAGGCCCACACCAGAGGTTTGAGCACAAAATCTGGGCTGACACATATGTGCAGCACTGTCGGAGGGGCAGTACTGAGGGAGTGCAGCACTGTCGGAGGGGCAGTACTGAGGGAGTGCAGCACTGTCGGAGGGGCAGTACTGAGGGAGCGCCGCACTGTCGGAGGGGCAGTACTGAGGGAGCGGCGCACTGTCGGAGGGGCAGTACTGAGGGAGCGCCGCACTGTCGGAGGGGCAGTACTGAGGGAGCACCACACTGTCGGAGGGGCAGTACTGAGGGAGTGCCGCACTGTCGGAGGGGCAGTACTGAGGGAGTGCCGCACTGTCGGAGGGGCAGTACTGAGGGAGCGCCGCACTGTCGGAGGGGCAGTACTGAGGGAGTGCCGCGCTGTCGGAGGGGCAGTACTGAGGGAGTGCCGCACTGTCGGAGGGGCAGTACTGAGGGAGTGCAGCACTGTCGGAGGGGCAGTACTGAGGGAGCGGCGCACTGTCGGAGGGGCAGTACTGAGGGAGTGCAGCACTGTCGGAGGGGCAGTACTGAGGGAGTGCCGCACTGTCGGAGGGGCAGTACTGAGGGAGCGCCGCACTGTTGGAGGGGCAGTACTGAGGGAGTGCCGCACTGTCGGAGGGGCAGTACTGAGGGAGCGCTGCACTGTCGGAGGGGCAGTACTGAGGGAGTGCCGCACTGTCGGAGGGGCAGTACTGAGGGAGCGCTGCACTGTCGGAGGGGCAGTACTGAGGGAGTGCCGCACTGTCGGAGGGGCAGTACTGAGGGAGTGCTGCACTGTCGGAGGGGCAGTACTGAGGGAGCGCCGCACTGTCGGAGGGGCAGTACTGAGGGAGTGCCGCACTGTCGGAGGGGCAGTACTGAGGGAGCGCCGCACTGTCGGAGGGGCAGTACTGAGGGAGTGCCGCACTGTCGGAGGGGCAGTACTGAGGGAGCGCCGCACTGTCGGAGGGGCAGTACTGAGGGAGCGGCGCACTGTCGGAGGGGCAGTACTGAGGGAGTGCCGCGCTGTCGGAGGGGCAGTACTGAGGGAGTGCCGCACTGTCGGAGGGGCAGTACTGAGGGAGTGCAGCACTGTCGGAGGGGCAGTACTGAGGGAGCGCCGCACTGTCGGAGGGGCAGTACTGAGGGAGTGCAGCACTGTCGGAGGGGCAGTACTGAGGGAGTGCCGCACTGTCGGAGGGGCAGTACTGAGGGAGCGCCGCACTGTTGGAGGGGCAGTACTGAGGGAGTGCCGCACTGTCGGAGGGGCAGTACTGAGGGAGCGCTGCACTGTCGGAGGGGCAGTACTGAGGGAGTGCCGCACTGTCGGAGGGGCAGTACTGAGGGAGCGCTGCACTGTCGGAGGGGCAGTACTGAGGGAGTGCCGCACTGTCGGAGGGGCAGTACTGAGGGAGTGCTGCACTGTCGGAGGGGCAGTACTGAGGGAGCGCCGCACTGTCGGAGGGGCAGTACTGAGGGAGTGCCGCACTGTCGGAGGGGCAGTACTGAGGGAGCGCCGCACTGTCGGAGGGGCAGTACTGAGGGAGTGCCGCACTGTCGGAGGGGCAGTACTGAGGGAGCGCCGCACTGTCGGAGGGGCAGTACTGAGGGAGCGCCGCACTGTCGGAGGGGCAGTACTGAGGGAGTGCCGCACTGTCGGAGGGGCAGTACTGAGGGAGCGCCGCATTGTCGGAGGGGCAGTACTGAGGGAGCGCAGCACTGTCGGAGGGGCAGCACTGAGGGAGCGCCGCACTGTCGGAGGGGCAGTACTGAGGGAGCGCCGCACTGTCGGAGGGGCAGTACTGAGGGAGCGCCGCACTGTCGGAGGGGCAGTACTGAGGGAGTGCCGCACTGTCGGAGGGGCAGTACTGAGGGAGCGCCGCACTGTCGGAGGGGCAGTACTGAGGGAGCGCTGCACTGTCGGAGGGGCAGTACTGAGGGAGCGCCGCACTGTCGGAGGGGCAGTACTGAGGGAGCGGCGCACTGTCGGAGGGGCAGTACTGAGGGAGTGCCGCGCTGTCGGAGGGGCAGTACTGAGGGAGTGCCGCACTGTCGGAGGGGCAGTACTGAGGGAGTGCAGCACTGTCGGAGGGGCAGTACTGAGGGAGCGGCGCACTGTCGGAGGGGCAGTACTGAGGGAGTGCAGCACTGTCGGAGGGGCAGTACTGAGGGAGTGCCGCACTGTCGGAGGGGCAGTACTGAGGGAGCGCCGCACTGTTGGAGGGGCAGTACTGAGGGAGTGCCGCACTGTCGGAGGGGCAGTACTGAGGGAGCGCTGCACTGTCGGAGGGGCAGTACTGAGGGAGTGCCGCACTGTCGGAGGGGCAGTACTGAGGGAGCGCTGCACTGTCGGAGGGGCAGTACTGAGGGAGTGCCGCACTGTCGGAGGGGCAGTACTGAGGGACTGCTGCACTGTCGGAGGGGCAGTACTGAGGGAGCGCCGCACTGTCGGAGGGGCAGTACTGAGGGAGTGCCGCACTGTCGGAGGGGCAGTACTGAGGGAGCGCCGCACTGTCGGAGGGGCAGTACTGAGGGAGTGCCGCACTGTCGGAGGGGCAGTACTGAGGGAGCGCCGCACTGTCGGAGGGGCAGTACTGAGGGAGCGCCGCACTGTCGGAGGGGCAGTACTGAGGGAGTGCCGCACTGTCGGAGGGGCAGTACTGAGGGAGCGCCGCATTGTCGGAGGGGCAGTACTGAGGGAGCGCAGCACTGTCGGAGGGGCAGCACTGAGGGAGCGCCGCACTGTCGGAGGGGCAGTACTGAGGGAGCGCCGCACTGTCGGAGGGGCAGTACTGAGGGAGCGCCGCACTGTCGGAGGGGCAGTACTGAGGGAGTGCCGCACTGTCGGAGGGGCAGTACTGAGGGAGCACCGCACTGTCGGAGGGGCAGTACTGAGGGAGCGCCGCACTGTCGGAGGGGCAGTACTGAGGGAGCGCCGCACTGTTGGAGGGGCAGTGCCGAGGGAGCACCGCACTGTCGGAGGGGCAGTACTGAGGGAGCGCCACACTGTCGAAGGAGCAGTACTGAGAGAGCGCCGCACTGTCGGAGGGGCAGTACTGAGGGAGCGCCGCACTGTCGGAGGGGCAGTACTGAGGGAGCGCCGCTCTGTCGGAGGGACAGTACAGAGGGAGCGCCGCACTGTCGGAGGGGCAGTACTGAGGGAGCGTCACACTGTCGGAGGGGCAGTACTGAGGGAGCGCAGCACTGTCGGAGGGGCAGTACTGAGGGAGCGCAGCACTGTCAGAGGGGCAGTACTGAGGGAGCGCCGCACTGTCGAAGGAGCAGTACTGAGGGAGTGCTGCACTGTCGGAGGGGCAGTACTGAGGGTGCGCTGCACTGTCAGAGGGGCAGTACTGAGGGAGTGCTGCACTGTTGGAGGGGCAGTACTAAGGGAACGCCGCACTGTTGGAGGGGAAGTACTCAGGGAGTGCTGCACTGTCTGAGGGACAGTACTGAGGGAGCACTGCACTGTCGGAGGGGTAGTACTGAGGGAATGCTGCACTGTCAGAGGGGCAGTACTGAGGGAGCACTGCACTGTCAGAGGTGCCATCTTTTGGATGAGATGTTAAAACCAGGACCCGTCTACCCTTACAGGTGGACGTAAAATATCTCAAAGAAGAGCATGGGAGCTCTCCCTGGTGTCCTGGGCCAATTTTTATCCCTCAACCAACATCACTAAAAAACAGATTATCTGGTCATTATCACGTTGCTGTTTGTGGGAGCTTGCTGTGCGCAAGTTGGCTGCCGTGTTTCCTACATTACAACAGTGACTACACTTCGAAAGTACTTTATTGGCTGTAAAGCGCTTTGGGACGTCCTGAGGTCATGAAAAGCGCTGGAGAAATGCAAGTCTTTCTTTTTACTGTATAACTCGCACACTATCACCAGTGATTACTGAACTCATATTTCAGTGATGCCTGCTTGTGAAGTTATAAGATAAAATAGAGATCTCCCATGCAGCGGCTTCAAAGCAGAGCCCGTCCTCAGAAGATTAGATCAACCTCATTGAATTCTAATGAAGAAAGAGTTAAGTAACCTTCAGTAAGAAGATTCTAATTCTCTAGCTGATTACTCAATTCTGTTTAAATACACCTTCGGATAAATGATTGACACTAATTGACTTGGCGGCACCGGCAATTTGGAGAACGAGATTAACATCGGTCGGTCAAGGGGGAACAATTAGCTGCAGTGCCGGAGAGGCCCATGGGTAGCAATATTGGGCAACGGAAACGAACTTTGACCTTGAACAATACAAGTCGACAAGTCGACCCAGGAGATGCAAGAACATCAGTTAAAATGTGTACTGACTAATAGACCTTGGAGTGATTATAAGGCAATGATGTTTACATGGCAGGTCCTGCTTTCTGAAATCAGTACATTTTCAGGTGCGAGTTCCTGAAATCAATATTCGCTCTGGCCTTAGATCACACTGTATTTTGAAAGGGCACCGGGAATAGAAAGAGACTGAAACAGCAAGTAAATAAATTGCAAAGTAAATTAAAAACTCTCTCTTATTGCAAGCAAGGAAATAATAAGCACAAAACACTCATTTCTGACATCATCTGATTTGCTCAGTTGAACTTCTTTCTTAAATATCATTCATAGGATTACACAGGATATACGGCCCAGAAACAGGCCAATCGACCCAACCAGTCCATGCCGGCGTTTATGCTCCACTCGAGCCTCCTCCCGTCTTTCCTCATCTAACTCTATCAGCATAACCCTCTATTCCCTTCTCCCTCAGATGCTTGTCCAGCCTCCCTTTAAATGCATCTCTACTATTCGCTTCAACCACTCCCTGTGGTAGCGAGTTCCACATTCTCACCACTCTCTGGGTAAAGAAGTTTCTCCTGAATTCCCTATTGGATTTCTTGGTGACTATCTTATATTGATGGCCTCTAGTTATGCTCTTCCCCACAAGTGGAAACATTCTCTCTGTATCCACTCTATCAAAACCTTTCATAATTTTAAAGACCTCTATTAGGTCACCCCTCAGCCTTCTTTTTTCAAGAGAAAAGAGACCCAGCCTGTTCATCCTTTCCTGATATGTATACCTTCGCATTTCTGGTATCATCCTTGTAAATCTTCTCTGCACCCTCTCCAGTGCCTCTATATCCTTTTTATAATATGGCGGCCAGAACTGTACTCAGAGCGCCAAGTGTGGTCTAACCAAGGTTTGATACAGGTTTAGCATAACTTCCCTACTTTTCAATTCTATCCCTCTAGAAATAAACCCGATTGTTTGGTATTCCTTTTTTATGGCCTTGCTAACCTGTGTCGATACTTTTAATGATTTGTGTATTTGTACTCCGAGATCCCTTTGTTCCTCTACCCCACCCAGACTCGCACCCTCCAAGTGATGTGACCTCCCTATTCTTCCTACCAAAATGTAATGCCTCACATTTATCTGTGCTGAATTTCATTTGCCAATTTTTTAAAAATTTGCTTATGGGATGTGGGCGTCGCTGGCAAGGCCAGCATTTATTGCCCATCCCTAATTGCCCTTGAGAAGGTGGTGGTGAGCCGCCTTCTTGATCCGCTGCAGTCCGTGTGGTGAAGGTGCTCCCACAGTGCTGTTAGGGAGGGAGTTCCAGGATTTTGACCCAGCGACGATGAAGGAACAGCCGATATATTTCCAGGTCGGGATGGTGTCTGACTTGGAGGGGAACTTGGAGGTGGTGGTTGTTAAGTCTGTGTGTCCCAGTTATGCTTATTATAAATCACTGGACACAGACCACAAGAATAACTTTTAACAGGCCTTTACTATTCGGAGGTCAGGGCTGAACTGCCCAGAAAATCCCTACACAACGTTTATATACCGGTGTGGTCACCACCGGTATTACAGTATACAGCAGCCAAGAGAAAGTAGTACATCTCTTAAGGTAGTTCTCTTAAGGTGGAACAGGTTACATACACCACAGTGGTGTTCCCCATGCGCCTGCTGCCCTTGACCTTCTAGGTGGTAGAGGTCGCATTCATTTTATGTTGCAAAACCTTTCTGGCAAAATAAAATGTTATGCAATGCAGTATGGCTGTGTGTACATGTGTATGTGTGTGTGTATGTGTGTGTGTGTGTATCTGTGTGCGTGTACATGTGTATGTGCGTATGTGTGTATATATGTGTGCGTGTATGTGTGTACACCTTTCAATGACAACAACAACAGCTTATATTTATATAGTGCCTTCAACATTATAAAACGTTCCAAGGCGCGTCACAGGAGCGTTATCAAAACACCGAGCCATATAAGGAGCTGAAGGCAGCTGAAGGCACGGCCGCCAATGGTGGAGCATTTAAAATCTGGGATGTTCAAAAAGCCAGAATAGACGGAGCACATAGGTCAAAGGGGATTATAGGGCTGGAGGAGATTACAGAGATAGGGAGGGGGCGAGGCCATGGAGGGACTTGAAAACAAGGAGGAGAATTTTTTAAATCGAGGCAATATATAAAAGTCATGTGTCGAAGGCAGTCATTTGCTGTTGATTTTACTGATGCTGCTAACCTGGCTGGAGGAAAACCCTTCTGAAAACCCTACTGAAAACCCTACTGAAACCCGACTGAAACCCTACTGAAAACCCTACTGAAATCCCTTCTGAAACCCAACTGAAAACCCTACTGAAAACCCTACTGAAAACCCTTCTGAAAACCCTTTTGAAAACCCTTCTGAAAACCCTTCTGAAAACCCTACTGAAAACCCTACTGAAACCCGACTGAAAACCCTACTGAAATCCCTTCTGAAACCCTACTGAAAACCCTACTGAAAACCCTACTGAAAACCTGTTCCACCAACAGCAGATCCACAAACTCCAAAGGGAAGGCGCAGCCAATGGGAGTTTTTTGCTCCTACCTTTCCTATTGGTCCGAGGTTTCAATTGCACAGATGCCGACTTCCCTCCGGATGCCTCAATGAAATGATCCTTCTGCAGCTCCTCACCACCGTACCGCTAACAACAACTTTCATTTATATAGCACCTTTACCAGAGTAAAACGTCCCAAGGCGCTTCGTAGCGAGTGTTATCAGACACAAATTGACACCGAGCCAAAGCAGGAGACATTAGGACGGGTGACCAAAAGCTGGGTCAAAGAGGCAGGTTTTAAGGAGCATCTTAAAGGAGGAGAGAGGGATAGAGAGCTGGAGAGGTTTAGGGAGGGAATTCCAGTGCTTAGGGCCTCGGGCAGCTGAAGGCACGGCCGCCAGTGGTGGAGCGATGAAAATCGGGGATAGAAACATAGAAGATAGGAGCAGGAGTAGGCCATTCGGCCCCTCGAGCCTGCTCCGTCATTCAATAAGATCATGGCTGATCATCCAAATTCAGTACCCTGTCCCTGCTTTCTCCCCATATCCCTTTAGCCTTAAGAAATATATCTAACTCCTTCTTGAATATATTTAATGAATTGGCCTCAACTGCCTTCTGTGGTAGAGAATTCCACAGGTTCACCACTCTCCGGGTGAAGAAATTCCTCCTCATCTCAGTCCTAAATGGCTTACCCCTTATCCTTAGACTGTGACCCCTGGTTCTGGACTCCCCGCCATCGGGAACATCCTTCCTGCATCTAGTCTGTCTAGTCCTGTTAGAATTTTATAAGTTTCAATGCGATCCCCTCTCATTCTTCTAAACTCTAGCGAATATAAGCCCAATCGACCCAATCTCTCCTCGTACGTCATTCCTGCCATCCCAGGTATCAGTCTGGTGAATCTTCGCTGCACTCCCTCCATGGCAAGAACATCCTTCCTCAGATAAGGCGACCAAAACTGCACACAATACGCAAGAGGCCGGAATTGGAGGAGCGCCGAGATCTCGGGGGGTTGTAGGGCTGGAGGAGGTTACAGAGACAGGGAGGGGGGCGAGGCCGTGAAGGGATTTGATCGCAAAGAAGTTAGAAACAACTCAAAAGATGTAAGGAATAGATACTCCCATGAATATGGAACCTTAAAGCCATTGCCTTGGGAGAAGAGACTCAATTTTCCTGAGTGGGCAGAACAGTTGCTTTGATTAACGAACGGGGAGACCTCTTCCTCAAGGACAGAATGTAGCACAGTTTATCTTTTGCAGGTTTTGTGCTCAGTGCTTCTTGCTTCCCTAAAGCACAGAAGCGAAGCTTGATGAATCGTGAAGTTTTAGATGCACGGAAAGAGGAACAGTCTGACAAAAAACAATTCTCAGTAAGAGAGATTCACACCAACAGACACGTACAAAATAAAAGGGTCACTAATAAACTCGTCCTGCTTAATTTATATTGCTTCTGGCACAAAAATGAAGCTGTAAGTCTGTTCCAACGAGACCAGAACGCTCGCCTCTCACCAGGAGCTGCAGCCAACAACAGGACCAGGTTCTCATTGACTTGTATAAAAGCAGAAACACTGCGGGTGTTGGAAATCTGAAATAAAAACAGAAAATGCTGGAAATACTCAGCAGGTCAGGCAGCATCTGTGGAGAGAGAAACAGAGTTAACGTTTCAGGTCGATGACAGGTCATTTTCTGTTTTTATTTCTCATTATCCTGTCTTCAACAAGGTTCGCACAGACTGTACAAGGGCAAACTACAACAATGGGAGGGGAATCAGGTATAATTCCTCAGCACATGTGTCACTGGTATCAGTCGTGGCTCAGTGGGTAGCACTCGCGCCTCTGAGTCAGAAGGTTGTGGGTTCGAGCCCCCACTCCAGAGAGTTGAGCACGAAATCTAGGCTGACACTCCCAGTGCAGCACTGAGGGAGTACCGCACTGTCGGAGGGGCAGTACTGAGGGAGTGCCGCACTGTCGGAGGGGCAGTACTGAGGGAGTGCCGCACTGTCGGAGGGGCAGTACTGAGGGAGCATCGCACTGTCGGAGGGGCAGTACTGAGGGAGTGCCGCACTGTTGGGGGGGCAGTACTGAGGGAGTGCAACACTGGCGGAGGGGCAGTACTGAGGGAGTGCCACACTGTCGGAGGGGCAGTACTGAGGGAGTGCCGCACTGTCGGAGGGGCAGTACTGAGGGAGTGCCACACTGTCGGAGGGGCAGTACTGAGGGAGCGCTGCACTGTCAGAGGGGCAGTACTGAGGGAGTGCCACACTGTCGGAGGGACAGTACTGAGGGAGCGCTGCACTGTCGGAGGGGCAGTACTGAGGGAGTGCCGCACTGTCGGAGGGGCAGTGCGGAGGGAGCGCCGCACTGTCGGAGGCGCAGTACTGAGGGAGTGCCACACTGTCGGAGGGGCAGTACTGAGGGAGCGCTGCACTGTCGGAGGGGCAGTACTGAGGGAGCGCTGCACTGTCAGAGGGGCAGTACTGAGGGAGTGCCGCACTGTCGGAGGGGCAGTACTGAGGGAGCGCTGCACTGTCGGAGGGGCAGTACTGAGGGAGCGCTGCACTGTCGGAGGGGCAGTACTGAGGGAGTGCCACACTGTCGGAGGGGCAGTACTGAGGGAGCGCCGCACTGTTGGAGGGGCAGTACTGAGGGTGCACCGCACTGTTGGAGGGGCAGTACTGAGGGAGTGCCGCACTGTCGGAGGGGCAGTACTGATGGAGCGTCGCACTGTCAGAGGGGCAGTACTGAGGGAGTGCCGCACTGTCGGAGGGGCAGTACTGAGGGAGCGCTGCACTGTCAGAGGGGCAGTACTGAGGGAGTGCCGCACTGTCAGAGGGGCAGTACTGACGGAGCACTGCACTGTCGGAGGGGCAGTACTGAGGGTGCACCGCACTGTTGGAGGGGCAGTACTGAGGGAGCGCCACACTGTCGGGGGGGGCAGTACTGAGGGAGCGCCGCACTGTCGGAGGGGCAGTACTGAGGGAATGCTTCACTGTCGGAGGGGCAGTACTGAGGGAGTGCCGCACTGTCAGAGGGGCAGTACTGAGGGAGCGCCGCACTGTCGGAGGGGCAGTACTGAGGGAGCACTGCACTGTCGGAGGGGCAGTACTGAGGGAGTGCCGCACTGTCGGAGGGGCAGTACTGAGGGAGCGCCGCACTGTCGGAGGGGCAGTACTGAGGGAGCGCCGCACTGTCGGAGGGGCCGTCTTTTGGATGAAACGTTAAACCCAAGCTCCGTCTGCCCTCTCAGGTGTCTGTGAAAGACCCTTTGGCACTATCTCGAAGAGCAGGGGAGTTCTCCCTGGTGACTCTCAACCAACATTTACATTACAACAGTGATCATACTATTAAAAGTACTTCATTGTTTGTAAAGCACAGTGGATTGTCATGAAAGGTGCGATATAAATGCAAGTTCTCTCTTTGGAGTGGGAGGGCAATACAAATGGAGTGGTTTGCCATCACTGCTAGGTGGAAAACACATCATCTGTAGAGGAGTTAACTGCGATTTATTTGGCTGTTTTACCCAAGTGGGAGTCCAGAGAGAAAAAATATCTGTTTATCCACTCCCAACACAACAATAGAGTATTGATCCCTCTGTGCTGGATATAATTCAACAAGTTCACAATGCACCAGAGCTGAGTCTGAATACATAACACACAGAACAAGGCATTCAGAGTCCCAGGTGGGAGTGAGCTGTCAGGTTTTACTCTTTGTATAAGAGCTGGCTTTCAAACGCATGCAGATGAGAGTGAATTATCAAAGAAAGAAAGACTTGCATTTCTATAGCGCCTTTCACAACCTCAGGACGTCCCAAAGCACTTTACAGCCAATGAAGGACTTTTTGAAGTGTAGACACTGTAGGGAAACTCGGCAGCCAATTTGCGCACAGCAAGCTCCCACAATGTGACCCGTCCATCGGAGCTGATCGAGCGTGGTCAAAGCGTCGATGCTGGGGATGTTGGCTTGAGCGAGAACACTGACGTTGGTGCGCCTATCCTGCCAATGGATTTGCAGGATCTTGCGGAGGCAGCGTTGGTGGTACCTCTCCAGTGCTTTGAGGTGCCTGCTGTACATGGTCCATGTCTCTGAGGCATACAGGAGGGCAGGTACCGCTACTGCTCTGTATCAACCCAAGCACCTCACCCGCCCGCCCCTTCAACCACCGTCTGCCCCCACCTGTGACAGAGACTGTCGGTCCCACACTGGACTCATCAGTCACCTGAGAACTCATTGTTAGTGTGGAAGCAAGTCATCCTCGGTTCCGAGAGACTGCCTCAGAAGAAGAGAAGACAGCAATGACCAGATAATCTGTTTGTAGTGATGTTGGTTGAGAGATAAATACTGGGCCCCGGGAGAACTCCCCCTGCTCTTCTTCCAATCGGGGCCGCGGGACATTTGAACTCCACCTGAGAGGGCCATCGGATTAACGTCTCGTTCGAAAGGCGGTTAAGCTATTAGCCAGTGCACACTGTGCCTTTGCAGAACTTGGCAGTGACGTGCAGAGCTGGAATGAATTGTCAGTGATTGCCTGTGTGTGCTGTACTCTTACAGGTCTTGGCACTCAGTATACACAACCTGCAGTAGAACAGATGGGAGAAAATTACCCGGGTACGCTGCCCGTATTTAGTGGTTGCTTCTGAAACGCACACAAGACACCTTGCATGATGCAAATGGCCGTGAATTGCCAGCTTTTGCTGCAGTATAACTTTATATGTAGAGTGGTGTAGGAACAGAGGTTCCTATCTGAATAAGGTATTCGACTCGATGAATCAAATCAACAGGTTTTAATGAACAACGAAGTTAACAGGGAAACTACAGGAGAAACGGTACACAGGTCTATTCAGCTTGCTGGGCACTCGACGACTACTGGAAGATTCTGGAAGCTGACGTCATGACGTCATCGCGTTCTTCGCGCCACTGGTGGTCACGTGATCGGCGTCATGACGTCATCACGTGGAGTGCAGGAAAACACAATACAGTACAGTTAACAGGCAGTTTAAAGGTGCAGTCCGCGGTTGCACTACACTGTAGTTAAAGGGATTATTACCAATTGTTCTGAGGCCCTTGGTGGCTCCGCCACAGTGGCTCATTTCCGTTTAATCAGGCTTCTAACTATCGCTGCTGTTGGGCTCATGAAACGCCCTCAAATGAAGCTTTCAACTTACTTTGTCAAAAGCGATAGAAGTATAGAAACGTGGCTGGAACCCCTGGCTAGACCACACTTGGAGTACCGTGAACAGTTCTGGTCCCCATCTCATAAAAAGGATATGGAGGCACCGGAAAAGGCAAAAAAAAGTTTTACTGCAATGATAGAGGTCTTCAAGATTATGAAAGGGTTCGACAGGGAAGACGTTTCCCCTTGCAGGTGAGGGGACCAGGACTAGGGGCCATAAATAGAAGATAGTCACTAATAAATCCAATAGGGAGTTCAGGAGAAACTTCTTCACCCAGAGAGTGGTGAGAATGTGGAACTCACTACCACAGGGAGTGGTTGAGGCGAATAGCACTGATGCATTTAAGGGGAAGCTCGATTAAACACATGAGGGAGAAAGGAATAGAGGGTTATGTTGCTGAGCTGAGATGAAATAGGGTGGGAGGAGGCTGGTGTGGAGCAGAAACACCGGCACGGACCAGTTGGGCTGAATGGCCTGCTTTGCGCTGTAAATACTATGTAATATAGAGTTAAACCTAGCTCCTGGTGTACAAACAGTTGCTGCAAGCGAAACTATATAAAATCTGAAATTATAACGGCTGGTTAAACTGTGTAGTCATATGACGTTTGGGGCGGGTTTATCCGTGAACTTTGGGAGGGATGTGAGTATTGGGGAATAGAACGGCTGGTGTGATGTGAGGCTTTCCCAGGGTCAGGTCCAGTATAGTTAGGCACAGAGCAAAGCCACCCTAACATCAGAAGAGCACACCCCACTTCACCAGCACAATACTTCCCCCGCTTAACCTTAAACATTCACTCCCTCCACCGCCGGCGCACCGTGGCTGCAGTGTGCACCATCTACAAGATGCACTGCAGCAACTCGCCAAGGCTTCTTCGGCAGCACCTCCCAAACCCGCGACCTCCTCCACCTAGAAGGACAAAGGCAGCAGGCGCATGGGAACACCACCACCTCCAAGTTCCCCTCCAAGTCACACACCATCCTGACTTGGAAATATATCGGCTGATCCTTCATCGTCGCTGGGTCAAAATCCAGGAACTCCCTCCCTAACAGCACTGTGGGAGCACCTTCACCTCACGGGACTGCAGCGGTTCAAGAAGGCGGCTCACCACCACCTTCTCAAGGGCAATTAGGGATGGGTAATAAATGCTGGTCTTGCCAGCGACGCCCACATCCCGTGAATGAATCTTGTAGATGGTGCGCACTGCAGCCACGGTGCGCCGGTGGTGGAGGGAGTGAATGTTTAAGGTGGTGGATGGGGTGCCGGTCAAGCGGGCTGCTTTGTCCTGGATGGTGTCGAGCTTCTTGAAAGTTGGTGGAGCTGCAACTCATCCAGGGCATCCTTTTTTATAATAGAATAATCACGTTCTGCTAATGGTAGGGAGCGTTGTGCAAGGATATTCAAAGGCAGTCTGCTGGGCTTGTCTGTAAGACGATCACACGCAACGAGCAGCCAAGATCGACATGATAGCAAAATACTGCGGATGCTGGAAATCCGAAATAACAACAGAAAACGCTGGACAAACTCAGCAGGCCAGGCAACATCCGTGGGGAGAGAAACAGAGTTAACGTTTCAGGTCGAAGACCCTTCGTCAGAACTGAGAAAACAGCAGGAAATGAAACAGATTAAAAAGCAAGCAAAACCACCTCATCTCGCCTTGAATATCTCTTAATGCCTCCTCACCTCCCAGACCTTCCCTTTTGTTCTTTCACCCCCTCCCCCAATTCCCAGCCCCCAAACTTGCTTTTTAATCTGTTTCATTTCCTGCTTTTTTCTCAGTTCTGACGAAGGGTCTTCGACCTGAAACGTTGACTTTGTTTCTCTCGCCACGGATGTTGCCTGGCCTGCTGAGTTTTTCCAGTGTTTTCTGTTGTTATTAGCCGAGATCAACAGCCTTGTTTTGTTTGTAACCTTGGTCTCCCAGGAGCTCTCTTGCCATCAAGGCTGATTCTGCATAAGCAACCGAGTCCCATATCCATCTCGTTTATTTTAATTTGACATATCGTCCTGACTCCTCAGCAGTTTGCTTATTAAAATGCGCGAGTTAATGCTTCCATCCACTGGGTTTTCACACTGTTATAAAGACTGGAAGCTGTTTCCACCACAGTGTGTTTCCAGCACAGAGCACAGACCAGCCTAGGCGGTGGTATAATAATTACTAAAAGTGGCGTAATCACATTAAGATTTCATCTTTATTGGGGTTAATTCATTACTCAGAGGCAGGTTCTGTTTAGACATTATGCGGTACAAAATTTCTCCGTTAAAGCTGCAATCACTTCCTTTGCATAATGCTGCAAGTGTTCAGTCATGGACTGGGAGAAGGACATATGTCCAAATCAATGTCCCCTTTAAGCTGCGGGGCCGCGTGGCGGGCTGGCGGTCCCGCGCAGTCGGTTCACCGGCTTTTAAATGGAAAAAAGCATGAGCGCGGAATTTTGAAACACGGGCTGCGCGGGTCCCCCCCCAAAAAAAATTAGAGGGGACATTGGTCCAAACCCCCCTTTGTCAAAGATCAACCCAACCCTGCCATCAACTCATCATATCTCCCAATCTCTTCATCCTCCAGAAACACAGCCAATTCTCGCTTGAACTTCGCGACTTGGAAATGCCTGGAAAGTCTTTAATTTCATCTGTCCTCAGTTTTTACGTTCTTCCCACAATAGTGCAACTTTGATTTTTTTTTTAAATGGGGAAGGAACAGTCAACAACATTTATATAATAATCTAACATTTATATAGCACGTCAAGGGCAGGAAGAAGTTTAAGAAAAGTCAATTTTCCACATAAATGCCCCTAATGCCTTTAAAAAGAATTATAATATTTATTTATGTCGTGATGTCAAGAGGGATTCTTCGATTCCACTATTTTATTTAAGGACATCATGGTGAGGTACAATTGAAGTGATTCTCAATGAGGTACTGGTCATGTAAATATAGATGGGTTCCCTCTTATCGTACACATGAGAAATTGGGGGCGATTTTAGCCCGACTCGCTCAGCAGAAACCATGCGGGCGGGCAGTTAAAATCGTCCTGGCTCTTATCCGTCCGAAAGCCGCCATGATCGCAACATCTGCGATTTTAACCTGCTCTCCTGAGCAGGCAGCCAGGACACCCACCCGGAGCCAACGGGGTCCTTCTTTACATCTTCTGCTTCTTCTTAGGCAGTCCCGCGGAACCGAGGATGACTTGCTTCCACATTAAAAATGAGTTCTCAGGTGACTGATGAGTCCAATGTGCGACTTACAGTCTCTGTCACAGGTGGGGCAGACGGTGGTTGAAGGGGACGGGTGGGTGGGGTGCTTGGGTAGACGTGCGCTCCTTGCGCTGCCTGCGCTTGCTCCCGGCGAAGAGACTCGAGGTGTTCGGCGCCTTCCCGGATGCTTCTCCTCCACTTTGTGCGGTCTTGGGCCAGGGATTCCCTGGTGTCGGTGAGGATGTTGCACTTTTTCAAGGAGGCTTTGAGGGTGCCCTTGAAGCGTTTCCTCTGCCCACCTGGGGCTCTCTTGCCATATCGGAGCTCCGAGTAGAGCGCTTGTTTTGGGAGTCTCGTATCGGGCATGCGGACAATGTGACCCGTCCATCGGAGCTGATTGAGCGTGGTCAGAGCTTCGATGCTGGGGATGTTGGCCTGAGCAAGAACACTGACGTTGGTGCGCCTATCCTGCCAATGGATTTGCAGGATCTTGCGGAGGCAGCGTTGGTGGTACCTCTCCAGTGCTTTGAGGTGCTTGCTGTACATGGTCCATGTCTCTGAAGCATACAGCAGGGTGGGTATCGCTGCTGCTCTGTAGACCATGAACTTGATGCCGGGGTCCTTCTTTACATACGCATGTTGCGGCCCGATGACATCACTGAGACCCGACTGTAATTTTAACTCAGGCCTGAGCAGGGAATCCACCTGGAGTTAAAACCGGGGCCAAGCTTTGATTCAGCACTGGGAATGTGTGCCTATTATCCCAGGACAGTGCGTTAGTACTACCCATTGCTGTAAAGCCTGTTCAAATATGACCAATAACTGCTGTAGACCATAGGCCGTAATTAGTAGCACAATTAACTACTTACCACATAATTTTGCAGCATAGAATGAGGCCATTCAGCCCGTCGTGCCTGTGCTGGCTGGTGGGTGGTGGAAGCAGATTCAAGAGTAACTTTCAAAAGGGAATTGGATAAAGGACTTGCAGGGCTCTGGGGAAAGAGCAGGGAGAGTGGGACTAATGGGAGCGCTCTTTCAAAGAGCCGGCACAGGCACGATGGGCCGAATGGCCTCTTTCTGTGCCGTGTGATTCTATGATTCGAAGGTAATTCATTGGCTACAAAGTGCAGGGAGCGGTTATACAAACGCAAATCCTTTATTTCTTAATTTTGAGCTGCTTATGCAAAAGTACAAAGTAGCAATTTATTCAAGTCTTGATCAAAAAAAGAAAGACTTGCTTTTCTATAGCACCTTTCACGACCACCGGACATCCCAAAGCACTTTACAGCCAATGAACCAATAGTCACTGTTGTAATGTGGGAAACGCGGCAGCCAATTTGCGCACAGCAAGCTCCCACAAACAGTAATGTGATAATGGCCAGAGAATCTGTTTTTCTTATGTGGATTGAGGGATAAGTATTGGCCCCAGGACACCGGGGAGAACTCCGCTGCTCTTTTTTGAAATAGTGCCTTGGGATCTTTTATATCCACCTGAGAGGGCAGACGGGGCCTCAGTTTAATGTCTCATCTGAAAGACGGCACCTCCGACAGTGCAGCACTCCCTCAGTACTGCCCCTCCGACAGTGCGGCGCTCCCTCAGTACTGCCCCTCCGGCAGTGCAGCACTCCCTCAGTACTGCCCCTCCGACAGTGCGGCGCTCCCTCAGTACTGCCCCTCCGACAGTGCAGCACTCCCTCAGTATTGCCCCTCCGACAGTGCGGCACTCCCTCAGTACTGCCCCTCCGACAGTGCGGCGCTCCCTCAGTACTGCACCTCTGACAGTGCGGCGCTCCCTCAGTACTGCCCCTCCAACAGTGCAGCACTCCCTCAGTACTGCCCCTCCAAAAGTGCAGCACTCCCACAGTACTGCCCCTCCGACAGTGCGGCTCTCCCTCAGTACTGCCCCTCCGACAGTGTGGCACTCCCTCAGTACTGCCCCTCCAACAGTGTGGCACTCCCTCAGTACTGCCCCTCCGACAGTGCGGCACTCCCTCAGTACTGCACCTCCGACAGTGCGGCGCTCCCTCAGTACTGCCCCTCCAACAGTGCAGCGCTCCCTCACTACTGCCCCTCCAACAGTGCAGCGCTCCCTCACTACTGCCCCTCCAACAGTGCAGCGCTCCCTCACTACTGCCCCTCCAACAGTGCGGCGCTCCCTCAGCACTGCCACTCCGACAGTGCGGCTCTCCCTCAGTACTGCCCCTCCGACAGTGCGGCTCTCCCTCAGTACTGCCCCTCCGACAGTGCGGCGCTCCCTCAGTACTGCCCCTCCGACAGTGCAGCACTCCCTCAGTACTGCCCCTCCGACAGTGCGGTGCTCCCTCAGTACTGCCCCTCCGACAGTGCGGCACTCCCTCAGTACTGACCTTCCGACAGTGCAGCGCTCCCTCAGTACTGCCCCTCCAACAGTGCGGTGCTCCCTCAGTACTGCCCCTCCGACAGTGCGGCGCTCCCTCAGTACTCCACTGGTAGTGTCAGCCTGGATTTTTGTGCTCAAGTCTCTGGAGTGGGACTTGAACCCACCACCTTCTGACTCAGAGGCGAGAGTGCTGCCCACTGAGCCACAGCAGTATAGGAATCATTTGTTACCAGCTTTAACCTCGAGTCCCTTCTGTTTAATATCGATTAAAATAGGAAAAAAAATGATTGCAACGGTTATTGGGAGATGGCCCTGAGATTTCACTTCAGAGAGTGCTTTGGCGCACATCTAGTTATAATTCCATTACTGCTTTCCCGTAAAAGGTAACTTGGCTCGTGTCAAAGTAACTCGTACAAATTATTGGACAGAGCGTAATTTTCGTGTAGGTCATCTCAGCTTCCGAGCCTTTAAGTGAACTATATCAATAATGCAAGTATTGTTGAAATAATATATTCCTAAAGGCCCTCTGCTATTGCCCCATAGTGAATGATAATGAAATGTAATAGCTCGAAAATGAAAGCATTTTCACTTATAGCAGAATACATACAGCAGTACAGGAAACTCTTTTTTATCCGGCACCGACGGGACTGGCGTGGTGCCGGTTTATCAAAAAGTCCGGATTACAGAGAGGTATAGTTAAAAGGTACGAGAGCCCCGTACACAGCAACAAATCCAGGCTTCCCTGTTGCTTAGCAACAAGTGCAGAAACCCCCGATTACACAGCCAAGAATCAAGAAACGGCCACTAATATGAAGAAAAACTAAACTGAACTGACTCCTGAATTTTGCCGGTTAACCGAGATTTCCGGTTGTTTGGGTGCCGGTAAATCGAGAGTTTCCTGTATTGAGGGAGCTATTAAACCTTTTTTCCCCCCAAATATTTCTCAAAACATATTGGAATATGTATAATTCAGTTAGGTCAAGTTAGGGTTGTATTCCCTAGGATTTAGAAGGTTAAGGGGTGATCTGATCAAAGTTTAAGATATTAAGGGGAACAGATAGGGTAGACAGAGAGAAACTATTTCCGCTGGTTGGGGAGTCTAGGACTAGGGGGCAGAGTCTAAAAATTAGAGCCAGACCTTTCAGGAGTGAAGTTAGGAAACACTCCTACACACAAAGGTTGGTAGAAGTTTGGAACTCTCTTCCGCAAACGGCAATTGATGCTGGGTCAATTGTTAATTTTAAATCGGAGATTGATAGCTTTTTGTTAACCAAAGGTATTAAGGGATATGGGCCAAAGGCGGGTGGATGGAGTTAGGTCACAGATCAGCCATGATCTCAGTGAATGGCGGAACAGGCTCGAGGGGCCTCCTCCTGTTCCGATGTTCCTATGTTCCTTTAAGTTATAGCACATCAATCCATGACGACTGTTTAACCCACTACAGAAAATGTGGTTTAACAGGAGAAGACGACAAAGTTGTCCACAAAGAGTGACCATGCCGCTATTTTTTTTTGCTCCCTTGTGTCTCTCATTTTCTGACAGCAGACTTTCTCTCTCCCTCTTAATCTGATCCCGTCTGTCAAACGCCATCTCTATCGATCCATCCCCTTTCTTGATCTCTGCTCTTCAGCTTTTCTTGATGTCTGCTAAATTCTGTCACACTCAATCTCTCTCCTTCTTCTTCAATCTTTGCCCTGAAAATGTCTCCCTATGTGTTCCTGTTGATGAAATTCCTTCACTGTCAATCATGCTCGGCTCCCACTTGACCTTCGCCCCTCGATGTTTGCCGCTGTCCTTTTCTTGATTGCTTGCTACTTTCCATTATCTTTCTGCCTCCCAAATTATATTCTTTCTCTCCTATTTCAGTAACCACACTTGGCAATGCAGCAAGCCCAGCTGATGAGCTGGAGCCAATCGCGCTCTGTGTCAATACCAATGATCTTCCAGCTTTGTGTAAAATGGAGAAGTGGAAGGAGAAGAAATCGTCGATTGTTATTTTCACAGTTGTTTTCTTCATGTGGAGACCTATAGCCTCTCTGATGAAATGTACATACATGCATGCGTGTACACTGTAACCCACATGTACAATAAAAACATTCTCGAGGCTGAGATACAGCTGTGCACTACAGCCCTTCGCTAGTGTAAGATACAGCGTTACAAAGTGCTTTCTCAATGTGATAAGACAATGGCCCAGAAATTGGTGTCGGAGGCTTCCCGCGGGTGCAAGCCCCCGACCTACACTTACATAGCGCGCCAACAGTTGGAGCCTGGCCCTGCGTGGATTTCCTGTCAGTGGCCCGGTCCAGCTCCCGGCGCGCTGTGCGTGCATGACCCAGCAGCGTAGTTAGTGCGATGAGCCGGCTGGGATCACGTGAGCACTGGGCAACCAATCGGAGGTTGCAAAAGTTCATTCATGAGTTTGATAGTAAGAACTGTCAAACTCATGAAAACTCCGGGCGCCCAAAACAGCACTTAAACTTCAAATAAAAGTTAAAAAAAATCACAATAATTAAATGAACTATTAATAACTGTAAAAAACTAATTTAAACAATTATTCAAATTTTTGAAAAAATAATTTTTTAACAAATCGGGTCTAAAAATACACTTACCTTACTGTAAAGTCTTTAAAAATAATAAACCTGTGGAAAAAAAATTCTAACTTTAATTAATAGACCACTTACCTTTGAAAACTAAGTACTTACGTCTGCTTTTTTCTCACGTAAAAACTGGAGGCCTTATCGCACGGGCAACCCTGTAAAAAAAAAGGAATTTCAGCGCGCACGCGCAGACTCCTGCGTGCACGCGTTCGACCTCTGAACCCCTTGGTTCAGAGGAAAGGAAATGCCGGTTTTCCGCGCCTGCGCTACGCATGCTGAAAACCGGCACTTCCATCGGGCCCACGCGTGAGTACACGGTGCTTACTCACGCGTTGGGACCCGAATTACTGGGCCAATATATAGAATCTTACAGCACAGAAGGAGGCCATTCAGCCCATCGTGCCTGTGCCGGCTCTTTGTAAGAGATCTCCAATTAGTCCCACTCACCCCACCCCCCCCCCTGCTCTTTCCCCACAGCCCTGGCAAATTTGGCAAATCATCACAGTGTGTTTCAGCTCATAATCCAGTCAAAATCATGTTTATAGGGATATAAAACTTATTTGAGCATAGGTTCAGAAAGAAAGAACGAACGTGCATTTATATAGCGCCTTTCACAACCTCAGGAAGTTCCAAAATGCTTTACAGCCAATTAAGTATTTTTTTCTTTTAAAAGTGTAGTCACTGTTGTAATGTAGGAAATGCAGCAGCCAATTTGCACACAGCAAGCTCCCACAAACAGCAATGATATAAATGACCAGATCATCTGTTTTAGTGATATTGGTTGAGGGATAAATATTGGCCGGGACATCGGGGAGAACTCCCCTGCTCTTCTTCGAAATAGTGCCGTGGGATCTTTTACGTCCACCTGAGAGGCCAGACCTGACACCCTGTAAAACAGCAAGCAAAGGCATTTTCTACGAAGACGCTTGATATCAGCCACAGGTTGGCTCAACCCCAATGTCGCTTTAGCTGGCTACAAGTGTTTCTTGTACCTATACCTCATAACTTGCATCAGCCGTGGCTCAGTGGGCAGCACTCTCACCTCTGAGTTAGAAGGTTGTGGGTTCATGTCCCACTCCAGGGACTTGAGCACAAAAATTCAGGCTGACACTCCCAGTGGAGTATTGAGGGAGCGCCGCACTGTTGGAGGGGCAGTACTGAGGGAACGCCACACTGTCGGAGGGGCAGTACTGAGGGAGCGCTGCACTGTCAAAGGGGCAGTACTGAGGGAGTGCCGCACTGTCGGAGGGGCAGTACTGAGGGAGCGCTGCACTGGCGGAGGGGCAGTACTGAGGGAGCGCCGCACTGTCGGAGGGGCGGTACTGAGGGAGTGCCGCACTGTCGGAGGGGCAGTACTGAGGGAGCGCCGCACTGTCGGAGGGGCAGTACTGAGGGAGCGCCGCACTGTCAAAGGGGCAGTACTGAGGGAGTGCTGCACTGTCGGAGGGGCAGTACTGAGGGAGCGCTGCACTGTCAGAGGGGCAGTACTGAGGGAGCGCCGCACTGTCGGAGGGGCAGTACTGAGGGAGCGCCGCACTGTCGGAGGGGCAGTACTGAGGGAGCGCCACACTGTCGGAGGGGCAGTACTGAGGGAGTGCTGCACTGTCGGAGGGGCAGTACTGAGGGAGTGCTGCACTGTCGGAGGTGCCGTCTTTCAGATGAGATGTTAAACCAAGGCTCCGACTGCCCTCTCAAGTGGACATAAAAGATCCCACGGCCACTATTTCGAAGAAGAGCAGGGGAGTTCTTCCTGGTCAATATTTATCCCTCAATCAACATCACAAAAACAGATTATCTGGTTATTATCACATTGCTGTTTGTGGGAGCTTGCTGTGCGCAAATTGGCTGCCGCGTTTCCAACATTACAACAGTGACCACACTTCAAAAGTACTTCATTGGCTGTAAAGCACTTTGAGATGTCCTGAGGTTGTGAAAGGCGCTGAATAAATGCAAGTCTTTCTTTCTTTCTACATATTTGAAATTGCTGAAGTTTATTGTCTGGTGTTTAGAAATGGACAGTCCCAGGGAACATATCTGGAGGCCTCTGGAAGTTAAGTATTGATCTTAGAGACGTTGACAGTTCGCCTGTGTGTGAAGGTCGAGATGCATTCTCACAACTTGGGGAAAATAATTGGTTGAAGAGAAAAGAAATGCACAGCTTGTGGTAATAATTAATTCAATATTCTGCTGTATTACCGGCAGATTATGGGGTGGGATCGCCCTGTGTGATATGAGTATCTGATGGTGTTGAGAAGTTTGTGTTAAATTCTTTTATCTGCTTTTTATTAATGGTGTGTTAATTGTTAGATCCGTGTATCTTAATGATGTGTCCGTCAATAATCGGACAAAAGACTGCAGGGAACGATCAACAGGTGTTTACTGAATGAGGGTTACTCTAGAACTAAATGTACAAATCACTACTCAGGGTTTATATACAGGTGTGGTCACTGCCGGTACTACAGTATACAGGAGCTGTAAAAAGTAGTTCTCCCCTTAAAGGTACATACATTACAATTCCTCCCCTTTTAGATTAACAGTACCATAACACCTATTTAACAATTAAATATCAAACTAATTACAATTAACACTTTTAACATGCAACATTAGCTGAAAATACTCTATTTAAAAATTCAGTCTTTGGGGAGGCTTCCTGATCCTTTCTGGATAGCGACTTTCCCGAGTGTCTTGCTCTTGGTGCGGAGGCGATTCTGGCCCCCTGTCGTCGGTTGGTTCATCAGCTTCCGATGCTACTGTTTCTGAGGTAGATGCGACCTGTACGTCGGGTTCATCACCAGGTACGTATGGGCGAGACATGGGGTTGACTCGTTCCTGTGACTCTAGGATCTGGTCGACATGGCGTCTCACAATGTTCTCCCCAACATCCACTGTGTACATTAATGGCCCCTGCCGTGTGCATATTGTTCCTGGTTGCCATTTCTCTGTTCGGTAGTCGCGGGCCAAGACTGGTTGCCCTACATTGAAGCTCCTTGTCGGCTTCTCATTGATGTGCTGGAATTGCTTACTCTCAATGTTGAGTCTGTGTTTTCAATTGCAGTTATACTGAATAACAGGACACAGACTACAGAAGTAAGTAAACAGGTCTTTAGTGATTGAGGGTCAGGGCTGAACTGAGATACACTTTGCTCCGCAGGGTTTATAGACCGGTGTGGTCACCACCGGTACTACAATGTACAGGAGCCATCAAAAAGTAGTCCATCACCTTGAGGTATCCTCTTAAGGTGGTACAGGTTACATACACTACACTCAACATCTCTTCGTACATTTGGTCTGAGCAAATCCAGACAAGATCTCAACCTTCGGTTAAAGAACATCATGGCCGGGCCTGGTTGGTGACTGCATGTGTCGCATTTCTGTAGGCTAACAGGAAATTGTCCACCTTATGCTGCAGTGGAATGTCGTCATCGCACATGGCCTTTACTGCTTTTTTAAAGGTTTGTACGAACCTCTCAGCCAATCCATTTGTGGCTGGATGATACGGGGCGGATGTGTAATGCCTTACCCCATTCCTTTTCATAAATCTTCGAAACTCTTCGGACACAAACTGTGGTCCGTTATCAGAGCAAATCTGCTCTGGCAAGCCGTTCCTGGCAAAAATGGTCCGTAGGACTGCAATAGTTTTCTCCGTGGTGGTGGAGGACATTTTGATCACCTCAGGCCATTTTGAGTGCGCATCCACGGCTATTAAAAACATTGAGTCCATGAATGGACCAGCAAAATCAATATGCACCCGTTGCCATGGAGATGAGGGCCACTCCCATGGGTATAGAGGGGCATGTGGTGGTGCATTTTGGACCTTCTGGCATCCTGAGCAGCTCTTTGTCAGGTCCTCGATTTGTTGATCGATCCCCGGCCACCACACATAAGCCCTAGCAAGGCTTTTCATTTTCACCCCTCCCAGATGACCTTCGTGAAGCTCATTGAGCACTCTCTCCCTTAACTTGGGTGGAATTACCACTCGGGATCCACACATCAAGGTCCCCTGGCATACTGACAGCTGTTCTCTTCTGGATGAGAATGCTGGCAATGGTGAGTCGCCATGTGCTGGCCATCCCTTCACCGTCAAATCATATACCCGAGACAGCGTCGGGTCATTTTGGGTCTCCTTCTCTATACCAGCGTTAGTTACTGGCAAGCATTCAATTATAGTCGAATGAAATATTTCGACAGGATCCACTGCTGGTGCTTCCTCCACAGTAGGCAGTGGCAGGTGTGATAGCCCATTAGCGTTTCCATGCTGTTTCGTGCCCTTATACTCGATTTCATATTGGTGCGCCCCTAGAAAAAGGGACCATCTTTGTAGCCATTGTGCAGTCATCACCAGAACGCCCTTCTTTGGATTAAAGATGGAGACAAGTGGTTGGTGGTCAGTCAGCAAGGTGAACTTCTGCCCGTGCAGATAGTGATTGAACTTTTTCACTCCCCACACTAGGCTGAGGGCCTCCCTGTCAATCTGGGCGTAGTTACGCTCGGCTGAGGTTAGTGACCGAGACGCAAAGTCTACTGGCCTCTCCGAGCCATCCGGGAATTTGTGCGACAGCACCACTCCAATGCCATAGGGTGATGCATCACACGCCAACCGAATTGGTAGTGCTGGGTTGAAATGAGCCAACACCTCTTTTGATGTGATCAATGCTTTGCTCTTCTGGAAAGCTCGTTTACATTTGTCACTCCACTTCCATGGTACCCCCGTTTGCAGTAGGGTGTTCAGTGGGTGTAGTACGGTAGACAAATTCGGCAAGAACTTATGGTAGTAGTTCACCAGCCCGAGGAACGACCTCAGTTGTGACACATTTACCGGTGCTGGAGCCTTGACTACTGCCTCAATCTTTTCAGGGGACTTATGTAACCCTCCTTTATCAATAACGTGGCCACAATGCGAGTTCTCCCATCCTCGTCGCCAATGTTAGATCCGTGTATCTTAATGTTGTGTCCTTCAATAATCAGACAACAGACTGCAGGGAACGATCAACAGGTGTTTACTGAATGAGGGTTACTCTAGAACTAACTGTACAGATCACTACTCAGGGTTTATATACAGGTGTGGTCACTGCCGGTACTACAGTGTACAGGAGCTGTAAAAAGTAGTTCTCCCCTTAAAGGTACATACATTACAATAATCATCTAGGAACATCAGAACAAGAGTTGGCCAGTCAGCCCTCGAGCCTGTTCTGCCATTCAGTTAGATCATGGCTGATCTGTATCTTGACTCCATGGTTCCGTAACCCTTAATACCCTTGCCTAACGAAAATCTATCAATCTGTTTTGACATTTTCAATTGACCCCTCCCAGCCTCAACAGCTTTTTGGGGGAGAGAGTTCCAGATTGCCACTAACCCTTTGTATGAAGATGTCCTTCCTGACATCAGTATTAGTGTTTTATTCACTGCCACTTCTCTTCTAAGAATGCCCACCTTGTAGAAGTTCTGCTCTTCTCTCCGACGGAATTTCCATTTGTCTCTTTTACCTTGTTCATCTTCATTGCTTTCTGTCTCCCTTCTCGTGTTTGACCAGTTCTGACAAAGGGTCCCAGACCTGAAACGTTAACTCGGTTTCTCTCTCCACGGATGCTGCCTGACCCGCTGAGTGTTTCCAGCATTTTCTGGTTTTATTTCTTCCTGACATCAACCCTGAACTATTTTTAGGCTCTAATTTTAAGGCTATGCCCACATTAAGAACATAAGAAGATAAGCAGTAGGAGCAGGAATCGGCCGTATGGCCCCTCGAGCCTGCTCCGCCATTTATTTTAACTATTTCTCTGTGCTCTTCTGAAATCAGGAGTCAAGTTGGCTCGGGTTGTCCCAGTAACCCAGTTCTGGAAAAATACCATACTTACATACGGCAAAAGAATCAGAGTTGAGATGAGGAAACTTTTTTTTTAACGCAGCGAGTTGTTGTGATCTGGAACGCGCTGCCTGAACGAGCGGTGGAAGCAGGTTCAATAGTGACTTTCAAAAGGGGAATTGGATAAATACTTGAAAATTTGCAGGGTTATTGGGAGAGAGCAGGGATCTAATTGGAGAGCTCTTTCAAAGAGCTGGCACAGGCATGATGGGCCGAATGGCCTCCTTCTGTGCTGTATGATTTTATGATTCTATATATTGTCTTATCACATTGAAAAAGCACTTCGTACAACTAAGCACTTTTGACATGCCATGACCATTAGTATTTAGGGAAAAATCAATACCTGCACCATCAATTTCCCAGAAACAGCGTATTCCGTTTTGACCTGTTTAATTTGGTGTTATTGATTCAGGGAGGAATCTTGGCCAAGGCAACAGCACCTTGTATTTATATAGCGCCTTTATCGTAGTAAAACATCCCAAGGCGCTGCACAGGAGCGTACCTAGACAAATATTAACACCGAGCCACATAAGGAGATATTAGGGATGGTGACTAAAAGCTGGGTCAAGGAGGTAGGTTTTAAGGAGTGTCTTAAAAGGAGAAAGGAGAAGCCAGAGAGGTTTAGGCAGGGAATTCCAGAGCTTAGGGCCCAGGTAGCTGAAGGCACGGCCGCCGATGGTGGAGCGATTGAAATTGGGGATGCTCAAGGGGTGTGAATTGGAGGAGCGCAGAGGTCTCGGAGGGCTGGAGGAGGTTACAGAGATAGGGAGGGGCGAGGCCATGGAGGAATTTGAAAACAAGGATGAGAATTTTAAATTTGAGGTGTTGCCGGACCGGGAGCCAATGTAGGTCAGCGAGCACAGGGGGTGATGGGTGAACGGGACTGGGTGCGAGTTAGGACACGGGGCAGTGAGCACAGGGGGTGATGGGTGAACAGGACTGGGTGTGAGTTAGGACACGGGGCAGTGAGTACAGGGGATGATGGGTGAACGGGACTCGGTGCGAGTTAGGACACGGGGCAGTGAGCACAGGGGGTGATGGGTGAACGGGACTGGGTGTGAGTTAGGACACGGGGCAGTGAGCACAGAGGGTGATGGGTGAACGGGACTTGGTGTGAGTTAGGACACGGGGCAGTGAGCACAGGGGGTGATGGGTGAACGGGACTGGGTGCGAGTTAGGACACGGGGCAGTGAGCACAGGGGGTGATGGGTGAACGGGACTGGGTGTGAGTTAGGACACGGGGCAGTGAGTGTTGTGTATGTAACCTGTTCCACCTTAAGAGAGCTTAAGCCTGTTCCACCTTAAGAGATGTACTACTTTCTCAGGCTGCTGTAGACGTAATACCGGGGGTGAACACACCGGTATATAAGCACTGTGCAGTAATCTTGTATTCAGTATAGTCCCTACCTCCAACCAGTAAAGACCTGTTTTTATTGTTACTCATTAGTCTGTGTCTTAATTAACTAAATAATTCACAGACTTAACACTGGCGACGAGTCAAGTTCTTACCCTGCGGCAGTTATTCCACGGCGGTTGAAGAGAGGTTTCAAACCACACCACCCCACTGGAAGCGACAGGCATTAGGACCCTGAAGCCTCCATCAGCTTGTGAACCGGAGTAGAAGACAGGGCTGGGGAAGACAGAGGTACAGGGCGATAGCGATGGGCAGATAAGGGCCGGGCCGCTTTGAAGTGAGGGGCGCAGCCGGGCCATCGATCGCAACCACCGATAAGGGCCGCACTCGGGCTGAAAGGACAGCGGCTGCAGAAATTGAAGGCGCGAGAGCCGCGGTGCACAGCGCGGGCCATCGATCGCGATCGGGAGATAAGGGCTTTGGAGTGCGAGGCGCAGCCGGGCCATCGATCGCAAGCACTGATAAGGGCCGGGCCGCTTTCAAGTGCGAGGCGCAGCCGGGCCATCGATCGCATCCGCTGATAAGGGCCGCACTCGGGCGATCGCGGCGAAGATAAGGGCCGCACTCGGGGGCTGAAGGGAGACGGCGTCGGGGGACGGGTGAAGACCGCCAAGCGCGGGAAAACCGCCATTTTGTGGGCGGAGGACGACGCCAAGAGCGGGAAGCCGCCATCTTTGATAACAAGTAAAGAAAATAAAATCTGAGAAATTGCAAATCTACAATGCCTAAACACGGAATATTAACACCTTTGATAGTGACCACGAAGATTGGGCCATATATGTTGAAAGAGTAAAAAATTATTGTAAGGCCAATAAAATTCGTGACCAAGATAAAGCTCTAACATTATTAAATTTAATGGGTGCGAAGACATACGGGCAATTGAAACACCTGTTATCACCAGATGAACCGGCGGATAAGACGTTCGATGAGATTGTTACTGTCCTGAAAGATCATCTAAACCCCACGCCGCTGATGCTAGCGGAACGATTTAAATTTTACAACAGAAGGCAGCTACAGCATGAAAGCAATGCTGAATATTTGCTGGAATTGCGTAAATTAGCGAAATATTGCCAGTTTGGAACGGGACTGACAGATGCACTACGAGACAAATTTGTGTGTGGTTTATTTAAACAGGATACACAAAAGCGACTGCTCGAGGAGAGTGAGCTGACGCTTGAGAAGGCGGTCACTATGGCAGCAGCACACGAAGCCGCAGCGAGAGGCACGGCAGTAATGCAGCTACGGTCACCGGAGCTCAGTGCACACAAATTGGGTGTGAGTTCTGGCAAATGTTATCGTTGTGGAAAGACAACGCATGATCAGAACCAGTGTTGGTTTAAAAACCAAGAATGTAGAACTTGTGGTACGCTTGGACACATAGCTAGAGTATGCAGGTCAGGGAAGAAGACCAGCAACAAGAAGTCACCGCAAGGAAAATACGCAAAAGTACACAAGGTGGCCGAACAGGAGTCCGATTCAGACGCTAGCAGTAATGAACTGGCTGGCTTAAGCAGTATTGAACTGGCTAGCTTAAGGGTACTCAACGTTGGTAAGGGTGCAGACCTCCAGACAATTTGGGTTACTCTTCAGATAGAAGGAGTCCAAGTAAAAATGGAATTGGACACTGGATCGGCATTGTCAGTCATGAATAAGAAAGATTACAGAAGGTTATTCCAACATATTCCCCTACAGGATACGGAGATTATATTGACAACCTACACGGGGCAGAGAGTGTACCCCATCGGGACAATAAAGGTTGCAGTGGCCAACAAGGGCGAAGGAAGTCAAATAATGGACTTATATGTGCTACCGGAGGGAGGTCCACCACTACTAGGCCGGGAGTGGTTTAGAAACATAAATATGGACTGGCATTCGCTAAAAGCCATAAAGAGTGAGAACTCGGTGCAGATAATCAGCCCAGACTCTAGAACTGATGCTGGTAAGACCAACCCATGTGCAAAAGACAAAGTTTCAGCACAGAATTCCACTGAGCAACAACAACATAGTTTAACAGAGAATTCTGAGTCTGTCAAGTCTACTGATATGCACATTTTTGAGGGACACTGGGCTCGAACTCAACTCCATTTCAAACTACAACAGCAATTAGAACAAATGATTCGCCGTTTTGAGCAAGAGATGAATGAAATAAAAAAGTTCTTTGTTACAGAGTGGAAGAATCTGGAAAGTCAACAGCAGCAACTGATGGAGAAAATGGAGCAGGAGCACACCAACCATCTGCGCGAGGAGGCCGAACGAATCAAAGCTGATTCAGGTTCTGAAGGTGCGTGCCATAATCTGGTGTCAGAAGAGTTAACGGTCAGCCAACTCCTTCATATGCTGAGGGACAAGACTCTGAAATGGGAAAAACTTGAACACGAGCTGCGATCTTCAAAGGAAAAGGGTTCGGAGCTCTCAAAAGTCATTGAGATGGCTGATGTGACGACACAGACTGAAACGACTGCAACAGAGCAGCCATTGGATGCAAAAAGTACGCTGACTCACGTCAATGTAGAACAACAGACCGCTGAAACAGCTGCTCCGGTAGAGGGATTGCATAGTCCGATCAATCAATCTCCAAAGGAAGTTGAAGTATTAAAATCACAAATGAGGTCACTAGTAAACGACTTGCTGAAAGCCCAGAAAAAGCTGGATGCAGAGGTACACATGAAGAAGCCTCTTCAGGAAAGATGTCTGGATTTGGAACAAGAGCTGGCTAATGTCCAGCTGGGTATGGAGGAAATAGACGACCCTCTCACTGGTCTAGCTCAGGACGACACCGAATATTACCATGACCTGGTGGACGACACCGAATATTACGATGTCCTGTCCTGCCCAGCTTGTAACTTCGACTCCCAAAGTGCAGAAATCATGGAGGAGCACCAAAAGTCTACGGAACATCGGGAGAAGCTGGCTCTACGACGGAAACAGGAGGAAGAGAAGGAGGAACTGCGCATGCAGCTGGCAGCTGTGGCAGCTGACAATGGAGCCCAGAGAGTCTCCAAGAAGCAGAAAAGGAAAAGTAAAAACAGAAGATGACCCATCTGAACCATTATCACCTCTACCAGATCACACATGTGGTCCCTCCGAACGGAGCCAAATCAGTTCGGAAGTTCAAGCTGTTAAATCCATGAAACGACTATTGAATGAGTAACGTGAACCGACTACACCACAGAGATTGAATCTGTGAACTGTTTTCGGCAGAGAGTGAATCTGTGATATGTTACGTTAAACATGAAGTTATATATGTATATATGTTATTACGTTATGTTAAATGGGGGGGATGACTATAAAGCTAAGAAGGGAGGAGTGTTGTGTATGTAACCTGTTCCACCTTAAGAGAGCTTAAGCCTGTTCCACCTTAAGAGATGTACTACTTTCTCAGGCTGCTGTAGACGTAATACCGGGGGTGAACACACCGGTATATAAGCACTGTGCAGTAATCTTGTATTCAGTATAGTCCCTACCTCCAACCAGTAAAGACCTGTTTTTATTGTTACTCATTAGTCTGTGTCTTAATTAACTAAATAATTCACAGACTTAACAGTGAGCACAGGGGGTGATGGGTGTACGGGACTGGGTGTGAGTTAGGACACGGGGCAGTGAGCACAGGGGGTAATGGGTGAACGGGACTCGGTGCGAGTTAGGACACGGGGCAGTGAGCACAGGGGGTAATGGGTGAACGGGACTCGGTGCGAGTTAGGACACGGGGCAGTGAGCACAGGGGGTGATGGGTGAACGGGACTTGGTGCGAGTTAGGACACGGGGCAGTGAGCACAGGGGGTGATGGGTGAACGAGACTCGGTGCGAGTTAGGACACGGGGCAGTGAGCACAGGGGGTGATGGGTGAACGGGACTTGGTGCGAGTTAGGACACGGGGCAGTGAGCACAGGGGGTGATGGGTGAACGGGACTCGGTGCGAGTTAGGACACGGGGCAGTGAACACAGGGGGTGATGGGTGAACGGGACTCGGTGCGAGTTAGGACACGGGGCAGTGAGCACAGGGGGTGATGGGTGAACGGGACTCGGTGCGAGTTAGGACACGGGTGTAGTGTATGTAACCGTTCCACCTTTAAGAGAACTATTTTGTAACCGTTCCACCTTTAAGAGAACTATTTTAAGGGTTGCACTACTTTATCTTGGCTGCTGTATACTGTAATACCAGCGGTGACCACACCGGTATATATGTGCTGTGTAATGATTTATTGGGCAGTTCCGCCCTGACCTTCAACCAGTAAAGACCTGTTAAATAGCAAAATACTGCAGATGTTGGAAATCCGAAATAACAACAGAAAATGCTGGAGAAACTCAGCAGGTCAGGCAACATCCGTGGAGAGAAATTTGAGTTGACGTTTCGGGTTGGACCCTTCTTCAAAACTGGAAAGAAAAGAAACTAGATCGGAGGCAGGGCTGCGATCGGACAAAAGAATAAAAGAAACAAAAGAAGTAAAAGAGATTAGAAGCTAGACGAGATAGTAATAGGCTGGGATTAGGTGTAAAGTGTACTGGCAGGGCAAAAGATAGCTGCCAGGTGTGAGAGAGAAACAAAAGGAAAGCGGGGGGGGGGAAAAGGAGTGGAACAATTACAAGAGAAAAGTTTACTCTTGAATTCGCATTATAACACACAGACTTAACAGTGACGACGAGTACGATCTTACCCTGCGGCAGAGACATATCCAAGGCAGTTGAACGGGCGTCGAGAAGAGGCATCCGCCCTCATCATCCTGCTGAGAAAAGACTCGAGTCTGCAGAGCGAAGAAGGAATTCTGACACGAAGCCTTCCATCAGCAACAGGCAGTGATCATCCCTTCTATCACGGTGTGGGTAAGCCGATCAGCGACGAGCAGCAAGTCGACCACGTTGACTGTGAGTAGGGGAGAAAATAACAAAAAAAATGGAGGATATAAGGGCGGGGAACTCGACCACGGCCGGGGAAAAGAGCCGGACAGAAGTCGGGGCCAGAGGCGCTGAGACTGGGGCAGCGTAAGGCACGGAAGCCGCGGTGAATGCAAACGCAGCCGGTGTGAGAGACCGGGCTGCAAGCGGGCTGGGAGACGCAACAGCGTCGAGAGCAAGCTCGACCGCGACCGGTGAAAAAGGCCGGGCAACTACCGAGGCCGCGGGGCGCAGCGACCGGGACAGCGAAAGGCGCGGGAGAAAATAAAAAAATAAAACCGCGGAGAACTCAGCCGCAGCCGGGGGGGGGGAAAGGACCGGACTGCAAGAGGGGCTGGGAGCCACGATTGAAAACCGCTGGGGAGGGCGAATGCAGCAATACGGCAATCGCCGTTACAGCCAGCGGGAGAGACAGAGCCCGAGCGAGCGGGAGAGACAGAGCCCGAGCGAGCGAGCGAGACCGAGCGAGCGGGAGAGAGAAGAGACTGAGTGAGCGAGGGAGACCGTGCGAGCGAGGGAGACCGAGCGAGCGAGGGAGAACGAGACCGAGCGAGGGAGGCCGAGCGAGGGAGACCGAGACCGAGCGAGCGGGAGTGACAAGAGACAGCCCATGGGGGAGAAAGGCAAACGTGGGAAACCGCCATTTTCGGAGGCGGGGAAGAAGACAAGCGCGGGAAGCCGCCATTTTCAGAGGCGGGGAAGAAGACAAGCGTGGGAAACCGCCATTTTGAAAAAAAAACAAAGTTAAAGAAAAATTCCTTTTTTTCTCAAGAAGATTGCGAGGATGCCTAAGCGTGGTAACATCAACGATTTCGATCCCGATGTGGAAGATTGGGCCACGTATGTAGAACGCATAGAGATATATTGTAAGGCAAATAAAATATCAAATGAAGATAAAGCACTAACCTTACTAAACTCAATGGGTGCGAAGACATACGGGCTATTGAAGCATCTACTATCACCAGCTAAACCGGCGGATCAGGCTTTCGCTAATATTGTTGCTGTCCTGAAGGACCATTTGAACCCCACACCGCTGATGTTAGCGGAACGATTTAAATTTTATGCGAGAACGCAACTGAAAGAGGAAAGCAACGCGGAGTACTTAATTGAACTGCGTAAGCTAGCGAAATACTGTCAGTTTGGGGAAGGACTGACAGAGGCACTGAGAGACAAATTCGTGTGCGGATTGTCGAAAGAAGGAACACAAAAGCGGCTACTTGAAGAGAATGATCTTACACTTGATAAGGCTGTCTCTATTGCAGCATCGCACGAAGCCGCAGCGAGAGGCACTGCAGAAATGCAGCTGAAGGCAGCGGTACTCAGCGTAGATCAAATGGCTTTGGGTACAACGAAATGTTATCGTTGTGGGAAGACAACACACGATCAAAACCAATGTTGATTTAAAAACCAGGAATGTAGAAAATGTGGCAAGCTTGGTCACATAGCTAAAGTATGCCGGTCAGGAAAGAAGACCAGCAACAAAAAGTCACCGCAGGAAAAGTGCAGCAAGGTACACAAGGTGGCTGAGAAGAGTTCGGATGAACAGAATTCGGATTCAGACTCCAACAGCAAGGAACTGGGTAGTCTGAGAATTCACAATGTGAGTAAAGAAGCTGACCTACAAACTATCTGAGTCACGCTCAAGATAGCCAGAGTCCAAGTGGAAATGGAAGTGGACACAGGATCAGCCCTAACAGTCATAAACCAAAGGGACTACAAGCGGCTATTCTCACATATACCCTTGAGAGATGCCGAGATTGTCTTGAAGACATACACGGGGCAAAGAGTATACCCCATCGGAAAGATAAAAGTCAAGGTGAGACACAAGGGCAAAGAACACCAAGGAATGGACTTATATGTACTACCTGAGGGAGGTCCACCACTTCTGGGACGGGAGTGGATCAGGAAAATAAATATGGACTGGCACCCCCTAAAAGCAATGACGGAAAGTCCAGAAAATGAGCGGGAAGTCCTGAGGTGTCCAACGTGCAACAAAGTCTACAAACAAAGGGTGAAAAACCTGTTTCAGAAGCACGTGCTGCAGTGCGGAAACCAGACTACACAGGAGGATGGTGACGGGAACAAAGCCCAGGATAATGATTCAAACAAAAGGAGGTA
The DNA here is from genome assembly GCF_052327205.1 of Somniosus microcephalus. Taxonomy (NCBI): domain Eukaryota; kingdom Metazoa; phylum Chordata; class Chondrichthyes; order Squaliformes; family Somniosidae; genus Somniosus; species Somniosus microcephalus. The sequence goes on along the minus strand of NC_141017.1, from coordinate 34,288,767 downwards.
CCCCCGACGCAGTGCCCGGGCCCACTCAACTACATTTTTCGGGTTGACTCCCTTTTATGGTGGCAAGTCATATGGTGAAGAGGATTTTCCATTCTACCGAGATCTTTCGGGGAAGAAAAGAGGAGAGCAGTCAACTCAAGGGCAGGTAGACGGAGCCGATGATCCAAGCACGTCTTCTGATGAAGATATGGAATACTACTACAACGTCACCAGAACTGTCATCATGTCCGATCGCGAGGGAAGACTCGAGCCGTGCAGTTTCTTTGACGGCGAGGAAGATTGCCGCCTACCCAGGATCAGCTCAGACTCTGGAACTGATGATGGTAAGATCAGCCCAGGTGCAAAAGACAAGTCTAAAATGGACTTGCAGTCTAATGATGGAAAAACGAAGGAGAGCATAAATGCTTCAGGAGAGAACAAAGTATCAGAACAGAATTCCACTGAACAACAACAACATAGTTTGACAGAGAATTCTGAGTCTGTCCAGTCTACAGACATGCACATTTCTGAGGAACACCGGGCTCGAACTCAACTCAATTTCAAATTACAACAGCAATTAGAACAAATGATTCGCCGTTTTGAGCAAGAGATGAATGCAAAGAAAAAGTTCTTTGACACAGTGTGGGAGAATCTGGAAAGACAACAGAAGCAGCTGATTGAGAAAATGGAACAGGAACACACAAACCGTCTGCGCGATGAGGCCAAACGAATCAAAGCTGAGCAAGAAAGGAAATATGTCAAATTCATCGATCAGTTGAAAGCTACGAAGAAAGAGCACCCTTTTGTGAGCAGTGTCAGCAGTAATAAGCCACTCAGGGAAGTGGTGGCAGAGGTAAAAACTGAAGATGCTGCAGAGATCAAGTTTGTTGCTGAAAGCGCTACTTCCAGAGTTTTGCTTCAAATTAAAGAATTGCCAGTTAAAATTGTGAAACCCTTAAGAGAGAAGATTGGCATAGAGAAACATCGTGTCATTTTCGGATGCAAGGTTTCCAGGCCAAATGCTGCTGTCAAGTGGTATTACCAAGACAAAGAGATTCATCCCAGTAATAAATATGAGATTGTGAGTGAAGATGTGTACAGGAAGCTCGTTATTAATAATGTCGCTTTTGAAGATGAAGGCAACTACATGTGCGATGCCATAGATGACCAAAGCACAGCAAAGTTATATGTAGAAAAGCAATCAATTGCCATCATTAAACCCATATGTGATGTGGAAGTGACAGAGCCAAGTGACGCCATTCTTGAGTGTGAGCTTTCAGTTGCGGACGTGAAGCCTCCAAAATGGATACTAAATGGTGAAACTCTTCATGCTTCTGAAGATGTGGACATTGAGCATCGTGGCACTATTCATCGTCTCACTCTGAAACAAACAACTTGTAAGATGACCGGCTTGCTGCAGTTTATCGCAGGGAAATCAAAATCTGAGGCGAGGCTGACTATTAAAGAGCCTCCGTCAAAGGTAGTCAAAGAACTACAGAACATTACAGTGGAAGAGAAGCAGTCTGCTACTTTGAGCTGTCACGCACGTGGTCCCTCCGAACTGAGCCAAATCAGGCTGGAAGTAGAAAAACTTACCAAGGTACTCGAGCCTTTAGAAGTCAACAATGCTGGTTCTGCAGTTACGAAAGTTCAAGCTGTTAAGTCCAGTGAAGGACTATTAGATGAGTCACCCCAGCAACAAGAAACTACTACACCACCGAGGCGTTATCCGGGCCGAGTCAGGAGGCGCAGGAGGCGCCGCCTCAGAGACTGAATCTGTGAACTGTTTTTACATGAAGTCGTGTATATATGTTATGATATTATGTTTAATGGGGAATATATACGTTTAAGCTAAAAAGGGAGGATTGTAGTGTATGTAACCGTTCCACCTTTAAGAGAACTATTTTGTAACCGTTCCACCTTTAAGAGAACTATTTTAAGGGTTGCACTACTTTATCTTGGCTGCTGTATACTGTAATACCGGCGGTGACCACACCGGTATATAAGTGCTGTGTAATGATTTATTGGGCAGTTCCGCCCTGACCTTCAACCAGTAAAGACCTGTTAAAGTTTACTCTTGTGGTCTGTGTAGTAATTCGCATTATAACACACAGACTTAACAACGGGCAGTGAGCACAAGGGGTGATGGGTGAACGGGACTCGGAGCAAGTTAGGACACGGGCAGTGAGCACAGGGGTTGATGGGCGAACGGGACTGGGTGCGAGTTAGGACACGGGGCAGTGAGCACAGGGGGTGATGGGCGAACGGGACTGGCTGCGAGTTAGGACACGGGGCAGTGAGCACAGGGGGTGATGGGTGAACGGGACTCGGTGCGAGTTAGGGCACGGGGCAGTGAGCACAGGGGGTGATGGGTGAACGGGACTCGGTGCGAGTTAGGACACGGGGCAGTGAGCACAGGGGGTGATGGGTGAACGGGACTCGGTGCGAGTTAGGACACGGGGCAGTGAGCACAGGGGGTGATGGGTGAACGGGACTGGGTGTGAGTTAGGACACGGGGCAGTGAGCACAGGGGGTGATGGGTGAACGGGACTTGGTGCGAGTTAGGACACGGGGCAGTGAGCACAGAGGGTGATGGGTGAACGGGACCGGGTGTGAGTTAGGACACGGGGCAGTGAGCACAGGGGGTGATGGGTGAACGGGACTTGGTGCGAGTTAGGACATGGGGCAGTGAGCACAGAGGGTGATGGGTGAACGGGACTGGGTGTGAGTTAGGACACGGGGCAGTGAGCACAGGGGGTGATGGGTGAACGGGACTGGGTGTGAGTTAGGACACGGGGCAGTGAGCACAGGGGGTGATGGGTGAACGGGACTTGGTGTGAGTTAGGACACGGGGCAGCGAGCACAGGGGGTGATGGGTGAACGGGACTTGGTGCGAGTTAGGACACGGGGCAGCGAGCACAGGGGGTGATGGGTGAATGGGACTCAGTGCGAGTTAGGACACGGGGCAGTGAGCACAGGGGGTGATGGGTGAACGGGACTCGGTGCGAGTTAGGACACGGGGCAGTGAGCACAGGGGGTGATGGGTGAACGGGACTCGGTGCGAGTTAGGACACGGGGCAGTGAGCACAGGGGGTGATGGGTGAACGGGACTCGGTGCGAGTTAGGACACGGGGCAGTGAGCACAGGGGGTGATGGGTGAACGGGACTGGGTGTGAGTTAGGACACGGGGCAGTGAGCACAGGGGGTGATGGGTGAACGGGACTGGGTGTGAGTTAGGACACAGGGCAGTGAGCACAGGGGGTGATGGGTGAATGGGACTCGGTGCGAGTTAGGACACGGGGCAGTGAGCACAGGGGGTGATGGGTGAACGGGACTCGGTGCGAGTTAGGACACGGGGCAACCGAGTTTATTCAAATAGTGCAGTGGGCTCATCAACACCCACCTGAACAAGGTCTTGATTGAATGGCAGATCCAAAAGGCTGCACCTCCGACAATGCGGTACAGGAAACTCTCAATTTACCGGCGCCTAAATAACCGGAAATCTCTGTTAACCGGCAAAATTCAGGAGTAGGTTCAGGTAAGTTTTACTTCATATTAGTGGCTGTTCCTGGATCTGTGGCCGTGTAACCGGGGTTCCTGCACCTGTTGCTAAGCAACAGGGATGCCTGGATTTGTGGCCGGGGTTCCTGCACCTGTTGCCATGCAACAGGGACGCCTGGATCTGTGGCCGTGTACGGGGCTCTCGTACCTTTTACTATACCTCTCTGTAATCTGGACTTTTTGATAAACCGGCACCACGTCGGTCCCGTCGGTGCCGGATAAAAAAAGAGTTTCCTGTACTACAGCGCAGTGTCAGCATCGACCACGCACTCAAGTCCTGGTATGTGGGGGCTTCAATGTACAGGAGTCCTGACCCAGACAAGAGAGTCCTACCAACTAAGCCTAGCTGACAGAGCACTCCTTAGCGTAAAATATAAATTAGTTTTCAGCAGTTTTGCAGAACAGGAATCATGCTGAAATTCGGGGGTCGGGGGGGTGGTTAGGAGTGTGGTTTGATGCAGGCACATAACTCTAATTGCATCGCAGTGGGACCTGTAAACATAGTCTCCTTGATTGAAAAATTCTTGCATTGTTATAGGAGAGTGGGTATCAGAAGAGAAGGTATTTCTAATGAGGCTTAGCGGTCTCAACTCATCCATTTTTCTTTTGTTGTCATCAAGACAGGGTTATTATAGGACTCCGCTCACCCCAAAGCAGATCAAAGGCACCAAACTCCAGCGAGACCCAGAAAACTGCAATAACATCTTGTGAGGATTAGCATTTTTATTAATTTAACTTTATTCCATATGGATAAGGAAAAATCTTCCCGCCCCTAGACAATAGACTAATTTCTCTACAATAATGTTCCCTGTCATCTCATCATTTGAATTTCAAATGAATTTCGTACCAGGATTATTCATACCGCTACTGGTCCATTAAAACCTCACTGCGGGAAAAAGTGTCGGCTGCAGTGGAGATACTGAGCTTTGGGTCTGTTGACTTTAACTCCTTGTTAGGAATCGGGACAGCTCCAGATGATGAAAAGAAAACTATGTTACTCAATCTTCTTTTTTAAAAAAAGGTCAAACATAGTTTTGGGAGATTATAGATCTGCTGCCTCAAAGCTCTTTACAGGTAATGACACTGAAGTCTGCTGTAAAACAAAGCAATTATAGAGCACGCGGTGAAGATAAAGGGGAAGGAATACAAGCTGGCATGGTTTTATGGATTTTCTGTCTTTCGGATAAGAGGTTAAACCAAGACGAGACATGGCCCTCACCCCTCCCTATCTCTGTAATCTCCTCCAGCCCCACAACCCCCCCCCGAGATATCTGCGCTCCTCTATTTCTGCCCTCTTGAGCATCCCTGATTATAATCGCTCAACCATCGGCTGCCGTGCCTTCTGTTGCCTGGGCCCTAAGCTCTGGAATTCCCTGCCTAAACCTCTCCGCTTCTCTACCTCTCCCTCCTCCTTTATGACGCTCTTTGAAACCTACCTCTTTGACCAAGCTTTTGGTCACCTGCCCTAATTTATCCTTATGTGGCTCGGTGTCAAATTTCTTAATCTTATAATACTCCTGTGAAGCGCCTTGGGACGTTTTACTACGTTACAGGTGCTATATAAATACAAGCGGTTGTTGCCGAGGCCCCGTCTGCTCCCTCAGGTGGACATAAAAGATCCCACGGCACTATTTCGAAGAAGAGCAGGGGGAGTTCTCCCCGGGGTCCTGGGTTAATATTTATCCCTCACTCAACATCACTTAAACAGATTATCTGGGTCATTATCACATTGCTGTCTGTGGGAGCTTGCTGTGCGCAAATTGGCTGCCGCGTTTCCTACATTACAACAGTGACCACACTCCAAAAAGTACTTCATTGGCTGTAAAGCGCTGTGGAATGTTCTGGGGCCGTGAAAGGCCCTAATTAAACACAAGTCTTTTCTTTCTTTACATGCCATTTGCCCAAGAACGGTATTCATTTTTAATAAAATATTAAGAAACCTAGGTAAGAGGTCAAGAGCTAGGAGACAAGACTCCACCAAGCTTGAAATGAGTAGGAGAGAAGAGGAGAAAAATCGTCTAAGGGTTAGCTTAGATTTTGAGAGGCTGACAATTGTAGGAGCATCAAAGGGAGGTAAGGAGCAACAACAGAAAAGCTCAGCAGGTCAGGGCAGCATCCGTGGAGAGAGAAGCAGAGTCAATGTTTCAGGTCGAAGACCCTTCGTCAGAACTGGAAAAAAGCAGGAAATGGAAAGCAAGTTTAGGGGCTGGGAAAGGGGGAGGGGATGAAAGAACAAAAGGGAAGGTCAGTGACAGGATAGAAAGCAGGAGAGATTGAGAGACATTCAAGGCAAGAGGAGGTGGTAATGGGACAGGTTAAGGACAGGTTAAGGAGGTAAGGAGTTCCTGGTTTTGAGTCCTTGAAAGAATTTATGAGAATGAGATGGTCACTGAGGAGGGAAAAGCTTGAAGGATGGTTCATTTGTAACGTTAAAGGAATTAGATCAAAGTTCAGAAGCGCGACAATGCTAAAAATAGCAATTTGAGGAGAATATTTACAGATAAGGAACAGCCAAATAAAAGGTTATAGATGTACTAGCAATGCTTCAAATGGCGTCACAATGCACACCGGCAGTTGCCATGGTAACCAGAGTTTTGTCATTGGATCTATTGAGTATAAGGCTAGGGATAGGAACCACTCCAAATTATTGATGAGGTTAAACTTAAAGAACCACTCCTAACGTTAGCCATTTTCTTTAATAAAAAGACAAGGAGACGTTGCTAATGGAAGGAAGGCGGGCAACGGGTTTTAAGTCGACGAGCTATGAAAGGGGAATTACGTCTGTGCTCGTTAAAAAAAAAAAATGGAGACTTGAGAGGAGTGGAGGGAAATTAAGTCTCACTGGCCCTGAAATTATGCCATTAATGTTCAGACGAAACTCCCTCCTCTGGTCGTAGCCAAGACGGTAACCGTTCAATTTTAAGCGGGTTACATAGAATTACATAGAATGTACAGCACACGAAACAGGCCATTCGGCCCAACTGGTCCGTGCCGGTGTTTATGCTCCACACGAGCCTCCTCCCGCCCCTCTTCACCACACCCTATCAGTGTATCCTTTCTCCTTCACGTACTTATCTAGCTTCCCCATAAACGCATCTATCCTATTTGCCTCAACTGCTCCCGGTTAACCAGCGCCTTGATTTCAAAATTCTCATCCTTGTTTTCGAATCCCTCCATGGCCTCGCCCCCTCCCAATCTCTGTAACCTCCTCCAGCCCCACAACCGCCACCCCCACCCCACGAGATATCTGCACTCCTCTAATTGTGCCCTTTTGAGTATCCCTGATTATAATCGCTCCACCATTGGCGGCCGTGCCTTCTGTTGCCTGGGCCCTAAGCTCTGGAATTCCCTCCCTAAAACTCTCCGCCTCTCTACCTCTCTTTCCTCCTTGAAGACGTTCCTTAAAACCGACCTCTTTGACCAAGCTTTTGGTCACCTGCCCTAATTTCTCCTTATGTGGCTCGGTGTCAAATTTTTTATCTTAAACTACTCCTGTGCAGCGCCTTGGGACGTTTTACTCCGTTAAAGGCGCTATATAAATACAAGTTGTTGTTGTTGTTAATGCTCCCTGTGAGCTGCACTTTGTTTCCGCGCGGCCTGTTCCTTTTAATGTGCGGTCCCTTTAAATTTCTGCGCCTGCGCGGTGTTTACAGGGTAAAAGCCGGTGAGCGGCCCGCGCGGGACCTTTCAGATCACTGCGAGGCCGCGCGCTCGCGCACCTTAGCGGGAACATCGCTCCTCACGATGGCAAGTTCCACATTCTCCCCACTCTCTGGGTGAAGGAGTTTCTCCTGAATTCCCGATTGGATTTATTAGTGACTATCTTATATTGATGGCCCCTAGTATTGGTCTCCCCCACAACCTTCTGGTAAAAAGTGCCTCTTGTAAAATAGAAGAGCAAGGAGATTCAGTTTAAAAGGGTTAAATATTCATATTCTAGTATCTCACGCTTTTATTTCAGGTCCCTGGTTCTAAAATCTCTACATCTAACAACACAAAAATAGACTTGTGCGGAAACAGTCTGATTTAGCAACCATTTACATATTAAAGCTAGAGGTTATTAAAATTATGAAGGGGTTCGATAGGGTAGACGTAGAGAAGATGCTTCCACTTGTGGGGGAGACCAGAACCAGGGCCCATAAATATAAAATAGTCACTAATAAACCCAATAGGGAATTCAGGAGAAACCTCGTTACCCAGAGAGTGGTGAGAATGTGGAACTCGCTCCCACAGGGAGTGGTTGAGGCGAATAGTATAGATGCATTTAAGGGGAGGCTGGACAAGCATATGAGGGAGAAGGGAATAGAGGGTTATCCTGATAGGGTGAGATGAAGATGGGTGGGAGGAGGCTCGTGTGGAGCACAAACACCGGCACGGACCAGTTGGGCCGAATGGCCTGTTTCTGTGCTGTAGATTCTGTGTAAAACCTTCTCTAACAAAAGTACAGGCAACAGGGCCGAGTACCTTTAAACGCCATCGTAAAATGGCACCGCGACACTGCTCAGGAAATTTCACCCGACAGCCTGTGACCCAGCCCACGAATATAAATCTCAGTGAAAATGTGAAAGTTGTTAAATCAGTGATCCTTTAATATACGTAATGGGTTCACGTCCTCATCAACACCGCTGTGTTCACATGCTCGCAGACGTTGATGTGTTTTGTGCAGAGTTTGTCATGTCTTACTAATATCTCCAGTTGTCTTGTCAATGTTCACCGTTTTCAGCATCTCTCTCTCTGTCACTCCACTACTTTTAATTACTTTCCTTGCCTTTTACGCTCTCTGAAACCTCCTTTAGTTGTTGCTGTGAGTTGCGGTGCTTTCATCCACTGCACCTGACTAAGTGGCTCAGTGTGGGCGGTCTAGCCTCTAGAGTCGGAAGATGGTTGGTTCAAGTCTCCCACTCTAGAGACCTAAGCACAAAAATCCAGGCTGACACTCCCAGTGTAGTACTGAGGGAGCGCCGCACTGTCGGAGGGACAGTGCTGAGGGAGTGCCGCACTGTCGGAGGGACAGTACTGAGGGAGCGCTGCACTTTCGGAGGGGCAGTACTGAGGGAGCGCTGCACTGTCGGAGGGGCAGTACTGAGGGAGCGCTGCACTGTCGGAGGGGCAGTACTGAGGGAGCACTGCACTGTCGGAGGGGCAGTACTGAGGGAGCGCTGCACTGTCGGAGGGGCAGTACTGAGGGGGTGCCGCACTGTCGGAGGGGCAGTACTGAGGGAGCGCTGCACTGTCGGAGGGGCAGTACTGAGGGAGCACCGCACTGTTGGAGGGGCAGTACTGAGGGAGTGCCGCACTGTCGGAGGGGCAGTACTGAGGGAGTGCTGCACTGTCGGAGGGGCAGTACTGAGGGAGCGCTGCACTGTTGGAGGTGCTGTCTTTCGGATGAGACGTTAAACCGAGGCCCCGTCTGCTGGACGTAAAAGATCCCACGGCCACTATTTCAAAGAAGAGCAGGGGAGTTCTCCCCGGTGTCCTGGGCCAACAGTTATCCCTCATTCAATATAACAAAATCAGATTATCTGGGTCATTATCACATTGCTGTTTGCAGGAGCTTGCTGTGCACAAATTGGCTGCCATGTTTCCCTACATTACAACAGTGACCACAGTTCAAAATGTACTTCATTGGCTATAAAGCGCTTTGGGACATCCGGTGGTCGAGAAAGGCGCTATAGAAATGCAAGTTTTTTTTAATTTGTTCCGGGATGTGGGCATTGCTGGCAAGGCCAGCATTTATTGCCCATCCCTAATTGCCCTTGAGAAGGTGGTGGTGAGCCCCCTTCTTGAACTGCTGCAGTCCGTGTGGTGAAGGTGCTCTCTTCTTCGTTCTTTCAATGCTTTGCCTCGGGCGAGTCAGATACTGGAAAGAGGGAGTGAACACTGTTTAACACTTCACAGGAACCAGCAGTCCTCTTCCCATCCAAGCAGGCTTTCTTTTCTGCATGCACCAACATAGTGTGCATCAGTGAGCTATTCAACTGTGAAGGGCTGTGTAGCTATGGCCAAGCCTGCCCTTTCTTGCTGGCCACGCGCAGGCATTTGCAGCCGAGGCCGCCGGTTTCTGATCGGGAACAGGAACCCAGGCCTATCTTTCCCTCCCTACCCTAGAGGTTTGGAGGCCAACTGTATTAACCCCTCCGACTGCCACCATTAAAAACCAGTTGGTACCCCAGAATGGGTCTTGAACCTGGGACCTTGTGGTTCTGTATGACTCAGCTAACTGGTGACCTCACCAGGAGAGCCAAGATTTCTTATTCCTTCTTTCCGTTTTGATCCCTCCTCTTTGAAATGTTAGCCCCTTCCTCGGCTTGCTTTGTCTCTCTGCGCAGTAGGATTTCGAGCACAGTTGTCCGATACTCTTTGGGTCTCAGCTGGCCTGCATTTGACTATCTGGAAGTCATCAGTTTGGGAGTATTATCACCATCAGTAACAACACACGGCAGGAGGGTGAATGAAAACCTTTGACCAGCGACCATAGTGCGGGGTGTTGCATAGAATCACCGGCACAGAAACAGGCCATTCGGCCCAACTGGTCCGTGCCGGTGTTTGTGCTCCACACGAGCCTCCTCCCTCCCCTCTTCATCTCACCCCTATCAGCATATCCGTCTAATTCTTTCTCCCTCCTGTGCTTTTCTGGCTTCCTCTTTTAGCTAGGATAGAAAAATAAAAGGCCAACTCATGCCTGACACATCATAATGAGCATCACAGAAAAGCTGGCACTAATGCTTGTACCAGACTGTCAACAATCTGATGAATTGGTACTAAGGCAGCCCAAAAGTAGAAGGAATTATCCATGTCTCTATATTATCGTGAAGGGTTTTGATAGAGTAAACAAGGAGAAACTGTTTCCAGTGACAGAGGACACAGATTTAAGGGGATTGGCAAAAGAACCAGAGGGCGACACGCGGAAACATTTTTCTTTTACGCAGCGAGTTGTTGTGATCTGGAACGCGCTGCCTGACAGGGAGGTGGAAGCAGATTCAATAGTAACTTTTAAAAAGGGAATTGGAGAAATACTTGAAAAGAAAAAATTTGCAGGGCTGTGGAGAAAGAGCGGGGCTAATTGGAGAGCTCTTTCAAAGAGCCGGCACAGGCACGATGGGCCGAATGGCCTCCTTCTGTGCTGTAACGTTCTATAATTAGATGTCAGGCCACCAAATATCGGAGGTATCCTGCTTCTAGTGGTATACTGAAGAAATAATAGTTGCCTGATAGCTCGAGCAAGAATATACTGGATTCCCAGAGCAAAGGCTCAGGGTCAGATCCCAGACATTCGAAATTGAGCCAAGGCTTGCTGATTCTTCCCTTGGCCGTTTGCCAGCATTGTAATAATAAAGCATTATTTCAAGTGGACTGCAAAAACCTCCAGCAGCACTTGACTTCACAATATAAAAACCACTTTCAGCGATGATTCAGTGTTGGAGCTGAAAGGAACAGAATTCTGCCAGTTGTCAAGAATCAAATCCTCAAACTCACTGATTGAGGAGCTCAAGAATCAAAGTCACTTGGCCCTTCCTCTGACCCACTGGGGGCAATTTTAAACTCGCCCACCCGTCGGGGAACTGGCGGGATCAGGTTTTGCACCCTGCCCGATGTTACAGCACAGTTGGGTTAAAATTGCCCCCATTATCTCAGACACTCATTGGGAGGATCTGGCTGTTCTGGCCAATGACAGGGTAGCATTCTGCATCCATCTTGCCAAGTATTACCTCCAACAGCCATCGAGAACGCCATGGACTGTTGACTTTGGGGATGTCTGGAACCCAAGCTTGCCTGTTCTGGAGGTTGAATTTAAAAAAAAATTAATTCATGGGATGTGGGCGTTGCTGGCAAGGCCAGCATTTATTGTCCATCCCTAGTTGCCATTGAGAAGGTGGTGGTGAGCCGCCTTCTTGAACCGCTGCAGTCCGTGTGGTGAAGGTGCTCCCACAGTGCTGTTAGGGAGGGAGTTCCAGGATTTTGACCCAGCGACGATGAACGAACGGCCGATATATTTCCAAGTCAGGACGGTGTGTGAGTTGGAGGGGAACTTGGAGGTGGTGGTGTTCCCATGTGCCTGCTGCCCTTGTCCTTCTTGGTGGAAGAGGTCGTGGGTTTGGGAGGTGCTGCTGAAGAAGCCTTGGCGAGTTGCTGCAGTGCATCTTGTAGATGGTCCACACTGCAACCACGGTATGCCGTTGGTGGAGGGAGTGAATGTTTAAGGTGGTGGATGGGGTGTCAATCAAGCGGGCTGCTTTGTCCTGGATGGTTAAAAGTGGACAACACAGATAACCACCAACGCGACTGCATAACTTGAGGGAACTACAAGCCTGCTTCCATGCAGGGGATTTTGCTTCATAATAATTCCAACCAATGTCATGTTAAAATTGTTCTTGTCTGGAACCTATAGACAACCATTCTTTCTTTTTGATATTGATTGGAAGTGACAACCAGACGTGTTAACTCATGCCGCTTTTAGTAATTCATATTGCCTGAAATGAAACCAATAAAATACGGCCCCTCAAAAAAACACACTTCAAACTGGTTTCTTTGGTGCCAACTGGCTTTCTCCAATAGGAAAGCACGATTAGCTATCAGCTCCCAAATCGGAAATGAGCCAGACTCTGAATACGTACTTTATGCAGCACGCAGCCTGGGTGGTTTAATTATTGTGGCTCATCGTAATGATGAGTGAAGCATTCCAATTCATTCAAGAGAGTGCAGGGCAATGAAAGGTGATCCAAAGCAATCTTCTATACACATCTGAGGACAGAATGTTGAGAAAGACTGGAGAAGCTTGGACTTGTTAGACTTGAAAGGACCTCAATGCGATGTGTGAGATAGCCAAGAATCGTTTGAAACATTCAAAACTTAGGACAGATATCCAGGCGGTTCGTCACACAGAGAGCAATCAACGTGTTACATAGGGACAGAAGGAGGCCATTAAATCCCTCGAGCCTGTTCCGCCATTCAATGGCCAATCTGTATCTTGACTCCTCGGAACCACCTTGGTTCCGTAACCCTTAATACACTAATCTAACAAATGTTGAATGGACTTCCGATAGCAGTAGGATAGCAGACGGAAAAACCCTGGCAGCATTTAGAAAATAGTTAGATGTCGCAATACAAACTCTGGTTCCCTTCCCCCAAATAGCCTTCCTCATCATTAAAAGCCAGTGGACAGGTACAAAAAGGCTAATGGAACATTGCCTTTTATCTCAAGGGAGCTTTTTTTTATTTGTTCATTCACCAATTGCCCTTGAGAAGGTGGTATTGAGTCACCTTATACAACTGAGTGTTTTGCTAGGCTGCTTCAGAGGGACAGTTAAGAGTCACAGAAATCACAGAATCACAGAAACCCCACAGTGCAGATAGAGGCCATTTCGGCCCATCGAGCCTGCACCGACACATATCCCCGTAACCCCACGTATTTAATCCCCCTAACACTAAGGGTCAATTTATCATAGCCAATCAACCTAACCCGCACATCTTTGGACTGTGGGAGGAAACCGGAGCACCCGGAGAAAACCCACGCAAACACGGGGAGAATGTGCAAACTCCACACAGACAGTCGCCCGAGGCCGGATTCGAACCCGGGTCCCTGGCGCTGTGAGGCAACAGTGCTAACCACTATGCCACCGTGCTGCCCCACATTGCTGTGGGTCTGGACTCACATATGGGCCAGACCAGGTAAGGACGGCAGATTTCCTTCCCTAAAGGACATTAGTGAACCTGATGGGTTTTTACAACAATTCATGGTCACCATTTCTGATACTAGCTTTATATTCCAGATTTATTTAATTAACTGAATTTAAATTGCCCAGTTACTATAGGGGGATTTAAACTCAAGTCTCTGGATTACTAGTCCAGTGACATAGCCACTATGCTGCCATATCCTGGTATTCAAAGGAGAGGAAGTTACACCTCCATTGCACAGAACCTTGGTCAGACCCCAGCTGGTGTTCTGATCTGGGCACCGCACCGCAGCACAGATTCACCAGAATGATACCGGGGCATAGAGGCTTAAGTTATGAGGAAAGGGGGCATAAACTTGGCTTCTATTCAATTCAATCCAATTTTTATTTGCCATATGTACTAGTACAATGGAATGCTTACTCCCCGTAGGGACACGTCAGCTATTTTTACAGCGCCGTGTTCAGAAAGTCAATTCTTTGGCATCCAGTGACAGTGGGAGCACGATGTCCCTCAGCCGCTCCGTCCTCCTCGTCCCCGCGGCCTCCTCCTCACTGTTGCCGGCTCGGCTCCACGTGTGGTGGCCTGCTTCTCCCGCTCACCCTCTGGCCACCATTCCCGACTCCCCTCCTCCCAGTCGGACTGCGAGTCGTCGTGGCTGCTGCTGCGTCCCGATGCGCTGCGCTGCCTCCGCCCGACTCGCCGAACACATCCTCCGGTCACCGCAGCCTCCTCCTCACCATCGCCGGCTCCACGGTCCGACAGCCCAGGCCTGCTTCTCCCGCTTCCGGTCCGGCCTCTGGCCGCCATGCTCGGCTCCCCTCCTCCCAGTCGGAATGCTTCCCCGCTGAGGAGCAGCCGGCCGACGTGCTCTAGCGGGTCGATGTGGCTGCTGCTGCATCCCGATGCGCTGCGCTGCCTCCGCCCGACTCGCCGAACACCTCGCTCCGGTTGCGGATCTTCTATATTCTCTCGAGTATAGAAGATTGAGAGGTGATCTACTCGAGGTGTTTAAAATGATTCGATAGGGTAGAGACGGAGAAACTATTTCCTCTGGTGGGGAATTCAAGAATGAGGCGGGGACATGATCATAAAATTAGAGTTAGGCCATTTAGGAGGGAAATCCGGAAGCACTTTTTCACACAAAAGGTGGTAGAAATCTGGAACTCTCTCCCCCAGAAAGCTGTGGATGCTGGGGGAGAATTGAAGCTTTCAAGACTGAGAGTTTTGTTAGGTCAGGTCACGGGATATAGAGCTAAGGCGGGGAAATGGAGTTGAGGTGCCGATCAGCCATGATCTAAGTGTATGGCGGAACAGGCTCGAGGGCCTCCTCCTGTTCCTAAGGCTACTGTGTGACTATGTTTATCCGTGTCTGTCTCATGCTCTTGTGAATCCAGCGGCTGATTCTACACACTCCCACGCTTTCAAGGGAGAACAGTATTCACTGGGAGCGCAATGGAGGAAATCGCGAGCCAGGAGTTCCGTCAATTACAACCCTGGATTGTGTCGCTGCGATTTCCCCAGTGAGTGCAACTTCCCATCGGGAGCTCGGAATTGGCCCTCGGGAGTTGGGATTGAGAGATCCTGGAAGAAAAGAACAAAGTTGAATCTGAATTTGATTCGATTTCTATTCATCCATCAATGCGGATGGCCTTCCACTGGACTGAAGCGACACACTCCGATGCATAGTGAAAGTATCAGTGATCGAAAGACATTAGTCTGTTGCTGAGCGAATGCACGCCTCGAGATAAATGCAGCGCGCTACTGCATGTATGTAAAAGCGGATTTTATAATATGTGCGCCTCCTTGACCTGAAGGTGACAGACATTTCCGAATTGTGTCTCTCTTTGAAATGGGAGAGAGAGCAACTCGAGATCTATGCTGCCTAGGCCGCAAACTGACTCCTTAATAAGCTAATTAATGAGAGGGTGCTCTCTTATCAACTGCATTCTAATGATGCCTACTCTTTAGCAGATATCTGCGCAATTATTGTGATCATTTCCACTCTGCTCTGTTAAGTTGAACGCAGTGTTTAAATGAAGCATTCAATGAACAGCGCAGAGCATAATCACTCTTGTATCCCATTCCTTTGTATCTTTTTGTTACTAGAGATTGCCTAGTAATACAAGAGTACTTCAATTATAAAGGCAGCTTGGCTGATGGAATTAAATTAAGCACTTGGCTCATCCGTACTGCAGATGCAACAGGTAAAATTTTAAACACAGAGGGAGAAATTCCCCTCCTTTGCGCCTCCCGTGGGGGCCGTTAATGGGGCGCCCGGACACGGTGCTACCGGGTTGCGCCTCGATCTCATGGGCCCGCAGATCATGACGTCATCGCCGGGCGCAACGCCTCGGCACAAGAATTTCCCTTCGCCCCCCCACCCCCGCAGCAGCGCCGGGCGATGGCAGCGACTGCTGCAGGGGAACGCGAGCAGGATGGCCGGCCGCTAGTGGGGCGGAAGTTAAGGGTGAGGTAGCCTGCCCGGCCGCCCTGAAAAAAGTCGGAATACTTTTTCAAAACTTTTTTTCTTTTTTTGGGCGCCTCTGGGCGCGGGGATCCATGCCGCGATCGGTCGGCCCAGGGCACACTCTGCTCGAGTGCCCTGGGCCAATCGCGCGGCCATCCCCCCCACTCCCCGGTGGTCCAGGTAAAGGTTGGAAAAAAAAACCTGCCGAGATCGCAGCGTGGGGCCCTTCCCTTTAATTCAGGGAGGAGCCCCTGCAACGCCGCAGCGCCGCGCTTGGCCACTCGTGGCGCTGCTGAGCACATTGGCCCGGGTCACGAACCTCCCGTCCTCTCGCGCTCCAAGAAGTGGGACGCTCGGTTTAGCGCTCCACTTCCCTCTTGCAGCAAAAAATGGGAATTTCAGAGAGGCTGGAAGAGGTCAGCGCCTGGCGCTAACTTTTCCAGCTTTTCTGATTTAGCGCCCCAAACGGGGCTTGAGGGG
Source organism: Somniosus microcephalus (assembly GCF_052327205.1). NCBI lineage: Eukaryota > Metazoa > Chordata > Chondrichthyes > Squaliformes > Somniosidae > Somniosus > Somniosus microcephalus. The sequence continues at coordinate 34,272,605 of NC_141017.1, read as the reverse complement.
AATTTCTCCCCCATAAATTATTAACTTACTTAAACAGAAAGAAAGAATTCGCATTTCTATAGCGCCAGGACTGCCCAAAGCACTTTACAGCCAATGAAGTACTTTGTGAAGTGTAGTCACTCTTGTAATGTAGGAAACGTGGCAACCAATTTGCGCACAGCAAGCTCCCACAAACAGCAATATGATAATGGCCAGATAATCTGTTTCAGTGATGTTGGTTGAGGGATAAATATTGACCCCAGGACACCGGGGAGAACTCCCCTGCTCTTCTTCAAAATGGTGCCATGGGGTCTTTTACCTGAAAGAGTAGACAGAACCTCGGCTTAACGTCTCATCCAAAAGACAGCAGCTGTCGACAGTAAAGCACTCCCTCAGCACTGCAGTGTCAGCCTAGATTTATGTGCTCAAGTCTCTGGAGTGAGACTTGAACCCACAACCTTCTTCACTCAGAGGCAAGAGTGCTACCAACTGAGCCACCGTAGTGGTCACCTAAACCTTCACACTAAAGGTGTCATAAAGTCCAGCTGTTAAAAGAGAATCTACCTCAACACCAGACCTTGCAACACTGGAAGAGGACCAGCAACCGTGTCAACTCTCTCTGCACATCATATGCCGTACAATGTTCTTAAATACTATGGAGTGCGCAAATGGGAAAGTGTCCCCAGGCTGGAGTACCAACGGGCTGAGCCTCAGAGCTGTGCAATGAGCTTTCATAGCCGTGGCCCATCGCCAACGGGAATTCAGGAGAAACCTCTTTACCCGGAGCGTGGTGAGAATGTGGAACTCGCTGCCACAGGGAGTGGTTGAGGCGAAGAGCACAGATGCATTTAAGGGGAAGCTCGATAAGCACATGAGAGAGAAAGGGATAGAAGGATGTGCTGATAGGATGAGATGAAGAAGTGGAAGGGAGGAGGGGTGTGTGGATCGTGGACCTGTTGGGTCAAATGGCCTGTTTCTGTGCTGTAAATACGGTGTAATCCTATGTAATGGCCACTTCTAGATATTGACCAAGATATCAGCTCGATCATGTCAAGAAGAGACAAGATTCTACACTAAGGCGGGTGGAGAGGTAACGGAGGGTTGACTTACCTCAAGCTGCTCTCTTGCTTACCACCTGGCCTACGAGTGACAGCAGCAGGAAACTTTCGTAAATGTCCGGAAAGCTCTATCCACCGGCAAAATTCAGGAGTCGGTTCAGATAAGTTTTTTTACTTCTCGTTGCTTTTTTTCTCCAGTCGTGGCTCTGCAAGGTCTAGCTGAAGCTGTTGCTTAGCTACAGAGACGCTTGCAAGCTACGCCGACTGTTTTGAAGCTGTTGCTAAGCAACAGGGTTTGTTGCTTCACACGGAGCTCAGAAGCTCCATATGTTTTAACATTAGCGCTGGTTTCTCCGGCAGTTTTGATGGAACGGCAACAGCTCGGTCCCGTCAGTGCCGGATACCAGAAAGTTTCCTGTATATCGGTTTGCAGGCCACCCAACTATCTGTCCAAACATAAGCATCAATAGGAAAATCCAGGACTATATAGTTCAACAGGAGCATTGATGTAGGAGGGAGTATTGTAATGAAGCATTTAACTCGACCTACAATGGCGCTCAGTTTCCCCCCAAAACCTCAAATTTATAATTCTTATCATTTTGTTTCAATCCCTATCTCAGTGAGGTCCTCCAGCCTTAATGCACCCACCTCTAAACGCTCCATTCCTCCGACTCTGGTGTCATGCACTCCCCCGTCCCTATCCTTGGGAGCCATGCCTGCAGGAGCCTGGGCCCCACGCAGTGGAATCCCCTCTCCATACCCCTCCACCTCCCTCTCCTCCTTGAAGACCCCCATCACAAGCCACCTCTTTGACCAAGCTTTTGGTCACCCCCTTCTAAAGTCTCTTTCCTTGGACACCACAAGTCCTGGCCAGAACGGAGATGATTGGGTAATTCCCCCGTCAATCACGCCTGGAGAACGCACTGCTGTAAGTGACTGGGATCGATTTTGCGCGCAAAATTTGTATTGTGTAACTATCCTCCACTCATTGCATCTTGCTGGAGGAATAGTCCTGCTGCACCCGGGAGACTCTGCTTATTGTAGTTTCAGTTATGAGTTTGGAGACTCTGTATATTAAAACCACGCTCCCACCACCCCCCCCCACTCCAGTTTTATTTTTGATTACGCCTCTGTGAAGTGCCTTTAACCGCATTTCTACATTAAAAAGTGCTACATAAATACAAGTTGCCATTGAACAGATCTGAAGTGTGCCACTCCACCAAGATCAGCCAGATTGATCCTCACAGACTGTGTTTGCTGCTTTGTTTCGAGACCTACATCGTTATGTTGTCAAAACACTCAGTGGAAACGGCCTCCTTGCTGTTGATGAACAGAAAACATTGCAAAAATAAGACATCAGCTTCAATCAAATGTCTGGCTCCTGAAAATGGAAGAAGTGTCACCCTCGAATTCATCTGTTTTTAAAGCCTTCTGTCGTGCAGCTTAGAGAAAACATAGAAACATAGAAGATAGGAGCAGGAGTAGGCCATTCGGCCCCTCGAGCCTGCTCCGCCATTCAGTGAGATAATGGCTGATCATTCAAATTCAGTACCCTGTCCCTGCTTTCTCCCCATATCCCTTGATCCCTTTAGCCTTAAGAAATATATCTAACTCCTTCTTGAATATATTTAATGAATTGGCCTCAACTGCCTTCTGTGGTAGAGAATTCCACAGGTTCACCACTCTCTGGGTGAAGAAATTCCTCCTCATCTCTGTCCTAAATGGCTTACCCCTTATCTTTAGACTGTGACCCCTGGTTCTGGACTCCCCCGCCATTGGGAACATCCTTCCTGCATCTAGTCTGTCCAGTCCTGTTAGAATTTTATAAGTTTCAATGAGATCCCCTCTCATTCTTCTGAACTCCAGCGAGTATAAGCCCAATCAACCCAATCTCTCCTCATACATCATTCCTGCCATCCCAGGTATCAGTCTGGTGAATCTTCGCTGCACTCCCTCCATTGCAAGAACATCCTTCCTCAGATAAGGCGACCAAAACTGCACACAATACTCAAGGTGTGGTCTCACCAAGGCCCTGTACAACTGCAGCAAGACATCCTTGTTCCTGTACTCGAATCCTCTCGCTATGAAGGCCAGCATACCATTTGCATTCTTAAATAAAGAGAGTTCTTTATTTTTTTCAAAACCAACACTGTGGCACACATAAGAGGTACATTACATTCCAAAAGCATCCTTGTTTTCAAATCCCTCCATATCCTCGCCCCTCCCCATCTCTGTAACCTCCTCCAGCCCTACAACCCTCCGAGTCCCATATCTCCAAATCTGGCCTCTTGCGCATCGCTGATTTTAAATCGCTCCACTATTGGCGGCCGTGCCTTCAGCTGCCTGGGCCCTAAACTCCGGAATTCCCTCCCTAAACCTCTCCGCCTCTCTCTGCTCCTTTAAAGACGCTCCTTAAAACCAACCTCTTTGACCCACCTGTCCTAATATCTCCTTATGTGGCTCAATGTCAAATTTTGTCTGCTAACGTTCCTGTGAAGTGCCTTGGGATGTTTTACTATGTTAAAGGTGCTATATAAATGCGGGCTGTTGTATCTTCTACAGTTGGGTTAATTTGGGGAAGTGCTCAGAACCAAATAAAGCAAATTGTGGTACTGGGGGTTTTAATGTGGGGTTTCATTCATGAGGATTGCTCTTGCATTCGATGTGTTGTATAAGCCTTCGGTCCGACTCCAGTCTGGAGTACGGTGTGCCATCCTGGTCGCTACTCATAGAAAGGACATTATCACAAGAGGTCCAGTAACACAGATGATTCTGGATATCAGGATTTCAAGTTATGAAGAAAGATCAAGACAGTTGGCTTTGTTTTCTTTGAAAAGAAGAACGTTTTTCAAGATTATAAAAAAGGGGAATTGTTCATTTTGGTGAAAGTTTTAAATACCAAATTTAAAAATGGAAAATTTGGGAGTCAAATGGGTAGAATTTTTTCCAACCAAAAACGGAAGAAGTTAATTGGGAAGGCTACTAATGTTGGGCAGTATAACTGGGTTCAAGAAACATTTAAATGTGTTTCTAGAGCAAGAAAGGATTGGGAGATCGGATGAGAAGGTGAACAGGCGGAGCTGATCTGGGCCTGTTGACTTTTTCCAAATATCAAAGGTTCTTGCATCCTTACGATGCAAAGTTGGGTTGCTACGGCTTTGAGTCCCTGGCTGAGCTGTTACTCACAGTTGGAATGAGTTAAGGTCACTGCTGGCCGGGACAGTAGGCTTTAACAGTGGAGTGTTTCATCCTACTGAACTCCACAAATAAACTCTAAAGCCTGCACATCTGCCAATGCACTTTATTATGGTTATGTTTATGTTAATGTATTACAAGCCAAATGTATGTTGAATGTTTAAATGTCTTAATCTAAATGTACACTCTCGGGAGACGCAAGCCTACATTTCGTTGTACTGCACTTGTGCACTAACAATGACAATAAAGTTGATTATTATTATTAGAGGTCAAGGAGGGAAGGGTCGAATCCAAAAAAAAGACTTGCATTTAAATAGCGCCTTTCACGACTACCGGACAGACGTCTCAAAGCGCTTTGCAGCCAATGAAGTACTTTTTGAAGTGAAGTCACTGTTGTAATGTGGGAAACGCGGCAGCCAATTTGCGCACGGCAAGCTCCCACAAACAGCAATGTGATAATGACCGGATAATCTGTTTTTGTTATGTTGGTTGAGGGATAAATATTGGCCCCAGGACAACTCCCCCTGCTCTCCTTCGAAATAGCACCGTGGGATCTTTTACATCCACCTGAGAGAGCAGACGGAACCTCCGAAAGTGCAGCACTGCACTGGGAGTGTCAGCCTAGCTTTATGTGCCACAACCTTCTGACTCAGAGGCGAGAGTGCTGCCCACTGAGCCCCGGCTGACAAAGCTATAGGTCCCTCTCATTCTGCTCCAAAAGCATCTCTTGCGCCATCCGTCATAGCCCTATCACCTCATTGACATTGGCCTCACTTCCCTGCAAAAGGTGATACTAATTAGAAGGAGAATATCCAAGAGAAAAAAATAAGTCATAAGACACAAGTTGGTTCTTCACTTTCTCAACTTGTCCTTTTTTTTCCCCCCAGGGTGTCCTCGTCTCGAATTGCATTTGCTCAACTGAATGAGCCTGGCGTCACATTTTGCAAAGAGTTGGCAAAAATATGTCCTGTCCTCAATAAATATCCCGTATTTGACTGAACTTTCTCCCTCGCTCCTCTTTCCCCCCCCCCCGAAGATGACAACTGGAGAATCAACATGGTGACATACAAAGAAGTTTAACTGAAGAAACAGTTCTTCTTCTTGCCAAGTTCACCCTGAAGGTCACCCAAGCACTGTCATAATAATCCATCCCCACTGTCATTTTGTTATTCTCAGCATGTTTACTATCGTGGCTTAATATCCTTTCTGTTGTGAGATCATTTTTCTTCTTGGCATTTCCTTTCACACTCACGCCTAAGTGGCAAAGTAGTGTTTGATGGTTTCAGTGCGAATTCTAGAGTGATTTACAGCTTTAGCTTCTCAAAAAATATTTCAAGACTGACATGATAGGTCTTTCAATTTCCACAAGTACTTTGTAACAGTGTTTATTCTGCCTTCCCGCTCTGACTGTGTTCCCTGTAAAACAGTCTTGAAGGTGAGACAACTGTTTTGACTTTCACAGCACCAAAATGAATTGCAGCTCAACGAATGAAGAATCTTAGAGGGTCACCTTCGATATCGGACGGGAGCCGAATACTGTTGGTTTCGGATCGGCTTCCCCTGGTCGACATCGCCCGATTTCCCTCTCGTTGACTTGAACGGAAAGGAAGATCTAACGCTGTATAACAGACAGCCAACCCCCCAACCGCCAGATTTCTGCTGGCATCCAAACTGACGATGTCTATGTTGGGCGATGGAAGCCGTGTGGTGTTGGGCAATGGAAACAGTGTTGTGTTGGGCAATGGAAACAGTGTCTATGTTGGGCGATGAAAGCAGTGTTGTGTTGGGCAATGGAAACAGTGTTGTGTTGGGCAATGGAAACAGTGTCTATGTTGGGCGATGGAATCAGTGTCTATGTTGGGTACCCAAGGGCAACAACAAGCAGGTCCAAGTCAGCTGTATGTAGATTTCACCATTTTGGTCAGACTGTTAAACAGAGCGGCGCACAGCAAACATGCACTCCACATCAGGAAAAGGGCAGAGAGGAGAGAGAACGGTCACTCCCTATTGTCTGATTTCAGGACTGAGGCAGAATCCAACATATCAATATTCAAGGAATTTGCCCGCCCCATCGGCACGGATTTCCCCGCCCCACAAGTGCTAATCTGCCTGCCCGGCCATTGCCTACTCTGCCTCTGGTGAAAGAAAGCAATCTGCAATAATTATTAGATGACGGGTGGATAGAAACATAGAAGATAGGAGTAGGCCATTCGGCCCCTCGAGCCTATTCCGCCATTTAATGAGATCATGGCTGATCATCCAAATTCAGTACCCTGTCCCTGCCTTCTCCCCATATCCCTTGATCCCTTTAGCCTTAAGAAATATATCCAACTCCTTCTTGAATATATTTAATGAATTGGCCTCAACTGCCTTCTGTGATGGAGAATTCCACAGGTTCACCACTCTCTGGGTGAAGAAATTCCTCCTCATCTCAGTCCTAAATGGCTTACCCCTTATCCTTAGATTGTGACCCCTGGTTCTGGACTCCCCCGCCATCGGGAACATCCTTCCTGCATCTAGTCTGTCTAGTCCTGTTAGAATTTTATAAGTTTCAATGAGTACAAGCCCAATCGACCCAATCTCTCCTCATACGTCATTCCTGCCATCCCAGGTATCAGTCTGGTGAATCTTCGCTGCACTCCCTCCATGGCAAGAACATCCTTCCTCAGATAAGGCGACCAAAACTGCACACAATACTCAAGATGTGGTCTCACCAAGGCCCTGTACAACTGTAGCAAGACATCCTTGCTCCTGTACGCAAACCCTCTCGCTACGAAGGCCAACATACCATTTGCCTTCTTAACCATCTGCTGCACCTGCATGCTTACCTTCAGCGACTGGTGCACAAGGACACCCAGGTCTCGTTGCACTTCCTCTTCTCCCAATCTATTGCCGTTCAGATAATAATCTGCCTTCCTGTTTTTGCCACCAAAGTGGATAACCTCGCATTTATCCACATTATACTGCATCTGCCATGCATCTGCCCAATCACCCAACCTGTCCAAATCATACTGGAGTTTCTCGGCATCCTCCTCACAGCACACACGCCCACCCAGCTTTGTGTCATCTGCAAACTTGGAGATATTACATCTAGTTCCCTCGTCTAGATCATTAATATATAGTGAATAGCTGGGGTCCTAGGACCGATCCCTGCGGTACCCCACTAGTCACTGCCTGCCACTCGGAAAAAGACCCGTTTATTCCAACTCTTTGCTTCCTGTCTGCCAACCAGTTCTCTATCCAAGTCAGTACTTTTCCCCCAATCCCATGTGCTTTAACTTTACACGCTAATCTCTTATGCGGGACCTTATCGAAAGCCTTCTGAAAGTCCAAATACACCACATCCACTGGTTCCCCCTTATCTATTCTGCCAGTTACATCCTCAAAAAATTCCAGTTGGGCAAACAAGAGATCACCTTTCAAACAGAAATGCACAGTACAATCAATGGCTGAAAGAAAGAAAAAAGGTAAGTTAATGTGCTGGAGGTAGAACATTTAATTGGAACTCTGACAATTAGCAATAGCTTGTTCTTAGCGTATTGATTTTTGACTTTTTGTTATGGTGCCTTCAGGGTTAAAAAAAAGACATTGGTTTGAAGAAAATAATCCCGTCTGTTTCATATACAACGGCCCAAGAACAAACGAGAGGTCGGTTGTACGTATCAACAACAACATTTATACAGCACCTTTAATGTAGTAAAACGTCCCAGGGCGCTTCACAGGAGCGATTATCCAACAAAATTTGACACCAAGCCCCATAAAGAGATATTAGGGCAGGTGACCAAAAGCTTGGTCACAGGGGTGGGTTTTAAGGAGCGTCTTAAAGCAGGAGAGAGAGGTGGAGAGGTTTAGGGAGGGAATTCCAGAGCTTGGGGTCCAGGCAGCTGAAGGCACGGCCGCCAATGGTGGAGCGATTAAAATCAGAGATGCTCAAGAGGCCAGAATTGGAGGAGAGCCGAGATCTCGGAGGATTGTAGGGCTGGAGGAGATTACAGGAGGTCGGGAGATAGACAATAAAACATGAGCGAACAAGTGAAATATAGAAAAGGGGGGGGGAAGGGTGGAGAGGAGAGAGTGAGGAAAGGAGGCAGTGACTCTGTGTTGGGGTTACACAGTGAATACATTACTACACAACGTTATGATCCAGTTTAACTGAGAGTTGTAGCGCAGGAGGGCCAATATGTGGCAATGGGAGATGTAGGTTTGCTCTGGCACCTAGGTTCCCAATTTCAGCCATGTTGCCATAGAGCATTGTTGAGTGGAGCCTAGATAAGGAAAGAGGGGAAAGCAAAAGAAGTGTCAGGGCTGGGTGTGCTGTCCCTCTCAGGGAGACATATTACTAACTCTCACAGTCTAGGCTTACACATGAAGAATGGCTACTTGGCTGACATACAACACTCGAGAAGCTCAACACCATCCAGGACAAAGCAGCCCGCTTGATTGGCACCCCATCCACCACCTTAAACATTCACTCCCTCCACCACCGGCGCACCGTGGCTGCAGTGTGTGGACCATCTACAAGATGCACTGCAGCAACTCGCCAAGGCTTCTTCGGCAGCACCTCCCAAACTCGCGACCTCTTCCACCTAGAAGGACAAGGGCAGCAGGCGCATGGGAACACCACCACCTCCAAGTTCCCCTCCCAGTCACACACCATCCTGACTCGGAAGTGTATCGGCCGTTCCTTCATCGTCGTTGGGTCAAAATCCTGGAACTTCCAAACAGCACTGTGGGAGCACCTTCACCACACGGACTGCAACGGTTCAAGAGGGCGGCTCACCACCACCTTCTCAAGGGCAACTAGGGATGGGCAATAAATGCTGGGCCTTGCCAGCGTAGAAATGTTTTTTTAAAAAGCAAGTGACTGATGTCTTTGGAGCCAATCCCCAGCACAAGTCAGTGCCTTCAAGAGGGGAATGAAGGAACATGCATTTTTAATGACGCTGTACCCATCTTCACCACCTCCCAAAAGGTCTCACAGCCACTGAAGTGTAGTAGTTCTTCTTTCGTAGGCAAACAATGCAGCTAATCTGTGCACAGCAAGATCCCACAAACAGCAATGAGGACGACCAATTACCCGTTTCCTTTTTTCCCCATGGCGTTGGTCGAGGAAGGCATGCTGCCCAGGACTTCGGGAGAATTCTTCTGCTCCCTCTGACCTTCAGGTTGGGCAGCCGCTCAGTTAAATATCTCATGCAAAAGGTGGCCCCTCCAACAATGCAGCGCTCCCCTCAGTACTGCGCCGAAGCGTTAACTCAGACCAACGTGCTCAAGTCTTGGAGTAGAGATTTGAAACCCCCCCACCTCGCAGCTGTGTGTGCGGCCAACTGGGCCAAGTTAGCCAAGCCAAGAAGCGTGGAAATTGAAACGAAATGGGAAGAGAGAGTCTCCAAACCGTTTGCCCATTACATGTTTAAAAGCACCTTTTGTTCTCAGTTGCTGCTGTAAATGCAGTGAACATGGAGCCAACATCTTTGATGCAACAGATCAGCCAGTAGCAGGAGCTGAATATTCATGACCAGTTAAATGATTCGCATTTAAATATCATGTCTAAATGGTAATTTCCACAATGAGATTTTTGCCACATAAACAGTAATGGCTGAGTAATGAGCGGTGTTCTTAGTGACAAATGGCCACCGAGATCAGGACAACTTCAAATCCCAAAAGGATATCAAGCGGGAACAGCCACCAGCTTCTACACCAACCACCCTCCCCCCCCCCAATGCCACCCCCATCGGTTTATCATCATCTGGATGCCATCTTATTTGACTAATTAGGATAATGTAACATCTGCTGCCAATTGCTGCTGGTTCCCTGAAGGTTTAGCGTGGGATGAAGATGCAGGAGGACGCGTTTGCCAATGGGATCCCACTGGAACCGGAGCCGCATGAAGAAATCGCGATACAGTCGGCTGCCGAGAGAAGCCGCAGCAAGGCACCAGATCAGTGGTGCTCAGTCTGCAGCCCGGTGGCCATTTGCAATCCAGCTGCCCTCCATCTGTGGCCCTGGGCGGCCACGTAGCTCTGTGTAGCGCTGGGCCTCTTTTTAAGACTCGAAGTTGCTCCGTGCCACTGTGGGTTGCCATTCAGGGCCAGGCTGCCTTTGTTGACCGAGCTGGGATTCAGTCTCTTCTTGCAGTCCCAGCAGAAGACGAGGGAAGGTTATTAGTAGGTGGGGTTATATCACCTTCCATACAGGAGGTGATGGGCCCGATGGAACTATTGGTCCTCGAGCGGGAAGCTTTCCTCTGAGCATTAGCACGGCACTGTCGGAAGGGAGCGGTGCACAGTCGGAAGTGCCGACTTTTGGACTGAGACCCCATCTGCCCTCTCGGGTGGATGTCAAAGATCCCCAAGGCACGATTTCCAAGAAGAACTTCTCCTGGTCAATCCCTCAACCAGCAACACTAAGAACAGATGATCTGGGTCATTATCGCATTGCTGTTTGCGGGAGCTTGCTGTGCGCAAATTGGCTGCCACGTCTCCTACATTACAGCAGTTCACTAATGTCCTTCAGGGAAGGAAATCTGCCACCCTTACCCGGTCTGGCCTATGTGTGACTCCAGGCCCACAGTAATGTGGTTGACTCTTAACGGCCCCTCTGAAAGCAAGCCACTCAGTTATACCAAACCACTAAAAGAAGAATCACGGACTGCAGCGGTTCAAGAAGGCGGCTCACCACCACCTTCTCGAGGGCAGTTAGGGGATGGCCTTGCCAGCGACGCCCACATCCCGTGAACGAATTTTAAAAAAGTGACTACACTTCAAAAATTACTTCGTTGGCTGTAAAGCACTTTGGGACCTCCAGAGGTCATGAAAGGTGCTGGTAAAAGCAAGTCTTTCGGTGGCCAAACCCTAAACTTCAGTAGGAAAAACAGAAAGGCAAAGTATTATTTAAATGGTGAGAGATTGGGAAATGTTGATGTACAAAGGGACCTGGGTGTCCTTGTACACCAGTCACTGAAAGCAAACATGCAGGTGCAGCAAGCAGTTAGGAAGGCAAATGGTATGTTGGCCTTCATTGCAAGAGGATTTGAGTACAGGAGCAAGGATGTCTTACTACAGTTATACAGGGCCTTGGTGAGACCACACCTGGAGTACTGTGTGCAATTTTGGTCTCCTTACCTAAGAAAGGATATACTTGCCATAGAGAGAGTGCAGTAAAGATTCACCAGACTGATTCCTGGGATGGCAGGACTGTCGTATGAGCAGAGATTGGGTCGACTAGGCCTGTATTCACTAGAGTTTAGAAGAATGAGAGGGGATCTCATTGAAACGTGTAAAATTCTGACAGGGCTAGACAGACTGTTTCCCCTGGCTGGGGGGTCTAGAACGAGGGGTCACAGTCTCAGGATACGGGGTAGGACATTTAGGACTGAGTTGAGGAGAAATTTCTTCACTCAGAGGGCTGTGGAGGCCAAGTCACTGAATATATTTAAGAATGAGATAGATAGATTTCTAGACATAAGGGGCATCAAGGGGTATGGGGGAGAGAGCGGGAATATGGTATTGAGATAGAGGATCAGCCAGGATCATATTGAATGGCGGAGCAGGCTTGAAGGGCCGAATGGCCTACTCCTGCTCCTATTTTTCTATGTTCTATGTTTCTAAACCCTTTCTTCATGCGCACGTTAATGATTTTGCTACAAACAGGAAGCATCTTATCCTACTGTCTTTTTAAGAGAGTCATAACAAACACTCACTAATGGAGAACATCCATGGACCCATCTTATCGGCCTTTCCCTAGGGTAGCGAGGGCGGAACGGTTTCCACTGGTGGGAGGGCCGGTAACCAGAGCACACAGATTTGCGGTGATTAGCAAAAGAACCAGAGTCGAGATGAGTAATGAGCAGGCGCGGATTTTTGAAATGGATGGCGCAGCCACCTTAAACATTCACTCCCTCCACCACCGGCGCACCGTGGCTGCAGTGTGTACCATCTACAAGATGCACTGCAGCAACTCGCCAAGGCTTCTTCGGCAGCACCTCCCAAACCTAGAAGGACAAGGGCAGCAGGCGCACGGGGACACCACCACCTCCAAGTACCCCTCCAAGTCACACACCATCCTGACTTGGAAATATATCGCCATTACTTCATCGTCGCTGGGTCAAAATCCTGGCACTCCCTCCCTAACAGCACCTTCACCACATGGACTGCAGCGGTTCAAGAAGGCGGCTCACCACCACCTTCTCAAGGGGCAATTGGGATGGGCAATAAAAGCGACACCCACATCCCGTGAATGAATTAAAAAAATAATTCAAGACATCCACTCACCTTCATGATCCAGTGACCATACTGTAAACTGTGTGTGTGCATGGATATCAGACGGGAACAGGCTCAGGCTCAGCCATGATGCCGTCCACAGTCGAATAGCCTTTTGACACTCATGGTCTAGGTTTACGCAGAGAGCTTGGATGAGGGGACCACACAGCAGGTGTCACCCATGGAACCGCACTGCAGCAAGATTTCTTGGCCTTTGCTTGACCTGACTGACATGAATCAACTGAGCGGTCTGCGGGTGGCGCTGTCCAGGGAGAGTATAAATACTCGGGCACGGGCCCAGCTTGCGCAGGACATTCTTAACAGGAACTAGTGAAGGACACAACTAGACCTCCATGTTGTAAAATAGTTGATTAAAGCTTTGTTTAACGCTTAGACCAAATGCCTAGTAGTTGTCTTACATCACTGACTATCACCTCTGTGTTCAACAAGGAGGACTAAAGATTGTCCTCGTTAATAAAATTCATCCGTTAAAAAATACAGATAATAATGGAATCCTGGCTGATTTTCTTCCCTTTCTTAGTCATGGATCTGGAAGCTAATTTTGCTTGTCCCAGTTGAGATTAGCTAACACAGCACAGATCAGTGATGCGGCCTGGTATTTTCATGATTTGCATAGTCATTACCAAGCCTGTGGATGCATTTCTTTAAAAAAAGTTTAACAAAGTTCACTTAGATGTTGAAAAGAGGAGGCTGAGGGGTGATCTAATAGAGGTCTTTAAAATTATGAAAGGTTTTGATAGAGTGGATACAGAGAGAATGTTTCCACTTGTGGGGAAGAGTGTAACTAGAGGCCGTCAATATAAGATAGTCACCAAGAAATCCAATAGGGAATTCAGGAGAAACTTCTTTACCCAGAGAGTGATGAGAATGTGGAACTCGCTACCACAAGGAGTGGTTGAGGTGAATAGTATCGATGCATTTAAGGGGAGGCCATCCTGATTTGGAAATATATCGGCCGATCCTTCATCGTCGCTGGGTCAAAATCCTGGAACTCCCTCCCTAACAGCACTGTGGGAGCACCTTCACCACACGGACTGCAACGGTTCAAGAAGGCGGCTCACCACCACCTTCTCAAAGGGCAACTAGGGATGGGCAATAAATGCTGGCCTTGCCAGCGATGCCCAGATCCCATAAGAGAATTAAAAAAAAATTTACGCAGGGAGTTGTTGTGATTTGGAACGCGCTGTCTGAAAGGGCGGTGGAAGCAGATTCAACAGTAACTTTCAAAAGGGAATTGGATAAATAATTGAAGGGGGGAAAATGTGCAGGGCTGTGGGGAAAGAGCAGGGGGGGTGCAGGGGGGAGCGGGACTAATTGGAGAGCTCTTTCAAAGAGCCGGCACAGGCAGGATGGGCCGAATGGCCTTCTTCTGTGCTGTAAGATTCTCTGATTCCCTGATTTGAGCTGTTTTTATGGGACCCCCTGTGTTAATACCCTGGGCCTCAATAACTAATTGATTTACTAGGCTTGCCAACCCTGCAGGGTTGCCCTGGAGTCTCTAGGAATGAGAGATCAATCTCCTGGACACGGCTGTGAGCAACACCTGGGAGAGGGGAAAAAAAAACCATAGGAGCATAAAAAAAATTGGGAGTTTATTTTTCATTTTTATTTGTCGTAAAACTATCAGACGGATTTTTTTTTTTTACAAAATGCAGTTTAACTGGGAGGGAGGTCACGTGATGACACCTCCAGGAAGAGGTACTACCAGAGTTGGCAACCCTCGGGGGAGGGGAACGGTCCACCAAGCTCGGCGATCGATATAACAGTAGCCGGGCCGGAGGAGCAGGAGGCCCTCAGCGCTCAGCACTGGCCGACAATGTGTTAAGAACACTGGGAAGCGGGGAAGGAGTCTGCAGTACAACAGGAGGGCGGCCTGATGCATCCTCTCCCAGGAGGGAGGCCAGCAGCCTGCACGCTGAATAATGAACAAATAAATTGGATATGGCTGCCGACACCTTGGCTGCAGTCCAAACGATTGCCTGAAGTATCTGTGGAGGCGGGAGGCAGAGTGCGCTCTCTGCCTTTCCCCCCCCCCACCAGCCTTTGACGAGTTCTTTCGGCAGGCAGCAGCTGAACAGTAAGACGCCACGACACGCCGGCGCTGCGAAGCCGAGTCAGCCATCACTTCACACAATCCTTCCCCTCCCGCAGCACCGGCTCCTTCCGCTTGACGTTTTTCCACCAGTGAACGGCCAAACCTTCCCCCTGTCCCCACTGCTTCCCGTTACCAAGGAGGCGGAAACGTGCCGAGGAGGGAATGTCCCATTGTTACACGAACTGACCTGCCGAGTGCAGCCGAACGGCCTCATTCCCTGCTGTAAGAGTCCAGGTTTCCGTGATTTGAGCTGCTTTGATATCGCATGCAACCCCCATGGTTCAGTGGGACACACTCTCGCCTTCGAGTCAGAAGATTGTGGGTCCAAGTCCCGCTCCAGAGACTCGAGCACCAAAATCCAAGGCTGACACTCCCAGTGCAGTATTGAGGGAGCGCCGCACTGTCGGAGGGGCAGTACTGAGGGAGCACCGCACTGTCGGAGGGGCAGCACTGAGGGAGCACCGCACTGTCGGAGGGGCAGCACTGAGGGAGTGCCGCGCTGTCGGAGGGGCAGCACTGAGGGAGCGCCGCACTGTCGGAGGGGCAGCACTGAGGGAGTGCTGCACTGCTGGAGGGGCAGTGCTGAGGGAGCGCCGCACTGTTGGAGGGGCAGTACTGAGGGAGCGCCGCACTGTCGGAGGGGCAGTACTGAGGGAGCGCCACGCTGTCGGAGGGGTAGTACTGAGGGAGTGCGGCGCTGTCGGATGGGCAATACTGAGGGAGCGCCGCACTGTCGGAGGGGCAGTACTGAGGGAGCGCTGCACTGTCGGAGGGTCAGTACTGAGGGAGCACCGCACTGTCCGAGGGGCAGTACTGAGGGGGCGCCACACTGTCGGAGGGGCAGTACTGAGGGAGCACCGCACTGTCGGAGGGGCAGTACTGAGGGAGCGCCGCACTGTCGGAGGGGCAGTACTGAGGGAGTGCCGCACTGTCGAAGGGGCAGTACCGAGGGAGCGCCGCACTGTCGGAGGGGCAGTACCGATGGAGCGCCGCACTGTCGGAGGGGCAGCACTGAGGGAGCGCCGCACTGTCAGAGGGGCAGCACTGAGGGAGCGCCGCACTGTCGGAGGGGCAGTACTGAGGGAGCGCCGCACTGTCGGAGGGGCAGTACTGAGGGAGCGCCGCACTGTCGGAGGGGCAGCACTGAGAGAGCGCCGCACTGTCGGAGGGGCAGCACTGAGGGAGTGCCGTACTGTCGGAGGGGCAGCACTGAGGGAGCGCCGTACCATCGGAGGGGCAGTACTGAGGGAGCGCCGCACTGTCGGAGGGGCAGTACTGAGGGAGCGCCGCACTGTCGGAGGGGCAGCACTGAGGGAGCGCCGCACCGTCGGAGGGGCAGTACTGAGGGAGCGCCGCACTGTCGGAGGGGCAGCACTGAGGGAGCGCCACACTATCGGAGGGGCAGTTCTCAGCGAGCGCTGCACTGATGGAGGTGCCGTCTTTCGGATGAGACATTAAACAGAGTCTGCTCTCTCGGGTGGATGTAAAAGATCCCACGGCACTATTCCGAGGAAGAGCAGGGGAGTTCTCCCCGATGTCCTCGGCCAATATTTATCCCTCAACCAACATTGGGATCGCAGCGAGGAGTCATGCTGACAATATGTCTCCCGACTACACTCAAGACGGGAGGTCTGGCATTGCCTCTACTCAATAGACTTACTCTCATCCTTTAGACCTGCAGCGAACTTCATAAACTTACTGTGGATTCTCTGTGAAAACAATGCTCCCGTCTGCTGACACAATAATGAAATTGAGAATTTAATTCCGGTGGGTGGAGCTCTCAATGTGCACCCTGCCATCCTTTTGACACCAAGATCATCGCAATCCAGTGCACCGGCAGTATAACTTAGGTCTACTGGCTGCACCTCATCCACAGAATCCAGTGGAGAGCATCTGTAATAGAGTCAACCTCAGTATAATACAATCAGCAACAACAACTTGTATTTATATAGCGCCTTTAACGTAGTAAAACATCACAAGGCGTTTCACAGGAGTATTATAATATGACACAAAATTTGACACCGAGCCACATAAGGAGAAATTAGGGCAGGTGGCCAAAAGCTTGGTCAAAGAAGTTGGTTTTAAGGAGCGTCTTAAAGGAGGAGAGAGAGGCGGAGAGGTTTAGGGAGGGAATTCCAGAGCTTCGGGCCCAGGCAACAGAAGGCAGAATCAGACAGATATCACGTGCAAAGGAACAGTGCGCAAATTGGCTGCCGCGTTTCCCACATTACAACTGTGACTACACTTCAAAAAGTACTTCATTGGCTATGAATCACTTTGGGACGTCCTGAGATTGTGGAAGGCTTACTTCAGTAGAAGTCAGAACCCTTTTACGTAGTTGTTCTACAATATTAAAAGAATACTAAACCCTGCTTGTGAAGCTTTTTATTTCCCAGTATTCTCTCCTCCTCAAAGCGCTGGTCTTTAACCGGGCCCCCCTGTACCTCACCCAAACTTCCTGCGTGACAGTGAACATCGATAGACTATTCCACTATGTAGGGCATCACAGCCGAGTCCTCACCCGCATTCCAGCAAGTGTCACCGGATTGTGACGAGGTCTGTGGCAGGGCTGGTTCAAACCAAGGGCGCTGAAGACAATTAAACACCGCAAATACTGGCCCAACTGGTTACCGAATTGGCCATAACAGTGATCAAAACTGGGACCTTGGTAACCTGTATGGCAGTGTGTGTGTGTATATGTACCTGCCCTGCTGTGTGCCTCAGAGACATGGACCATGTACAGCAGGCACCTCAAAGCACTGGAGAGGTACCACCAATGCTGCCTCCGCAAGATCCTGCAAATCCATTGGCAGGATAGGCGCACCGTCAGTGTTCTCGCTCAGGCCAACATCCCCAGCATCGAAGCTTTGACCACGCTCGATCAGCTCCGATGGACGGGTCACATCCTCTGCATGGCCAATACGAGACTCACAAAACAAGCGCTCTACTCGGAGCTCCGACACGGCAAGAGAGCCCCAGGTGGGCAGAGGAAACGCTTCAAGGACACCCTCAAAGCTTCCTTGAAAAAGTGCAACATCCCCACCTGCACCTGGGAATCCCTGGCCCAAGACCGCACAAAGTGGAGGAGAAGCATCCGGGAAGGCGCCGAACACCTCGAGTCTCTTCGCCGGGAGCAAGCGGAAGCCAAGCGCAAGTTAACCCAAGCACCCCACCCATCTGCCCCTTCAACCACCGTCTGCCCCACCTGTGACAGAGACGGTAGGTCCCGCATTGGACTCATCAGTCACCTGAGAACTCATTTTTAGTGTGGAAGCAAGTCATCCTCGGTTCCGAGGGACTGCCTAAGAAGTAGTAGTAATGTATTGTATAAATATACACACACACACACATATATATATTTTGACGTCGCTGGGTCAAAATCCTGGAACTCCCTCCCTAACAGCACTGTGGGAGCACCTTCACCACACGGACTGCAGCGGTCCAAGAAGGCGGCTCACCACCACCTTCTCAATGGCAACAATAAATGCCAGCCTCGTCAGTGACATATTAACATTTTAACATCTAATTGAATGGCGGAACAGGTTTGAGGGGCTGAATGGCCTCCTCCTGTTCCTGTGTTTTCTACGTTCGGCGAGGGGTTGAAAGGTAGTGGTGCTGGGGGAGGGAGATGGGGGCGTGGAAAAGATCAGAGAGGTGACGCTGGCAGAAGGTCTGAGGTAGATGAACTGAATAGAGAGATTGAGTTGGGAGGACTGAATGAGAGGGAGGTATACGACGGAGTTTTAGGCAGAATGGGCAATAACAACAACCTGTATTTATATAGCACCTTTAACGTAGTAAATCGTCCCAAGGCGCTTCACTGGAGTATTTTAGGACAAAAAATTTGACACCGAGCCACATAAGGATAAATTAGGACTGGTGACCAAAAGCTTGCTCAAAGGGGTTGGTTTTAAGGAGCATCTTAAAAGGAGAGAGAGGTAGCGAGGCGGAGAGGTTTAGGGAGGGGAATACCAGAGTTTAGGGTCCAGGTAGCTGAAGGCACGGCCGCCAATGGTGGAGCGATTATAATCAGGGATGCTCAAGAGGGCAGAATTAGAGGAGCGCAGATATCTCTGTGGGGTTGTGGGGCTGGAGGAGATTACAGAGATAGGGAGGGGCGAGGCCATGGAGGGATTTGAAAACAAGGATGAGAATTTTGAAATCGAGGTGATGCTTAACCGGGAGCCAATGTAGGCCAGCGAGCACAGGGGGTGATGGGCGACCGGGACTTGGTGCGAGTTAGGACACGGGCAGCAGAGTTTTGGATGACCTCAAGTTTACGTAGGGTGGAATGTGGGCGGCCAGCCAGGAGTGCGTTGGAATAGTCGAGTCTAGAGGTAACAAATGGCCTGATGACTAAAGCGTAATGTCAAGTGCTGTAGGAAATATTACAGTTCCGCATATATATTACAGATATCTCAGCTCTTTATTATGGCAATCTTTTTCCTCCATTTATTTTCAGAATCTACACAATGGAGGCACTGGATGTTCCACTTTGCACTGCAAGCCCTCAGTGAGTTTGATTAAAATAATGTGACGAGGTCAAACTGAAAAGTCAGCAAAAAGAGTACCTCCTTCTGGTTCTCTTAAAGGTGCCATAACTCTCTTTTCTTATTAAATGCATTTGAACAGCAATTATCGCTCAAGTAGAAAAAGGTTAATTGAAGATCCGAAGATGGAAGCGGAAGGCAAATTAAGGCAACAGCCAGTTATTTTTAAAGGGGAAATGCAGCTTGTTAAGAAGGGGAAGTCAGAATTAAAATGTGCCCCATTTTCTTATCGCCTTGTTCTAATTATCTGATGGCTTTTATGTAAAACACGCACGCACATACGCAGGCGCACTTTTATCCACACACGCCAATGTTCCCTGTAATTATTTTATGGGTGCGTAGCCCCTTTAAGGGACTGCGCGACCCAATCACAGTTCCATGCATTCGTGAAATTTAACAGCCCCTCAAGCCTGTTCCACAATTCAATTAGGTCATGGCTGATCTGCATCTCAAATTTTTTTTTTTTATTCGTTCCTGGGATGTGGGCGTCGCTGACAAGGCCCAGCATTTATTGCCCATCCCTAGTTGTCCTTGAGAAGGTGGTGGTGAGCCGCCTTCTTGAACCGCTGCAGTCCATGTGGTGAAGGTGCTCCCACAGTGCTGTTAGGGAGGGAGATCCAGGGTTTTGGCCCAGTGACGATGAAGGAACGGCCGATATAATTCCAAGTCAGGGTGGTGTGTGACTTGGAGAGGAACTTGGAGGTGGTGGTGTTCCCATGTGCCTGCTGCCCTTGTCCTTCTAGGTGGAAGAGCTCATGGGTTTGGGAGGTGCTGCCGAAGAAGGGAGGGGGTGGGAGGATTCAGGGAAAGAGCAAATTTAAAAGCAGCGAGAGAAATGTCAAGGCTCTAGAGCAGAGTAGAGTTTTGGGTAAAAATAATCAGAGTGTATCAGGAAGGGACAGAGAGTAACAAAGGTAATAGGGCATCAGTGACTGAGGTGACATCAGGGAAAAATAGAAAAAAGTCAAAGCTAAGGGCATTACATCTGAATGTGGGAAGCATTCACAACAAAATAGATGAATTAATAGCACAGATAGAAATTAATAGGTTTGATCTAATAGCCATAACAGAGATGCGGTTGCAAAGTGACCAAGGTTGGGAACTAAATATTCCAGGATACTTATCTTTTAGAAGAGATAGGCAAAATGGAAAAGGAGGAGGGGGAGCCCTGATAATAAAGGATGGGATAAAGACAGTAGAGAGAAAGGATCTTAGCTCCGAAAATCAAGAAGTAGAATCAGTTTGGGTGGAGCTAAGAAACGGCAAGGGGCAGAAAACATTGGTGGGAGTTGTTTATAGGCCCCCAAACAATAGTTGTAATGTAGGGCAGGGAATAAATCAGGAAATTAGAGGCGCATGTAACAAGGGTAATACAGTAATCATGGGGGACTTTAATCTACATATAGACTGGGCAAACCAAATTTGCAGTAATAGTGTGGAGGACGAATTCATGGAGTGTATGCAAGATAGTTTTCTAGATCAGTATGTTGAGGAACCAACTAGGGAACAGGCTATATTAGATCTAGTATTGTGCAGTGAGAAAGGGTTAATTAATAACCTTGTAGTAGAGGTGCCTTTAGGGAAGAGTGACCATAATATGATAGAATTTTATATTGAGTTTGAAAGTGATTTAGTTAAATCCGAAACTGGGGTCTAAGGTAATTTGGGAAACTACATTAAAAGGTACGACAAGCAATGGCTAGCATTTAAAGAATTAATACATAATTTACAACAAATATACATTCCTTTAAGGCACAAAAATCTCACAGGAAAAGTCGTCCAACCGTGGCTAACAAGAGAAGGTAAAGATAGTATTAGATCAAAGGAAGTGGTTTTTAATGGAGCCAAAAAGGATAGTAAGCCTGAGGATTGGGAGGATTTTAGAATTCAGCAAAAGAGGACCAAGAAATTGATAAGGAAAGAGAACAAAGATTACGAGAGTAAATTAGCAAGAGACATATGCCCAGTTGGTTATGCCCCCTTGTTCTGGACTCCCCCCACCAGAGGAAATAGTTTCTCTCTATCTACCCCATCAACTCCTTTAATTATCTTAAACACCTCAATTAGATCACCCCTTAATCTTCTATACTCGCGGGAGCACAAGCCTAGTCTGTGCAACCTGTCCTCCTAATTTGCCACCTCCTCCCTTCGTCATCCAATTCCGTAATGGAGGTTTTTGACATGTAAAGGAGAAGAACTAGCCAATGACCGGGCTCAAGGATCCTGGGAGATCCTAAACTCGAATCGAAGCTGGGCAGAGATTTGGCAGATGGAATACAATACTGGAAAGTGTGAGGTTATGCACTTTGGCAGGAAAAATCATAGAGCAAGTTATTATCTTAATGGCAAGAAACTGGAAAGTACTGTAGTACAAAGGGATCTGGGGGTCCTGGTGCACGAAACTCAAAAAGTTAGTATGCAGGTGCAGCAAGTGATCAAGAAGGCCAATGGAATGTTGGCTTTTATTGCTAGGGGGATGGAATATAAAAACAGGGAGGTATTGCTGCAGTTGTACAAGGTATTGGTGAGACCGCACCTGGAATACTGCATACAGTTTTGGTGTCCATACTTAAGAAAAGACATACTTGCTCTCGAGTCAGTACAAAGAAGGTTCACTCGGTTAATCCCGGGGATGAGGGGGTGGTCATATGAGGAGAGGTTGAGTAGATTGGGACTCTACTCATTGGAGTTCAGAAGAATGAGAGGCGATCTTATTGAAACATATAAGATTGTGAAGGGGCTTGATCGGGTGGATGCGGTGAGGATGTTCCCAATGATGGGTGAAACTAGAACTAGGGGGCATAATCTTAAAATAAGGGGCTGCTCTTTCAAAACTGAGATGAGGAGAAACTTCTTCACTCAGAGGGTGGTAGGTTTGTGGAATTTGCTGCCCCAGAAAGCTGTGGAAGCTACATCATTAAATAAATTTAAAACAGAAATAGATAGTTTCCTAGAAGTAAAGGGAATTAAGGGTTACGGGGAGCGGGCAGGAAATTGGACATGAGTCTAGGTTCGGAATGGTCATGGCCCTGTGGGTAGTGGAGTGGGCCCAGGGGCCGTGTAGCCTGGTTCTGCTCCTACTGTGTTCTAATTCTGTGTTAGATTTCAGGAGATGGTTTTATTCCTGTTCCTGGCTGGGGTGGAGATCGCCTTTACAGAAGGTAAGTACATAGGGACAGGGTGATCTCCTGGAAGAATTTCGATCGCCTAGATGGGTCGGAGAGGAATTTCCCAGATTTTTTTCTCCCAAATTGGCCATTGGGTCTTTATCTGGTTTTTTGCCTCTCCCGGGAGATCACATGGGTTCGGGTGGATGCAGAGTGATAGAAGATTTGAGGTTAGGATCAGATCAGCCATGATCTTATTGAATGGTGGAGCAGAGGCTCGAGGGGCCGATTGGCCTACTCCTGCTCCTATTTCTTATGTTCTTATGTTCTTATAAAGCTGCCCCAAAGCCACTTCAATGACAAAGGTTCCTTGCCGCCAGCAAAGAGAGGGAATGATGGGCCTTCAATAACCACAAAACTAGAAGTTATAGACTTAAACAAGTTGGCTTTTAATCACTAAGATCAGAGCTAACATCTCAACACACCGACTGGTTCACAGGAATGAGTCATACAGATCCTGGGATCTTTATGTAAGAGAAGTCAGGGGCGGAGCCAAGAGCCAAGACCTGGAACCTCCCAGGTTAGTCGGGAAAGAGGAAGTGAAACTATACAAAGTGGGGGGAGGGTAATATACATGAGTGCAAAACGAATACAGGATCAAGACAAACAGATTTCATTACATTCACCCCTTCTATAGATTTAGTCCATCGGGGTGATGTTTCTTAAAAGTTGGCATAAGTGAGTCTGTCAGGAGGTTTTGCAGTTCTCAGTGATCGGCGCAAAGCCGGTTGGGGTGCCTCTAGGGGAGTGGATTCTGGTTCCTCCGCTGTCCGGGCCTCCGCAGTGTCTTCCAGGTTACCTGCAGTGTCCTCCAGGTTAAAGTTGGGTATTGATACCTCTGGGCGTCCTGTCTCTTTGTAGTGTAGGTCTTCATCGGGTAGTCTCCCATCGTTCTCTCCGCTCCCCGAGGGAGCGAGGTCTTTTATGGAAACAGTGTCCTCTCGCCCGTCAGAGTATTTGATATAGGCATACTGAGGGTTTGCATGGAGGAGCTGTACCTTTTCCACAAGGGGGTCCGTTTTATGGCCTCTCACGTGCTTCCGCAATAGTATTGTCCCCGGAGACGTCAGCCACGCAGGGAGAGATATGCCCGAGGTGGATTTCCGGGGGAAAACGAACATCTTTTCGTGAGGGGTAGCGTTAGTAGCAGTACATAACAGAGACCTTATGGAGTGGAGCACGTCTGGGAGGACTTCCTGCCAGCGGGAGGTCGGAAGGCCTTTTGACTTTAAGGCTAACGTGACAGCCTTCCAAACAGTAGCATTCTCCCTTTCCACTTGCCCATTACCCCGGGGGTTGTAGCTAGTGGTTCTGCTAGTGGCTATCCCCTTCGAGAGCAAGAACTGGCGCAGCTCGTCACTCATGAATGACGTCCCCCTATCGCTGTGTATGTAGTTCGGCATGCCAAACATGCAGAATAGATTACAGAGACACTTGATGACCGTGGCACTGGTCATGTCTGGGCAGGGAATGGTGAAGGGGAAGCGGGAATATTCATCAATGATATTGAGGAAGTATACGTTACGGTCGGCAGAGGGAAGGGGTCCCTTGAAGTCCAGACTTAGGCGCTCGAATGGCCGTGTGGCTTTGATAAGGTGTGCACAGTCAGGCCTGTAGAAACGAGGCTTGCATTCCGCACAGATGCGGCAGGCTCTGGTCATTGCCCTGACCTCCTCGATGGAGTGGGGCAGATTGCGGGACTTTATAAAATGGTATAGATGGGTGACCCCTGGGTGACAGAGGTCGTTGTGGAGACCCTGTAATTTGTCCGTATGAATGCTGGCACACATTCCCCGCGATAGGGCGTCTGGGGGTTCATTAAGGGCTCCCGGCCTGTACATAATATCATAGTCGAACGTGGATAGTTCGATCCTCCACCTGAGTATTTTGTCATTCTTGATTTTCCCCCTTTGTTTGTTATTAAACATGAAAGCCACCGACCGCTGGTCGGTGAGCAGGGTGAAACGTTTGCCGGCTAGGTAGTGTCTCCAGTGCCGCACTGCCTCCACTATAGCCTGTGCCTCCTTCTCGACAGAAGAGTGCCTGATTTCAGGTCCCTGAAGGGTTCGGGAGAAGAAGGCCACAGGTCTCCCAGCCTGATTGAGGGTCGCAGCTAAGGCAAAGTCTGACGCATCGCTTTCGACTTGAAAGGGAATGCATTTGTCCACTGCATACACTGCAGCCCTTTCAATGTCCTGTTTAATACTGGTGAAAGCCTCCCGAGCTTCAGCTGATAGTGGGAAGGACGTCGATTTAATGAGGGGTCGGGCCTTATCAGAGTAATTGGGCACCCATTGGGCATAATACGAAAAAAATCCCAGGCACCTGGCAGGGGCAGTTCCTTTAGGGGGCGTAATCGGTCAGGGTCCGGTCCAATTACCCCATCTTCCACCACACAACCGAGGATACAGAGACGGGTTGTGTTGAAGACACATTTGTCTTCGTTGTAGGTTAGATTCAGCTTTAGGGCAGTTTTTAAAAATCTCGCAAGATTTAGATCGTGGTCTTGCTGGTTGTGCCCGCAGATAGTGACATTGTCCAGATAGGGGTAGGTAGCTTGTAGTTTATTCTCGTCAACCATGCGGTCCATCTCACTTTGGAAGACCGAGACCCCATTTGTTACCCCGAAGGGCACTCTGAGAAAATGGTAGAGGCGCCCGTTCGCCTCGAAGGCGGTGTATGGGTGGTCCTCCGTTCTAATGGGGAGCTGGTGATACACAGATTTGAGGTCGATAGTCGAGAAGACTCGGTATTGCGCAATCTGGTTGACCATTTCTGATATGCGGGGTAAAGGGTAGGCGTCCAGCTGGGTATAAATATTAACAGTCTGGCTGTAGTCAATTACCATCTGTTTCTTTTCGCTATTTTTAACTATGACTACTTGGGCACGCCACGGGCTGGTACTGCATTCAATAATGCCTTCCCGCAGGAGTCTGTCCACTTCCGCCTTGATAAAGTGTCTGTCTTCCAGACTGTACCGTCTACTTTTGGTCGCTATGGGCCTACAGTTCGGAGCGAGATTAGCGAATAAAGAGGGCGGGCTGATTTTTAAGGTTGATAGGCCACAGACTGTGAGTGGCGGCTGGGACCCGCCATATGCTAGCGTGACACTTTCGTGGTGGCACTGGAAGTCCAGGCCCAAGATTACATTAACACAGAGTTCTGGCATCACGAGGAGTTTAAAATCCTTGTAGTCCGTGCCTTTTACAGTCAGTGTTACCGCACAGTAGCCCAAAATGTCCGAAGTGTGGGGCTTAGCAGCCATAGCAATTCTGCTCCGTGTAGGGGTTACCGTTAATGAGTGCCGCCGTACCAGGCTAGGGTGGATAAAACTCTCGGTACTCCCACAGTCAATTAAACATTTCGTTAAATTCCCGTTTACCTGTATGTCCATCATGGATTTTGTCAACGGGTGTGGCCTGGATTGATCCACCGTGATTGAAGCCACTGTTGGGCCCTGGGCGGCCGTTGAGTCGGGAAAAGATGGTGGATCCCAAGATGGCGGCCAGCACGGCACGCACGAGGCGGTGACGGAGTTGGAAATCGGATTTCCCCTGCAGACTTTGCTAAAATGCCCCTTTTTCTTACATTTGAAGCATGTAGCGTCCTTCGCTGGGCATCGTTGTCTGGGGTGCTTGGCCTTGCCGCAGAAGTAGCATTTCGGGCCTCGAGACATTGCCGCTGTAGTAGGACTCCTGGGTGAACTTCTGTGTGGGGACTCCGGCGGCGTAGAGCTGGTCTGAGACCTGGATGGGGAAGATGGCTGATTCCAAGATGGCGGCCCCCTCGGCGCGCACGAGGCGGTGAGGGCCGCATGGCCGGAAGAATAAGAGTCAGAGTTTTTCTGGGCCACGTCCAGCGATCGCACAGTGGCCACTGCCTTTTTTAAGTCCAGGACCTCCTTCTCCAGCAGTCTCTGCCGGATATAATTCGATTTGAGGCCCATGATGAAGGAATCGCGGACCAATTCGTCAGAGTACGCGTTGGCCGTCACGGCCTTGCAGTTACAGTCCCGGACCAGGTCCTTTAGGCCCTGTAAGAAATCGTCCATTGATTCCTCTGGTCGCTGCCTGCGTGTAGCCAGCAGATGTCTGGCGTACACTCCGTTTACCGGCCTCTGGTATTGGGCCTTCAGGATAGTGATGGCCTCCGTGTAAGAGGTGGCGTCCCGGATGAACGAATAAATCCGATGACTTACGCGAGTAGTCAGTAGACTCAGTTTATCTACCTCGCTAGTGGATGAGGCCCCCACGAAGAGTTCGAAGCATTTGAGCCAGTGTCCAAATTGATTTGATGCTTCAGCAGAATGTGGATCCAAGTCCAGATGCTCTGGTTTTAGGAGTCGATCCATCCTAGTATTCTTTAGTGATTAAAATTGATGGGCCTTCAATAACCACAAAACTAGAAGTCATAGACTTAAACAAGTTGGCTTTTAATCACTAAGATCAGAGCTAACATCTCAACACGCCGACTGGTTCACAGGAATGAGTCATACAGATCCTGGGATCTTTATGTAAGAGAAGTCAGGGGCGGAGCCAAGAGCCAAGACCTGGAACCTCCCAGGTTAGTCAGGAAAGAGGAAGTGAAACTATACACAGTGGGGGAGGGTAATATACATGAGTGCAAAACGAATACAGGATCAAGACAAACAGATTTCATTACAGGGAACTTTCATCCCATCACTCTGAGGAGGTTTTAAATCCAGCACCTCAATGGTGTAAGACCAGCATCTAATCCATTGCACCCCAGTCCCCTTCCTCACACGCACTCTCTAGATAACCCCCTCCCTCCCAGGGCCCGAGCTGGTTAAAGCAGTGAGTCATTGAGCAATGCACTCCTACAAAGGTCCCAATTTGCATCTACGGGCTGTGATGATTGAGCCGATATCATCTGGGCTGGCAGTGGAGGCGCGAATCAGCCTCCACGTAGCTGGGGGGGGAGGGAGGGGAGAAGTGGCCAGAGCTCCTGCTCCAGATGGCTCTCCATCTTCCTTGCTGCAATGCTCCATCTCACCATCAGTAAGCTCCCTGCTGGAGTGGAGCTAATCTACGGAGCAAACGGGAAACTGTTCAACCTCCGTCGCCTCCAGTCCAGATCCAAGGTCGTCCCATCCTCTGTTGTCGAATTACAGTATGCAGACGATGCTTGTGTCTGCGCTCACTCGGAGGTCGAACTCCAAACCATCGTCAACACCTTCACCGAAGCATACCAGAGCATGGGCCTTACACTAAACATCCGTAAGACAATTATTATTTCCATTAATCGAACAATTCAAGCGAGGCAAAAGAAAAGAAAAGAAACAGTCCCATCAGACAAAAGCTCTAAGGCACGAACTTCAAATGCGGTTTATTTGTGGCCAGTCTATCGATAACCTCGGGATTCCTGGGAACATTAGCTTAAGGCCACTTATCCCTCAATCCACATAACAAAAACAGATCACCCGGTCATTATCACATTGCTGTTTGTGGGAGCTTGCTGTGCGCAAATTTGCTGCCGCGTTTCCCACATTACAACAGTGACGACACTTCAAAAAGTACTTCATTGGCTGTAAAGTGCTTTGGGACGTCCTGAGGTCGTGAAAGGTGCTATAGAAGTACAAATTCTTTCTTTCTTTAATCGTTTTTTCGCTGGTCGAATTGCGGAACTGACCAGCTTGGGAAGAACATCTGTTGTCATTGTGATTCATCGAGTGATCGAAGGGGACATCCTTTCAAAAGAGGGAGCGGTGGAACAAAAATAAATGATAGAAATTTCAGGGGTGTTTGAACACACTGAACACTCACACCGCCCCCGCCCCCCCCCACCCCCACTTGCCTATGTCACTAATACTGGGCAAGGACATAGACCGAGACTGAAAAAAGACAACTTGCATTTCTATAGCGCCTTTCACAACATCCCAATGCGCTTTACAGCCAATTAAGTACTTTTTGATGAGTAGTCACTGTTGTAATGTAGGAAATGCGGCAGCCAATTTGCACACAGCAAGCTCCCACAAACAGCAATCCGATAATGACCAAATCATCTGTTTTAATGATATTGGTTGAGGGATAAATATTGGCCAGGACACCGGGGAGAACTCCACTGCTCTTCTTCGAAATAGTGCTGTGGGATCTTTTACATCCACCTGTTAAAGCAGACGGGGCCTCGGTTTAACGTCTCATCCGAAAGACGGCCCCTCCGACAGTGCAGCACTCCCTCAGTACTGCCCCTCCGACAGTGCAGCACTCCCTCAGTACTGCTCCTCCGACAGTGCGGCGCTCCCTCAGTACTGCCCCTCTGACAGTGCGGCACTCCCTCAGTACTGCCCCTCCGACAGTGCGGCGCTCCCTCAGTACTGCTCCTCCGACAGTGCGGCGCTCCCTCAGTACTGCCCCTCCAACAGTGCGGCGCTCCCTCAGTACTGCCCCTCTGACAGTGCGGCACTCCCTCAGTACTGCCCCTCCGACAGTGCGGCGCTCCCTCAGTACTGCTCCTCCGACAGTGCGGCGCTCCCTCAGTACTGCCCCTCCGACAGTGCGGCACTCCCTCAGTACTGCCCCTCCGACAGTGCGGTGCTCCCTCAGCACTGCATTGGAAGTGTCAGACTGGATTTTGTGCTCAAGTCCCCGGAGCGGGACTGTGAACCCACAACCATCTGACTCAGAGGCGAGAGTGCTACCCATTGAGCCACGGTGGACACTGGGTTGGCTGTGATATTCACCATGGACTTACCATGTAGCCCTCGCCCAAGAATAGTGATCATTTGCACGAGCCAGTGCACAACACCGTCAACCATACCCTAGAGAGGACGCAATGACTTCAGCAGAGGAGGAGGGGCAGCAAGAAAACCAGTGGAATACAGAGAAAGGAAAGGGGGGAAAAAACTAGACCTTAGCCACCTATAAATAACTATACTTAAACTGCCTGGAAGGAGCGACATGATCTGTAACGGCTCTTGAAAGCCAGCTAGTTGCTGATTGCATTTTGATGGGAATTGCAAAAAGTAGGTGGCTAATAATTATATTTTGATCTTACAGCTATTGGCAAAACAATAAAATCCAGGCAATAACTGACAGAGAACTGCTCTCCTTCTCCCAAGCTGTAAATTCTTGGTTGAAATTTTTTTGATTGAAAGACTGGGGCGGGCGTCCACAATGCAATGGAAATGTATTCCCGTCTACCAAAGGCCAGGTTGCCTCGGGCATTGAGTGTGCGCTCAGTACTGAACGCTTTCAAATTTTAGAAGCGCGCCCATCATGTTCATCGCCCAATCCCGACTATCCTTTACAGCTAACTGCACGGGTGATGCTAACTAAGCTCTGGAATTCCCTCCCTAAACCTCTCTCGCCTCCTTTAAGATGCTCCTTAAAACCTGCCCCTGCGACCAAGCACTTGTCCCGAATATCTCCTTGTGTGGCTCGCTGTCAAATTCTGTTTGATAATCGCTCCTGTGAAGCGCCTTGGGACGTTTCACTAACGTTAAAGTTGCTACACAAATGCAAGGTGTTGCTGCAAAAGTTGGAGCTGATTATTGTGGAAAGAAAGTGTTTTTTTTCCCTCCTCCTTTCCCCACCTCCAAGTGTGTGAGGGCAATCAGCCAGGATTCCAGCGACTCCGACTGCACATGTCTAGACATTGAGGGTGGACAGTATCAGGCTCGGCTGTCATGCTCCACAAGGTTGACTAGCCTGCCAATGTTTACTGTCCAGGTTCACACGTTGGAAAAAGGATCACCTGGGCCTGGGACTAGAGGGAAGAGCTGGGTTGGCACTGGAGGGAAGAGCCAGTACCTTTGACTAGCGCCCCCAGCACTGGACTCAATAGCCATCCCTTCCACCACTGGTACACAGTGGTTCACCAACGTTGCTGTGGCCGTACCTCCCAGCCTCTTGACTTCTACCATCAAGAAGGATAAGAGCTCAAGATTAAGTCCACCTCCATGTTCCCCTGCAAGTCGCACACCGTCATCGTTGTTCCTTCATCGTCGCTGGGTCAGAGGCAGAACCCGGGATCTCCCGACCTAACACCATCACGGGAGCGCCATCATCACAAGGACTGCAGCAGTTCAAGGAGTAGGTCCGTCATTATCTCCGTCTCAGGGCAGCTAGGGATGGCCAATAACTCATGGGGGATGGATTACGAAGGGGAGGGAGTTTCAGACTCGAGCTGGTGTATTGCATTCTGTGATATCCGAGTGGTAAGGTCAGAAACTGGGAGAAGCGAGATATTAGGAACAAAACCCAACTGTTTGTTTACCCGGTGTAGCAGAGAAACATCTCTTACAGGCTGCAGGCAAAGCACCCAATTCTTACTGCACGATGGCAAGATGGAGGATTCACCTCTGAGTCATACCCATAATGCAATGCCACATTACCATATAAACTGGTGTACCAGGACATTGAATACATGACCCATTACCTTAAATACTGATGAATGTGACCCCTTAATATTTGGCTCCAACTGGTGGATAACTTAAACATTACATCCCAGATTACTATACATACATTCGGTTCTGGGCACCGCCCCTCAGGAAGGATACATTGGCCTTGGAGGGGCTGCAGCGCAGATTCACCAGAATGACACCGGGGCTAAAAGGGGTTAAATTACGAGGACAGGTTGGACAGACTAGGTTTGTATTCCCTCGAGTATAGAAGGTTGAGGGGTGATCTAATCAACGTGCTTAAGATTTTAAAAGGATTCAGTATGGTAGATGGAGAGAAGCTAATCCCTCTGGTGGGAGAAGTCAAGAACAAGGGGGCACAATCTTAAGAGTAGAGCCAGGCCATTTAGGAGGCACCTCAAAGCACTGGAGAGGTACCACCAACGCTGCCTCTGCAAGATCCTGCAAATCCATTGGCAGGATAGGCACACCAATGTCGGTGTTCTTGCTCAGGCCAACATCCCCAGCATCGAAGCTTTGACCACGCTCCATCAGCTCCGATGGACGGGTCACATTGTCCGCATGCCCGATACGAGACTCCCAAAACAAGCGCTCTACTTGGAGCTCCAACACGGCAAGAGAGCCCCAGGTGGGCAGAGGAAACGCTTCAAGGACACCCTCAAAGCCTCCTTGAAAAAGTGTAACATCCCCACCGACACCTGGGAATCCCTGGCCCAAGACCGCACAAAGTGGAGGAGAAGCTTCCAGGAAGGCGCCAAACACCTCGAGCCTCTTCGCCGGGAGCAAGCGGAAGCCAAGCACAGACAGTGCAAGGAGCGCACGTCAACCCAAGCACCCCACCCACCCGCCCCTTCAACCACCGTTTGCCCCCACCTGTGACAGAGACTGTAGGTCCCGCATTGGACTCATCAGTCACCTGAGAACTCATTTTTAATGTGGAAGCAAGTCATCCTCGGTTCCGAGGGACTGCCGAAGAAGGAGGAGGGGGGAAATCAGGAAGCACTTCTTCCCACCAAGGGTAGTGGAAATCTAGAAATATCTCCACCAAAAGGCTGTGGATGCTGGGACAATTGGAGCTTCCAAGGCTGAGATTGATAGATTTCTGTTATGGAAGCGTATCGAGGGATATAGATGAGCACAGATAAATGGGGTTGAGGTACAGATCAGCCCCGATCTCATTGAATGGCAGAGCAGGCTCGAGGGGCCGAATAGGATCAGAAGGAAACATAGAAACATAGAAGATAGGAGCAGGAGTAGGCCATTCGGCCCCTCGAGCCTGCTCCACCATTCAATGAGATCATGGCTGATCACCCAAATTCAGTACTCTGTCCCTGCTTTCTCCCCATACCCCTTGATCCCTTTAGCCTTAAGAAATATATCTAACTCCTTCTTGAATATATTTAATGAATTGGCCTCTACTGCCTTCTGTGGTAGAGAATTCCATAGGTTCACCACTCTCTGGGTGAAGAAATTCCTCCTCAGCTCTGTCCTAAATGGCTTACCCCTTATCCTTAGACTGTGACCCCTGGTTCTGGACTCCCCGACCATCGGGAACAGCCTTCCTGCATCTAGTCTGTCCAGTCCTGTTAGAATTTTATAAGTTTCAATGAGATCCCCTCTCATTCTTCTAAACTCCAGCGAGTATAAGCCTAATCGACCCAATCTCTCCTCATACGTCATTCCTGCCATCCCAGGTATCAGTCTGGCGAATCTTCGCTGCACTCCCTCCATGGCAAGAACATCCTTCCTCAGATAAGGTGACCAAAACTGCACACAATACTCAAGATGTGGTCTCACCAAGGCCCTGTACTCGAATCCTCTCGCTATGAAGGCCAGCATACCATTTGCCTTCTTAACCGCCTGCTGCACCTGCATGCTTACCTTCAGTGACTGGTGCACAAGGACACCCAAGTCTCGTTGCACTTCCCCTTTTCCAAATCTATTGCCATTCAGATAATGATCTGTCTTCCTGTTTTTGCCACCAAAGTGGATAACCTCGCATTTATCCACATTATACTGCATCTGCCATGCTTCTGCCCAATCGCCCAACCTGTCCAAATCATCCTGGAGTTTCTCTGCATCCTCCTCACAGCACACATGCCCACCCAGCTTTGTGTCGTTGTTCAATGTTCCTGATGAATTAGGCTTTACCAGCAACTCGCACATCGTGAGACCAAATAAGGAGTGAAAGTCCAGAGCCTGCAGGAGAGAGGAGAGAAACTTGGGGGGGGGGGGGGAGTGGGGGGGAGGAACTTTACAAGTGTGGAATCGCATTAGAGAACGTTATCATTCTTAGATTATGACAGAAGAATCACAACATAAAAATATTAGCAGATTGCAATTCCTTTCCGACGCTCTCAGCAAATCACTTTAGCTATCCTGAGCTTTCAGAACGGTTGCATCAAGGAATATTTTTTTGTTTTGAAATCAAATCAGATGACAAGTCCGAAAATGACAGGTCTCAGCAAACGCTCGCCCGACAGTAGAACGATTTTATAATTAAATCGTGGCTCACTTTAACTTAAAATCTCACTCTGTCTGGTGTCGCGCGGAGAGCATCAGATGGTTCAGAGGGTCCACTCAGAGGCAGAGAGGGCAGGGGGAGTCGGAGGTGAGGCTCGAGGCGGCAGGAAGTGGTGTTCAGGAGGTGATGCAATGCCGCAGGAGGGGAAAACCCACAAAATCAAACTCATGAGACCAGATCATTTCGGGAAAGTAGAACAGAGGACGAATTACGCTTCAGGGGGAAGAGAAAAAAAAGAAATGAGTTTCAAATGGAGCCGTTGACAGCTGAGACAGGTCTGAGAGATTGGCGAGCTGGTGACTCACTCAATTAATCAGGCCACTGTCGGCTGAATCTGACACTGTCCTGGGTGGACACCACAACCTCTCCCCCCGACCCACTTCCCCCACCCCGCCCCGGTGTCCGCCCTAATATCTCCTTCAGTGGCTCGGTGTCAAATTTTGTTTGGTAATCGCTCCTGCCAACCGCCTTGTGGCGTTTTACTACGTTAAAGGCGCTATATAAATACAAATTGCTGTTGTCGTCGTATGTTCATTTTCAAATGTTAATTTTGTATTTTTGGCTCTCAAATTGCTCGGTTCGATCCACACTCGGTGTGGTCCAGAGCCTTGCAGAACACAAAGGATCTCAGCTCAGGTAGAAGTTGGAGGGCTGGTGTACACGCCTCAGTGCCCCTTGGCTGTGGGGTGGGGGGGGGGGAGCGGAGAGAGACAGGGAAGGGCTTGGGGGCGTTGGACAATGAAAAAATAAAAATCAGCTAGGGTTCCCTCACCTGATGGCAATCACCCTTGCAGAAAAATACGTGCAGTGAGCTGAAGCTCATCCAAACCTCTGCTGCCCGTGTCCTAACTTGCACCGTGTCGCATTCACCCATCACCCCCTGCGGTCGCCGGCCTACATTGGCTCCCGGTACAGAAACGCCTCAACTTTAGAATTCTTATCCTGCTTCTAGATCCCTCCATGGCCACGTCCCCTCCCGATCTCTGTAACCTCCTCCAGCCCCTACAACACTCCCAGATCTCTGCGCCTCTCAAATTCTGGCCTCTTGAGCATCCCCGATCTCAATCGCTCCACCATTGGCGGCCGTGCCTTCAGCTGCCGAGGCCCTAAGCTCTGGAATTCTGGGATACCTGGGATGGCAGGAATGACATATGAAGAGAGATTGGGTCGATTAGGCTTATATTCGCTAGAGTTTAGAAGAATGAGAGAGGATCTCAGTGAAACTTATAAAATTCTAACAGGACTAGACCAGACTAGATGCAGGAAGGATGTTCCCGATGGCGGGGGAGTCCAGAACCAGGGGTCAGTGTCTAAGGATAAGGGGTAAGCCATTTAGGACTGAGATGAGGAGGAATTTCTTCACTCAGAGAGTGGTGAACCTGTGGAATTCTCTACCACACAAGGCAGTTGAGGCCAATTCATTAAATATATTCAAGAAGGAGTTAGATATATTTCTTAAGGCTAAAGGGATCAAGGGATATGGGGAGAAGGCAGGGACCGGGTACTGAATTTGGATGATCAGCCATGATCTCATTAAATGGCGGAGCAGGCTCGAGGGGCCGAATGGCCTACTCCTGCTCCTATCATCTATGTTTCTATGTTTCTAATTCCCTCCCT
This sequence comes from Somniosus microcephalus, assembly GCF_052327205.1. NCBI lineage: Eukaryota > Metazoa > Chordata > Chondrichthyes > Squaliformes > Somniosidae > Somniosus > Somniosus microcephalus. The sequence goes on along the minus strand of NC_141017.1, from coordinate 34,237,758 downwards.
AAACCTCTCCGCCTCTCCAACTCTCTCTCATTCTTTATGATGCTCCTTAAAAACTACCTCTTTGACAACGCTTTTGGCCACCTGTCCTAATATCTCCAAATGCGGCTCGGTGTCAAGTTATGTCTGATAACACTCCTGTGCAGCGCCTTGGGCCGTTGTACTATGTTAAAGGCGCTATATAAATGCAAGTTGTTGTCGTTGTCGTCGATAAAGCGATGGCAAAGAACCCTCTCCTGGATCTTTGGCCAATTATCTTAAAAGTTGTGACCTTTGGTTACCGGACCCAGCCGCCAGGTTAATGCACGTGAGTCGGCAGAGTGAGGAAATAAACATTTTATTGGCTGAATCATCGAACTGCATATGGACAGAGGAAGACCCTCAATGTCCAAACCATTAACACTATTAGCATGGACTACGAACATCTCTACATCAAAGAAGAAAGAAAGAAAGACACATTTCTCCAGCGCCTTTCACAACCTCAGGACGTCTCAAAGCACTTTACAGCCAATGAAGTACTTTTTGAAGTGTAGTCACTGCTGTAATGTGGGAAACGCGGCAGCCAGTTTGCGCACAGCAAGCTCCCACAAACAGCAATGTGATAATAACCAGATAATCTGTTTTTGTTCTGTGGATTAGGGATAAATATTGGCCAGGGTGTAAAGTCTGTGGGTTGTGCAGTTAATAAATACACAGGCTTCAGAAGTAACAAACAAACAGGTCTTTACTATTCGAAGGTCAGGGCGAATCTGCCCCAGCAATCCTGCCACAACACTTATATACTGGTGTGGTCACTATCGGTATTACAGTATACAGAAGCCAAACAAATAGTGCCACACCTAAAGTAGTTCTCTTAAAGGTGAACGGTTACATTCAATAGTTCCCTTAAAGGTAGACGGGTACATACACTACAATCCTCCCTTTTTAGCTTATTACTTACAGAGTCCCCGTTAAACATACATATCTTCAACTTCCTATAAAACAAATTACAGATATAATCTCGGTGGAGTCAATGTCATATAAAACAATTTACAGATATAATCTTGGTGGGAACAGTTCACAGGTTCAGTCTCTGCGGAAACAGTTCATAGATTCAGTCTCTGATCTTGACTCGTTCCAAACAACATCTCTTTGGTGTAGCCGGTTCACATGGCTAGCGTGACTCCTCCATAGCCTTTTTCTTGACGTAACAGCTTGAACTTTCGTCCTGTTGAACCAGCAGTGCGGACTTTTACAACCAACTGGCTGTCTTGATATTTTCCAGTTTTTCAACTAATTTAGTTCCTTTCGTAGTGTCCCGCCTGAGATGGTAGAAGTGCTAATATTTTAGACAGTTATTATCTTCTGCTTCTTCTTTTTCTTTTCTGCCTTTTTGACACTCTTGGAGCTCCTTTCTCGGCTGCCAGCTGTAGCGCCACCAACTCTCTATGTTCCTTAGACCTTAAGTGCTTCATCCGGATTTCAGCACTTTGGGAGTTTTCATCACAAACTGAGCAGACCAGATCCTCGTAATATTCAGTGTCACTCAACAGGTCATGGTAATATTCGGGGTTGTCCTGAGTTAGGCCAGTGAGAGGCCCTTCTACTTCCTTCTTATCCATCTGGACGTTAGCCGACGGTGGTTCCTTCCCTAACCATCTTTCTTGAAAAGACTTCTTCAAACATTCATATTCATTCCGCTCTTCCGGGGATGCCTGCCATTCCTTCACTACTGGCCTCATTTGTGAGTTCAATACCTTCCCTTCCATCGGGGATTTCGTTGTCAGGCTATTTAATCCTTCTACTGGAGTATCTGTTTCCACCCCCTTCTGTTCCCCTTGACGCAATTCAGCGTACTTTTGGCATCCTTGTAAAAGCTGTGTTGCCCCCTCAGCTATCTCCGTGACTTTTGGAAGCTCCGAATTCTTTCCCTTTGAACCCTGAAACTCGTGTTCCCATTTTGGAGTCTTGTCCCTCAGCGTGTGTAAAAGTTGGCTGGCCGTTAACTCTTCTACGGGGACACTGTGGATTAGAGTCTTCTCCATTTCATCCACCTTTCCCTCCAATGTTTTCACCTTCCTTTCCTCCGGTACTTTGGTTTTAAGCGCTCGAAGAAGTTGCGCCTTGATGTTCTCTAACTCCTGTTCAGGGGCCATTCCTACAGTCTCTGTGATCCTTCCAGTTGCCTTTCCTTCCACTGCCCGGATTCCTAATTGAATATGTTCTTCAAGTTGTTGAACCTCGGCCATTGCCGCCTCATATTTGTCCTGGGTTGCCTTCAATAATTTAATGAGTTCTTGGACATCGTGAATTTCATGTTCTGCTATGTCTTCCACCTCTAATTTTTCATCGATGGATGGAATCTCTACCGATGAGTCTGTCTTGGCCTGGAGCTCATCAAACATTTCCTGCAGCCTTTGTAATTCTCGCTCATGTTCAACCTTTAGCTGTTCAGATGCTTTCACTAAAACTAGCTTTTCGGAGGTTGCCGAGTTAACCCCTTCCAGGATTGTAGTCTGGGCCTGTTCATACTGTTCTTTCAACTTGTTACACTCTGCTTGCAACGAGTCGTAGAGATGAACTGGGATAAAATCCTGGCTTCCTGAAGATTCCTCTTCCTTTGGTTCGTTCTGTAAATATTCTAGTTCCTGAACAGCATCAGGGGAATGTGATTGGTATTTGGCCACGATGGCTCTATGGTCGCTCTCTGCTTGAGTTAGCTGTCTCTGTCGTCTTTCCAGGTTCTCCCATTCAGTGTCCCAGAACTTTTCCATATTTTTCATCTCTTGTACGAGACGGTCACTCAACTGTTCTAATTGTTGTCGTACTTTGACATAAGTTTGAGTCCGAACTCGGTGTTCTTCCGTCGTGGATGAATCCTTTGCTTGAACAGGCTCAGAATTCTCTGTCAACCTGGAGTTCTGCTCTGCAGCTTTATTCTTCTTGGTAACATAAGTCCTTCTGCATGTCTTCGTTTCCTTCCCCATCGTCGGCAAGTCCCTTTTAGCCTTGTCTTCCATATTTGAATTGGTCTTATCGTCATCCATTTCAGAATCTGAGCTGATAGCTTGCACCGAGTCCTCCCTCATTATGGCTTTTAGGTAGTGCCATTCCATATCTATTTTCTTAATCCACTCCCGTCCTAGAAGTGGTGGTCCTCCTTCAGGTAATACGTACAAGTTCATTCTTGGGTGTTCTTTACCCCTATCTCTCACCTTGACTCTTATTTTCCCCATGGGGTATACGTTATGCCCCGTGTATGTCTGTAATACGAACTTGGTATTTCTTAAAGGTATGTGAGAGAATAGCCGGTGGTAGTCCCTTCGGTTGATGACTGATAGAGCTGATCCAGTATCCAGCTCCATCCTTACTTGGACTCCAGCTATTTTTAGTATGACCCAGATGGTTTGTAGATCCGTTTCTTTACCCACATTGTGGATTCTCAGACTACCCAGCTCCTGGTTGTTTGGGTCTGAGTCTGAATTCTGTTCGTCTGAACTCTTCTCAGCCACCTTGTGTACCTTGTTGTACTTTTCTTGTGGTGGCTTCCTTTGATTGTTGGTCTTCTTCCCTGACCAGCATACCTTCGCGATGTGACCCAGTTTGCCACATTTCCTACACTCTTGGTTCTTAAACCAGCATTGATTCTGGTCATGCGTTGTCTTCCCACAACGGTAGCATTTTGTTGTGCTTGAAGTAATTTGGTCCACCCCGAGTGCCGCCGCCTTTAGTTGCATTTCCGCCGTTCCTTTCGCTGCGGCTTCGTGCGATGCAGCTATAAGGACAGCCCTGTCCAGTGTGAGGTCGTTCTCTTCCAGTAGTCGCTTCTGCGTCCCTTCTTTGGACAATCCGCATACGAACTTGTCCCACAGCGCTTCTGTCAGATTCACTCCGAACTGGCAGTATTTCGCTAGCCTACGCAGTTCGACCAAGTACTCCGCATTGCTTTCGTCTTTCCTCTGCGTTCTTGCGTAGAATTTGAATCGTTCAGCCAGCATCAGCGGTGTGGGGTTCAAGTGGTCCTTCAGCACAGCCACAATCTCTTCGAAGGTCTGATCCGCTGGTTTATTTGGTGCTATTAGATGCTTCAAGAGCCCGTATGTTTTTGCCCCCATCGAGTTTAGCAATGTTATCGCCTTGTCGTCTTCCTCTATTTTGTTGGCTTCGCAATAGATCTCTATGCGTTCCACGTACGTGGCCCAGTCTTCTATTTCAGAATTAAAGTCGTTAATATTCCCTCGCTTAGGCATCTTTCTTCCCTTGGGAGCAGCACCAGTATTTCTTTAAGTATTCTTCTTTATTTGTTTATTTCTAAGATGGCGGTTTTCCCGCGAAAATGGCGGTTTCCCGCTCTTCCTTTCTCTCCCCGCCCACTTCAATGGCGGTTTCCCGCTTCTGTCGTCTCCTCCGCCTAATGGCGGCTTCCCGCGTTTCTTCCTGGTGGAAGGGGTACGCTTTCCCCACAGCGGACAGGTTCAGCCGCTGGGCTGGCTCTCGCACAGTTCCCCTTACTCGGCTCTGTCTTTTCCTCCTGCCCGCACGGCTCTACCGGCGCTGGGTACACCCCGTTAACGGAGGACAGTTCAGCCGCTGGACTGGCTCTCGCGCAGTCTCTCTCTCCGTACCCGGCTCTGTCGCTCTCTCTCCCGCACGTTCGGTTCTACCGGCCCTGGGTACCCCGTTGGTGGAGAACAGTTCAGCCGCTGGACTGGCTCTCGCACAGTCTCTCTCCCCTTGCTCGGCTCTGTCTCTCCCTCTCCCGCACGTTCGGTTCTACCGGCTCTGGGTACCCCGTTGGTGGAGAACAGCTCAGCCGCTGGACTGGCTCTCGCGCAGTCTCTCTCCCCTTGCTCGGCTCTGTCTCTCTCTCCCACCCGCACGGTTCCTGTTCGCCTCCCAGCCCTCTCGCAGACCGGTGTTTCCCTCCCCGGCTGCAGCTGGGTTTCTCTTCCCGCGCCTACTCCCAGTCTCAGCGCTTCGTGGCTGCGGTCGCTGCCCGGCTTTTCCCGCCGATCGAGGTCCGACTGTCTCACGACGCCGTTGGACCCGACTTTCTGACCGGCTCCGTTCCCCCTCGACCGTGGTCGAGTGCACAGCCCTTATCCTCCGGATATTCTCTACACCTTCCCCTACTCACAGTCTCCGCGGCCGCCTTGTTTCCAGCTGATCGGCTCACTCCGCACCGTGGTAGAAGGGTAGTCAGTGCCTGTTGCTGATGGAAGCTTTTGTTGCTAAAGTCTTCCTCCTTCCTCCTGCTGCAGCCTCGTGTTTTCTTTCAGCAGCACGCCGAGGGCGGTTGCCTCTCTTCGACGCTCTTCGTTGCTTTGGTAGTCTTGCCGCAGGGTACGATCGGACTCGTCGCCACTGTAAAGTCTGTGGGTTGTGCAGTTAATAAATACACAGACTTCAGAAGTAACAAACAAACAGGTCTTCACTATTCGAAGGTCAGGGCGAATCTGCCCCAGCAATCCTGCCACAACACTTATATACTGGTGTGGTCACTATCGGTATTACAGTATACAGAAGCCAAACAAATAGTGCCACACCTAAAGTAGTTCACTTAAAGGTGAACGGTTACATTCAATAGTTCCCTTAAAGGTAGACGGGTACATACACTACACAGGGCACCGGGGATAACTCCCCTGCTCTTTTTCGAAATAGTGCCCTGGGATCTTTTACGTCCACCCGAGAGAGCAGACGGGGCCTCGGTTTAACGTCTCATCTGAAAGATGGCACCGACTGACTCAGCACTACACTGGGAGTGTCAGCCTGGATTTATGTGCTCAAGTCCCTGGAGTGAGACTTGAGCCCACAACCTTCTGACTCAGAGGAGAGAGTGCTGCCCACTGAGCCACAGCTGGCATTACAACAATGGGCCAGAAATTAGGATCGGGTGCTTGCCGCGCGTGCAAGCCCCCGATGTGCACTCACCCGGCGCGCTGACATCTGAAGCCTGGGCCTGCTTGCATTTCCTGTCACTGGCCCGGTTCAGATGTCGGCGCGATGTGCTTACCTGATCCAGCGGCGTAGTTAGTTCGATGTGCCGGCTGGGATCAGGTGAGCACTGTGCAGCCAATCAGGGGAGGGGAAACTTATTCATGATTTTGATAGTAAAGACTGTCAAACTCATGAAAAGTACGGGCGCCCAAAAGACTAGTTTAACTTTAATTAAAATTTTAAAAAACATCCCAATAATTAAATAAACTATAAATAACTTTAAAAAACTATTTAAAACAATTAATAAAATTTTTGAAAAAAATAATATTTTACGAAATCGGGTCTAAAAATAAACTCACCTTACTGTAAAGTCCTTAAAAACAATGAAGCTGTGGAAAAAATGTAATAATTTTAAATAATAGACCACTTACCTTCAAGAATCCACTCCTTACGCCTCCTTTTTTCATTTCTAAAAAGTTCAGGTCCTTACACACAGGCAAACCTGTCAAAACGAAGGAAGTTCAACGCATGCGCGCAGAGTCCTGCGCGCACGCGTTGGACCTCTTAACCCCTTGGTTCGATGGAGAGGAAATGCCGGTTTCCCGCGCATGCGCTGTGCATGCTGAAATCCGGCACTTCCAACGGGCCCACGCGTGAGTACACCGTCCGTACTCACTCGTTGGGACCGGAATTACTGGCCCAATGATTACACTTCAAAAGTACTTCATTGGCTGTAAAGCGCTTTGGGATGTCCTGAGGTGGTGAAAGGCGCTTTAGAAATGCAAGTCTTTCTTTTGTCTCCTGCTGTTTTAATTCTTTATACTCGGATGGCTGACAGCTCTAGGTTCAAAGACCTTTCTACTGATTTCTGCAGTGCAGACGTCTCTCAATATATTCAGCTCACTTCACTTGCGAAGTCAAGCTCTGTGAGGCGTACATAGGAATGCTGTTGACATGTACAGTAATGCATCAGGAAGTCTATGAAAGGCTGTTTCATCTAAAACGTCTTGTAGATCTCTGGACTGTGTCAGGAATGTGTTCTAAAAAAATACCTTAATCCCTCGTGTATTGGTTTTAACTACTGGTCTATGGATTTCTCGCACTGCCTGGGCCCTAAGCTCGCGAATTCCCTCCCTAAACCTCTCCGCCCCTCTCTCTCTCGGTACTGAGGGAGCGCCGCACTGTCGGAGGGGCAGTACTGAGGGAGTGCTGCACTGTTGGAGGGGCAGTACTGAGGGAGTGCTGCACTGTCGGAGGGGCAGTACTGAGGGAGTGCTGCACTGTCGGAGGGGCAGTACTGAGGGAGTGCTGCACTGTCGGAGGGGCAGTACTGAGGGAGTGGTGCACTGTTGGAGGGGCAGTACTGAGGGAGTGCTGCACTGTCGGAGGGGCAGTACTGAGGGAGCGCTGCACTGTCAGAGGGGCAGTACTGAGGGAGTGCTGCACTGTCAGAGGGGCAGTACTGAGGGAGTGCTGCACTGTTGAAGGGATAGTACTGAGGGAGCACCGCACTGTCAGAGGGGCAGTACTGAGGGAGGGTTGCACTGTCAGAGGGGCAGTACTGAGGGAGCGCCGCACTGTCAGAGGTGCCGTCTTTCGGGTGAGACGTTAAACTGAGGCCCCGTCTGCTCTCTCAGGTGGATGTAAAAGATCTCGTGGCACTATTTTGAAGACGAGCAGGGGGGAGTTCTCCCTGGTGTCCTGGGGCCAATATTTATCCCTCAACCAACACAACAAAAACAGATGATCTGGTCATTATCACATTGCTATTTCTGGGAACTTGCTGCGCGCAGATTGGCTGCCACAATTCCCACATTACAACATTGACTACACTTCAAAAAAAAAGTACTTCATTGACTGTGAAGTGCTTTGGGACGTTCGGTGGTCATGAAAGGTGCTATATAAATACAAGTCTTTCTTTCTTTCTCAGTAGGCGCCAGGAGAGCTTAGCATGAGATCTTATACGTCCACCTGAGAGCACAGACATGGCTCCCTCAGTACTGCCCCTCCGACACTCCCTCAGTACTGCCCCTCCGACAGTACGGCGCTCCCTCAGTACTGCCCCTCCGACACTCCCTCAGTACTGCCCCTCCGACGGTACGGCGCTCCCTCAGTACTGCCCCTCTGACAGTGCAGTGCGCCCTCAGTACTGCCCCTCCGACAGTGCAGCGCTCCCTCAGTACTGCCCCTCCAACAATGCAGTGCTCCCTCAGTACTGCCCCTCCGACAGTGCGGCGCTCCCTCAGACAGTGCGACGCTCCCTCAGTACTGCCCCTCCGGCAGTGCAGTGCTCCCTCAGTACTGCCCCTCCGACAGTGCGGCGCTCCCTCAGTACTGTCCCTCTGATAGTGCGGCGCTCCCTCAGCACTGCACTGGGAGTGTCAGCCTAGAATTTTTGTGCTCAAGTCTTTGGAGTGAGACTTGAACCCACAACCTTCGAACTCAGAGGAGAGAGTGCTGCCCACTGAGCCACAGCTCAGAAGCATGAACAACTTACTTCTTGTAGTGTATGTAACCTGTACTACCTTAAGAGGATACCTTAAGGTGATGGACTACTTTTTGATGGCTCCTGTACATTGTAGTACCGGTGGTGACCACACCGGTATATAAACCCTGCGGAGCAAAGTGTATCCCAGTTCAGCCCTGACCCTCAATCACTAAAGACCTGTTTACTTACTTCTGTAGTCTGTGTCCTGTTATTCAGTATAACTGCATTTGAAAACACAGACTCAACACTTCTGCCTCAGCAATGTGCCTTAGCTTCAACCTCAAGATGGTTCCGACTGCAGAAGTCCAATTTCCACCGTCCACACCAGTGTTCTCTGTGGACTCTCAGAGGGAGATCGGTCATTAAGTGCCAAATTTCAGGGCAGATTTGTGCCTAAAATGTGCTCTAATCTACTGCACAATCTTTCAGCAAGAAAATATACAAATTAAATATCCCAAGAGCGAGTGCCAATGTTGGAACTGTAGCTCGGGCTGGGATTCCAACTCAGTCCCCAAGCGGCAGTTTAACAATCCACCACTGAAAGCAGCAGCCAGCAACCACCAGATCAGTCCCTAACGCAACAGCACGCAAGATGTATCTTAACCGCATACTGTACATCAAGGTCGTAGGTTCAAGTCCCACTCGAGAAACTGGAGCACAAAAATCTAGGCTGAGGTGGATGTAAAAGATCCCATTTGAAGGAGAACAGGGAGGGAGTTCTCCCCGCTGTCCTGGGGCCAATATTTATCCCTCAATCAGTATCACAAAATCAGATTATCTGGTCATTGTCACATTGCTGTTAGTGGGAGCTTGCTGTGCCCAAATTGGCTGCCGCGTTTCCTACATTACAACAGTGACTAGACTCCAAAAGTACATCATTGGCTGTAAAGCACTTTGGGGCATCCGGTGGTTGTGAAAGGCGCTATATAAATGCAAGTCTTTCTTGTTGATTGCGTGCCTCATATAAAATCAGCATCAATTGTCCAGTTAGGTCCTTTACTACCAGGTGCAGTCTCTCTTCCTAACGTGTTGGGAGTTGTACTCGAATCAAAGTCTGCTAGCGGCTGTGATGAATTATTGAGTCACAGATTACATTCTTTCGGGAGATGATTATTGTGTGAGATTTATGGTTTGACACAAGTGGCCACTGATCAAAAGGCAAGACATTGCAGTCATTGACATTGTTGTATTAATCCTGCCTGGGCTGCTCATCCCCCGTGGACTGCCTCAGCCAAGTAGTTTGCACGGAGAGTAACATTAAACAGAGTTTTATGCAGAGAGGTGACTAGATGGCGCAGCATTCAGTCCTTTCACTTAGTTTGATTCTAAGCCAAGTTGAAAGCTACCTGTCTACCTCTCTACCTCTCTACGTGGCTCACAGGATTCTCAGTGAATTGAGTCCGATTCACTCCCACCCCAGATCCAGCAATGGTCCACTCCACAACACGTCCCATTGATTCGGTGCTCAGGCCTCGGCTCACACTCAATTTCTTTCATTCTTTTGTTGTTTAGGAGGGGAAAAAATGTTACAAAATAGGCTTTTTTCAGCGACTGAAAGGCTCCATTAAAACTCTGAGTCAGACGGTTGAGCCGTGGCTCAGTGGGCAGCGCTCTCGCCTTCTGAGTCAGAAGGTCGTGGGCACACAGTCCCACTCCAGAGACTGGAGCACAAAATCTAGGCTGACACTCCCAGCGCAGTGCTGAGGGAGTGCCGCACTGTCGGAGGGGCAGTACTGAGGGAGCGCCGCACTGTCGGAGGGGCAGTACTGAGGGAGCGCCGCACTGTCGGAGAGGCAGTACTGAGGGAGCGCCGCACTGTCGGAGGGGCAGTACTGAGGGAGCGCTGCACTGTCGGAGGGGCAGTACTGAGGGAGCGCCGCACTGTCGGAGGGGCAGTGCTGAGGGAGCACCGCACTGTCGGAGGGGCAGTACTGAGAGAGTGCCGCACTGTCGGAGAGGCAGTACTGAGGGAGCGCCGCACTGTCGGAGGGGCAGTACTGAGGGAGCGCTGCACTGTCGGAGGGGCAGTACTGAGGGAGCGCCGCACTGTCGGAGGGGCAGTACTGAGGGAGTGCCGCACTGTCGGAGAGGCAGTACTGAGGGAGTGCCGCACTGTCGGAGGGGCAGTACTGAGAGAGCGCCGCACTGTCGGAGGGGCAGTACTGAGGGAGTGCCGCACTGTCGGAGGGGCAGTACTGAGGGAACGCCGCACTGTCGGAGGGGCAGTACTGAGGGAGCGCCGCACTGTCAGAGGGGCATTACTGAGGGAGCGCCGCACTGTCGGAGGAGCAGTACTGAGGGAGTGCTGCACTGTCGGAGGGGCAGTACTGAGGGAGCGCCGCACTGTCGGAGGGGCAGTACTGAGGGAGCGCCGCACTGTCGGAGGGGCAGTGCTGAGGGAGCGCTGCACTGTTGGAGGGGCAGTACTGAGGGAACGCCGCACTATCAGAGGAGCAGTACTGAGGGAGTGCTACACTGTCGGAGGTGCCACCTTTCAGGTGAGGAGTTAAACCCGAGGCCCCGTCAGCTGGACATAAAAGATCAATAATGTCCTGGGGCCAATATTTATCCCTCAACCAACATCACTAAAGAACAGATTATCTGGTCATTATCACATTGCTGTTTGTGGGAGCTTGCTGTGCACAAAACTGTTTCCCACATTACATGTGGTGTATTTGGACTCTCAGAAGGCTATCGATAAGGTCCCGCATAAGAGATTAGCGTGCAAAGTTAAAGCACACGATTTGGGGGTAAGGCACTGTCTTGGATAGAGAACTGGTTGGCAGACAGGAAGCAAAGAGTTGGAATAAACGGGTCTTTTTCCGAGTGGCAGGCAGTGACTAGTGGGGTACCGCAGGGATCGGTCCTAGGACCCCAGCTATTCACAATATATATAAGCGATCTAGATGAGGGAACTAGATGTAATATCTCCATGTTTGCAGGTGACACAAAGCTGGGTGGGCGTGTGTGCTGTGAGTAGGATGCAGAGAAACTCCAGTATGATTTGGACAGGTTGGGTGATTGGGCAGATGCATGGCAAATGCAGTATAATGTGGATAAATGCGAGGTTATCCACTATGGAGGCAAAAACAGGAAGACAGATTATCTGAACGGCAATAGATTGGGAGAAGGGGAAGTGCAACGAGACCTGGGTGTCCTTGTGCACCAGTCGCTGAAGGTAAGCATGCAGGTGCAGCAGGCGGTTAAGAAGGCAAATGGTATGTTGGCCTTCATAGTGAGAGGATTCGAGTACAGGAGCAAGGATGTCTTGCTACAGTTGTACAGGGCCTTGGTGAGTATTGTGTGCAGTTTAGGTTACCTTATCTGAGGAAGGATGTTCTTGCCATGGAGAGACTGCAGCGAAGATTCACCAGACTGATACCTGGGATGGCAGGAATGACGTATGAGGAGAGATTGGGTCGACTAGGCTTATATTCGCTGGAGTTTGGAAGAATGAGAGGGGATCTCATTGAAACTTATAAAATTCTAACAGGACTAGACAGACTAGATGCAGAAAGGATGTTCCCGATGGCGGGGGAGTCCAGAACCAGGGGTCACAGTCTAAGGATAAGGGGTAAGCCATTTTGGACTGAGATGAGGAGGAATTTCTTCACCCAGAGAGTGGTGAACCTGTGGAATTATCTACCACAGAAGGCAGTTGAGGCCAATTCATTAAATATATTCAAGAAGGAGTTAGATATATTTCTTAAGGCTAAAAGGATCAAGGGATATGGGGAGAAAGCAGGGACAGAGTGTGATGAAATATGTCATTCATCAGACTCTGTAGTTAACTGTATATATTGTATTGCCTGCTCCGGTGTTTGTACCTTGTATTGTGTATAGGGCACCGCCCCCTTTGTGTGTCGGCTCCGCCCATACCTGGCCCTACTTAAGACAAGTCCAGGCTTGTCCTGCAGTAGAACAGCAGCACGCCAGGTGAAGCTAGGTGCAGCCACCGGCATCTTTTCTTTGCTAATAAAAGCCTTTGTTTTATTCTGCTAACTTCGAGTCTTGGAGTTATTGAGGCACGTCACAGGGTACTGAATTTGGATGATCAGCCATGATCTCATTAAATGGCGGAACAGGCTCGAGGGGCCGAATGGCCTACTCCTGCTCCTATCTTCTATGTTTCTATGTTTCTGACAGTGACTCCACTTCAAAAGTGCTTCATTGGCTGTAAAGCACTTTGTGACGGGCGGTGTTCGTGAAACGTACTATATAAATAAACGTTCTTTCTTTCTCAACTTGCCAGCCTCATTCTGCCACAAGGAATTTGGTGTGGGAAATATATCACACCATTCCTAGTTGGTATGTTAATTTAAGGCAGGGTTACAATGTGGTATAGAGAGAGATTTACATTATAGCTTGCCTATATTGTACCTAACTCAGAAGTACTTAAAGGGAAGGGGACAGAATAGAGGGAACTTTGCCCTGCATCTGATCTGTGAATGCTTCCAACTAACACTAGGTGCAAATGTGTTAACATTCTTATTGACAACAGCTTCCATTTCTCCAGCACCCTAAACTTAATGAAACCTCCCAAGGCGCTTCATGGGAGGAGAATCGATTGAGCGGCAGAAGGATTAGGCCACTTGACCGAACACACAGTTGCGGAGGCTTTTAGCGGCCTGGAGAGAAGTGCAAAGAGGTGAAGAAGGGAAAGGAGGACCTCGAGGACTGAAAGCGCGGCCATCATTGAGAAACGTTAGGGAGGGAGGGAGGGAGGAGAGAAGGCTAGAGATAGGGGACCAGGAGACGTGAGCTGGGAGTTAGGGCTACCGGGTTGGGGAGGAGTGGGGGTGGGGGGCTTGTTGCAGAATTAGGGTGAGGCGAGAGATTTGTAAATACGGACAAGGATGTTGAGTTCGGTTTACAGGGAGATAGGGAACAAGCAAGAAGGACAGGGTGATGGACAAGCAGAACTTCATGTGGGATAGTAGGTGGGTGATTGACTGCTTGGCAAGTTTGAATTTGGGCGGGGAGGGAGTTTGAAAGGATCACGAGACAATAGTGGTGGTGGGGTTGAGAGAAGAGCGAAGATAGGCAATGTTACAGAGGTGGCTACATGCGGCCTTTGTGTTGGTTAGGATACCAGGTGATCTCATTGAAACATACAAAATTCTTACAGGGCTTGACAGGGTAGATGCAGGGAGGATATGTCCCCTGGCTGGGGAGTCTAGAACCAGGGGTCACAGTCTCAGGATAAGGGGTCGGCCATTTAGGGCTGAGATGAGGTGAAATGTCTTCATTCAGAGGGTAGTGAATCTCTGGAATTCTCTACCCTGAGAACTGCGGAGGCTCAGTCAGAGTATATTCAATTCAATTCAATTCAATTCAATTCAAATCAATTTTATTTGTCATATATGCAACAGACGTGTGTACTGCACAATGAAATGTTGATTTTTACGAGTCCTCCCAACATTGGAATAAACATGGCATAACAATGATAAAATACTAATAGAAAGACAGTAATAATAAATAAAACAACAGTAATAAATAATAATAAATTAATCGTTCATGAGTCTTATGGCCTGGGGGTAGAAGCTGTTTCGAAACCTGTTGGTACGAGACCGTATGCTTCGGTATCTCTTACCGGACGGGAGCAGGGCGAAGAGGTTGTGGCTGGGGTGACTCGCGACAGAGATCGATAGATTTTTGGATATTCAGGGAATCAAGGGATATGGGGATAGTGCAGGAAGGTGGAGTTGAGGTCGAAGATCAGCCATGATCTTACTGAATGGCGGAGCAGGCTCGAGGGGCCGTATGGCCAACTCCTGCTCCTATTTCTTATGTTCTTATGAGGTGTGAAGCTTAGCCAGTTCTTCCCACAGATGCCAGCAAGTTTAATTTTGGCCTACAGCCAGCTGTGAGAGATGCACATCAGGAGCAGGTGCTAGCGCAGTATAGCAGTGGACCATGAGTCATGAGATTTGATAGCGTTGAGGACTTGGGAGTCATTACAAAAGGATTTTCACCCTTCAGCTCACGTTGAACTGCATTGATTCTGCCATCTCAGGTTGTGAAATTAGCATCTTAACCACGGCGCTACCTGACTTAAGCACAGACATTACTCAAAACACAGCTGCCCTGCTCTGTGCCCGAACCTCAGAATCTCTGTTCTCTGCCAGTAACACACTCAAAATTCAGCCCCGATAGTCATCAGGATGAAAATGCAAGGAATGCGACACAATTAGCATGCTTGTGGCGAGGCTGCTACAGACTCTGGAGCAATACAGAGCACCGGCAGAATGAGATAAAAGCTAATTGAATCAAGCAAAGGTTACCTCCTCTGCTTTTGGATACACCTCTCCAGTTTGATCAAACAGGGACCCAACACAAGACTGGCAGATGCAAATAAAGAATGGAAAGGTCATTAGCATATTGATCTGTGCCTGGTTTTCATTACATTATAATTGCTGTCACACATAGAACTTGACCTTCAATGAATTCATAACAGCGCTCATGACTACTTGACAAGGAGCTTGCTAAAGCACTGTTGTCAGATAGCATTATTTAGCATATTGGTGGCACATTAAGGTATATTGTCTGAAATATACCTTAATTACCTTGAAATATACCTAAATACCTTGATGACGAAGTCCAACACCGCCTTCAGTG
Source organism: Somniosus microcephalus (assembly GCF_052327205.1). NCBI lineage: Eukaryota > Metazoa > Chordata > Chondrichthyes > Squaliformes > Somniosidae > Somniosus > Somniosus microcephalus. Next base: position 34,222,739 of record NC_141017.1, on the reverse strand, counting down.
TGCCAGTGCAGCCTTCGGTCGCCTGAGGAAGAGAGTGTTTGAAGACCAGGACCTCAAACCCGGCACCAAGCTCATGGTCTACAGAGCAGCAGTGATACCCGCCCTCCTGTATGCCTCAGAGACATGGACCATGTACAACGGTCACCTCAAAGCACTGGAGAGGTACAACTAACGCTGCCTCCGCAAGATCCTGCAAATTCATTGGCAGGATAGGCGCACCAACGTCAGTGTTCTCGCTCAGGCCAACATCCCCAGCATCGAAGCTTTGACCACGCTTGATCAACTCCGATGGACGGGCCATATTGTCCGCACGCCCGATACGAGACTCCCAAAACAAGCGCTCTACTTGGAGCTCCGACACGGCGAGAGAGCCCCAGGTAGGCAGAGGAAATGCTTCAAGGACACCCTCAAAGCCTCCTTGAAAAAGTGCAACAACCCCACCGACACCAGGGAATCCCTGGCCCAAGACCGCACAAAGTGGAGGAGAAGCATCCGGGAAGGTGCCGAACACCTCGAGTCTCTTCGCCGGGAGCAAGTGGAAGCCAAGCGCAAGCAGCGCACGTCAACCCGAGCACTCCACCCACCCACCCGCCCCTTCAGCCACCGTCTGCCCCACCTGTGACAGAGACTGTCGGTCCCACATTGGACTCATCAGTCACCTGCGAACTCATTTTTAATGTGGAAGCAAGTCATCCTCGGTTCCGAGGGACTGCCTAAGAAGAAGATGATATTGTCTGAACTGGAGCTTTGCTAAAACATTGTGCAATAATTAATTCCCTCCAAAAGTTAAACACAAACTCACATCGCTCCACGTGAATCTGGACTGCCACGGTCTACATGGCAAAGAGAATCTGCTCCACACTCATACTGGCTTGGTCTGGGGCCAGATCATTTACAGAACATGGGAGCCATTTATTGCCTCAGTCCCAGCAGGCCTGGTGTACACTAGAGCTACTATCCGAAATAAAGATCATAGAATCCTACAGTACAGGAGGAGGCCATTTAGCCCATCGTGCCTGTGCCGGCTCTTTGAAAGAGCTCTCCAATTAGTCCCACTCCCCCCTGCTCTTTCCCCAGAGCCCTGCAAATGTTTCCTTTTCAAGTATTTACCCAATTCCCTTTTGAAAGTTACTATTGAATCTGCTTCCACCGCCCTTTCAGACAGTGCATTCCAGATCACAACAACTCGCTGTGTAAAAAAAAAAATTGCTCCTCATCTCCCCCTTGGCTCTTTTGCCAATTATCTTAAATCTGTGTTCTCTGGTTACTGACCCAGCAGCCAGTGGAAGCAGTTTGTCCTTATTTACTCTAGCAAAACCCTTCATCATTTTGAATACCTCTGTTAAATCTCTCCTGAACCTACGCTGCTCTAAAGAGAACAACCCCAGCTTCTCCAGTCTCTCCACATAAGTGAAACCCCCCTCAGCCCTGGTACCAATCTGGTAAATCTCCTCTGCACCCCCACATCCTTCCTATCGTGCGGTGCCCAGAATTGATACCTAACCAGCGAGTTATAAAGTTAGCAGGTTACTCACAAAATCTTCAGCCATTGTTCTTTTGAAACGATGTCCCATTTTGTTGTGGGGAAATTAGGCTGGCAACATTGGAACTGATTTTGCTGCATACAGCACATTGGCCCAGAAATTCGGGTCGGGGGCTTCCCGTGGGTGCAAGCCCCCGACCTGCACTTACCTTGCGCGCCGGCAGTTGAGCTCTGGGCTCCCGTGGAATTCCGCTCCAGGGCCTGGCCCAGCTGCCGGCGCGCTGTGCTTGCATGTCCCAGGGGCGTAGTTAGCGTGATGTGTCCCCTGGGATCACGTGAGCCATGGGCAGCCAATCGGAGGAGGGAAAAGCCTATTCATAAGATTGACATGGTGTGGAGATGCCGGTGTTGGACTGGGGTGGACAAATGTAAGAAGTCACACAACACCAGGTTATAGTCCAACAGCTTTATTTGAAGTCACAAGCTTTCGGAGCGCTGCTCCTTCGTCAGGTGAAGTGGAGAGATGCATAAAAACACAGCTTATATAGTCAGAGAATAATGTCAGATGTTTACAGGTAATCTTTCTGACTGCCATTTATCACACCTCGGCAGAGAGATAATCACAGCAATCAAAGGTGTGAATGGTGTCCAAACAGGTCAGTCAGGAAAACATTACATCAAAGAACAATGAGGTGGGGTCACAAGGGGTCAAATGTTGCAGATGCTGGGGTCTGTGTGAAGAACAAAAAAACAGACAAAAAACATTTTTTTTGCTGGAAATCACAGCAGGTCTGGCCGCATCTGTGTAGAGAGAACAAGCCAACAACGACTCGAGTCTGGATGACACTACGTCAGGTGGGGTTAAATGCCCATGACATGAACCCAAGATTGACAGGAAGACTAGTCTAAACTTATGAATACTCCGGCCCCAAAATAGTAGTAAACCTTCAAATAAATTTTAAAAAATCATCACACTTTTTAAATAAACTATAAATTACATTAAATAACTATTTTAAACAATCATTTAAATTTTTGAAAAAAATAATTTTATCAAAAAACGGGGCTAAAAATAAACTTACCTTGCTTTAAAGTATTTAAAAATAATAAACCTGTGGAAAAAATGTTTTAATTTTAATTAATTGACCACTTACCTTTTAAAATGCAGGCCTTACGCCTGGTTTTTACATTTCTAAAATCTAAA